>NW_020455588.1:2546081-2642213 GCF_003342845.1 Nothoprocta perdicaria
CTGCACTTGCCCCTGTTGAACCTCATGAGGTTTCTCACCGCCCAGTCCTCCAGTCTGTCCAGGTCCCTCTGGATGGCAGCACAGCCCTCAGGGCTATCAGCTACTCCACCCAGTTTGGTATCGTCGGCAAACTTGCTGAGGGAGCACTCCAGCCCTTCATCCAGGTCGTTAATGAATAAGTTGAACAGGACCGGACCGAGAACTGACCCCTGGGGGACACCACTAAGTACTAAGTTCACCAGCTTCCTGGGGAGGTTAGACTGGTGGGGCCGTGATGAATGTTGAACTGGATGGAAAGAGGGTTCTGTGGGTTATACCTGTCATGACAGACTCTTCCTGTAGAGCATGGGGGCAGCTTGGAGCAGCTCTTAGAGCAGACTGCCCACCGAGAGCTCCTGCCGGTCGCTTGTGTTGCCTTTTGTGTCCTAAGCCACATGTGTGTTCAGCTCATACGCAGAGAGCCCTCTCTCCTGCTCTTCTCTCCTGCTGATGGGCAATGTCTCCTTCGGTAGCAGAGCCTGCTGATGGGGAGAACACAGGTCAAACAGAGAGTGAGCAGCCAGACAGGATACTTAATTTGCAAACACCCCAAATAGTTTTGCAGTGTCCAAGCTAAGAGCACACATGGAGATAGAAGATCTACAGAGGTTCCTCACTGCACTATAAGTTAGGACAGCAAAACTTGGGTTTTTCGCTTCCCATAAAGGGAAAAAAATACAACCCCACGCTCTGGCAATAATTAGAACATACAATAGAATAACCCCTTCCCCTCCAGCATCCCTCTTTTGGCTTCTCTTCAGCCTGTTTTCCTCTTGACAGTTGTCTTTGGCCAGCAGTATCAGGCAGCCCCTTCAAGCTGCGTGTGCCTGTTCTTCTTGCTTGGCAGTGACTCTGGGTGATGATCTGTGTGTTCATGGCACGGTGCCACCAGGAGCCATTACTGGGGCCATTTGACTTCACATTTTCCCATGGGCTGTGGTGGGAGCTCATTTGCTGCTCCATGAGTGGAACTTGGAGCCTGGTTATGAAATTTCTCTTGACCGAACACGGCTGCTGCAGCTGAAATACATTAAAAATGTGAGTGTGTTCTTGCTTTGTATCTGTTTAAATCGTAGGGATTTACTGATGTGTTTAGAACCCCATCTGCTTCGATATGGGTTGGTCTAATTCTTTTACAGAGCATGGTTGCAGTTCTAAGCCCAGTTAGGATCATTCCCTGATGGCATAAATGAACTAACATGGGAATAATGAAAATCCCTGATGCTTACTTAGTACTTTCTGTCATCAGGAACCCTATCTTGTCATCCAGAGAGGGCCATTTGCTGTATTATTATTTTGAAAGAAAGTATGAAAGCATTTAATATTTAGATTCAAGTTAAAAGGCAATTTAAAACATTACTTATTCCAGAAACACCCTCCAGAAGGAGGTCTGGAGTCAAGGGCCGTGTTGCAGTTTGGCTTTTTGGTTCAGCTACTCTGTCTAAGACCTCTCCTGAATTTCCTCTGGGGGAAAAGGAAAGCAGAAGTCTGCACCTGCCTCCTTTCCTGAGCTTTCTATACTAGCATCTGGGTCACTTAAAGGTACTACAGGAAACAGTATAGTGTGTGGCTCTCCCCTTTCACCTCTGTTCTGCCCAGTAAATAGAAAACCTCATTATCACAGACACACTGAGCTGAGAAATCACTTAATTCTGTGGCAGCCTACACCAGTTTTCAAGCCTGGGTGCCATTATCATGGGGCTGCAGTCAGAAAAGCTTCTGCTGCAAGTGCACGTGATCTCATTACTGAAGCTTCACAGCTGAATTATTAGGGGAGAAGGTGAAAACAGGAGAAAGACTTGTTTTTGGGACCAGTGCGGGGTCTTAGCAACCCTGGATAGAAATCGTTTTCTGAGATGTATAAATATGATAAATAACATGGGAGGCAGCTTGAAACGAGGATTTCCACACATCTTACAGTGAAGCTGGGACCTACCAGCACCATGGATGCCTCACGAGGAAGCATCCAAGAGCACATGTGGGTTTTCTTCAGGTGTCCTGCTTTGCTTGTCTAGGATGAAGGAGAAGCAATGATTTGTTCAGTATTTTGTCCAGTATTTTATTCCATTTTTAATGAGTGTTCTTTGTTTCCTTTATTTTGGAGAAGAAAGCAGAATTTTCTTATTTCAGCCGAGAATGCCTGTACAGCATCACTTGGAACCAGTTCCACCAGCTGTACTAAACTCTCTCATTTCCAGGCCATGCCCTTGGTAATTAATTCCTTGGTCACACAGAGCAGTTGGGTTGCAATCTGTGTGTGTGTTTGTGCAAGTATCTGTAGCCATGTGTGGTTTATAGGCAGTGTTGGGATAAACATGAAAATTATAACCCTGACCATTTAAAACAATATTCGAATGTTGATGTTTGTGCAGCTACTTAATTGAGTGGTTTCTAGACAAAATTATGAGGCAGTGCTTAAACAAACTTATCTGCAAGACAACACTTAAGTGCCCTCAGTGCTTAAGTGAGGCTGGTAGGTTTGGGATTGTGGTATAATATGAAGCAAGGGAATTCTGAGATGTTGTTTTCTCTGAGGAAGCCTGCAAGGTCGTGCCTACCAAGGTGTGCTGGCAGGTGGGTGGTAGAAAATACAATTAGAAGCTTTCTCTCATTTTAAGGGCATTATTTCTCAAAAAGCTTGAGACTGAAGGAGATCCTAAGGAAGTAAACATACTCCTGCACGCAAAGGTTTGGAAGAAATAGGTGGTAGACCCCTCATCAAATAAAAATTATGCCTGAGTCTTTTGTATGAACATCTAGATTCACAGAAAAAAAAAGTAGGAATAGGTTTGTTGGGACTGATCAGAGCTGGTCAAACTGGTCAAAAATACATATATATTTATACATGCATACATATTTATACATACATATATACTATATATACACACACACATAACTATATATATGTATATTCACACATATGGTCACACCTCATCTGCTCTCTCTATAGTTCCTGTTGGAGAGGTTCTTTACCTGTCTTTAGGAGCACACTGGCTGATCTGGCTGTACAGGTACTTGTCCAAAAAGTTGAATCTTTCTCTGTATCAAGAGGAAAAATTCTCTTTGAATAGGACATAAAAGCTCCAATCCTCATAGATCCCTGTTGGCTGCAAAGTTCCTTCATCTTCTAATAGCTTATGTATTTCAGCTAAATTCTGACACTTTGTGCCATCCATCCTGTCAATTTTAGTGAAGTCATATGGTCATAAAGGAAAGGTCTAGTCTGCCTTTAGGATCTAGCCTATGATTGTTGCCCAGGAGCTCCAAGATGACTGAGACTCTTGCCACCTCTCAGAAGCGCCCAGGAGCGGTGCTCCCCGCAGCAGTCACCTCTCCAGGTGTTCCGGACGCAGCCTTGGCTGGACTAACCACAGCTCTCATCTCTGCTCCTTGGGGCAAGGGCAGGACGAGCTGCAGAGGAGAGGGAAGAGCAGGGGGTCGTAAATGACAAAAGTGAAGGGTTTGTCCCCAAGATCAAGGGAAAGAGAAGTGAGGTGTGAGCCACCAGGCAGTGGTGTGGTCGAGTGCCAGGCTGGTGACTGCAGCTCAGGAGAGCAGGCGCCTGTCACAAGTGGAGAGGGTGGCTGTGCAAAGCTGCCTGCTGTGTTTCAGGCTATCTGATGAACTCTCTTGTTTAAATATAGACCTCTAGTGCCATTTGAGACACTTAAGGCTAGGCAAAACGTCTGCCTAGGGCAGGCAGATATGAGGTAGAGCCAGTGTGAGACTTGTGCCTTTCTGGAGCCATAGCTGGAGGCCACATGAGATATCATTTGGTATCTAAGATAGCACTGAATGAGTATGGTTAGGCAACTGAATGCCACCCTAAATATTGAACAGCATGAATTGAACATGGTGAACATACATTTTGCTACCTCTACACCTTGTAGATTAAAACCCTTGGGTAAGGATTATCTGTTATTCAAGATAGCGTTGTGAGCATGGGGCTTAACAACAATCTTGGTCATCAGCCTTCACCCATATGGAAGGCACAGATTTCAAGGTGGCTGTCAAGGAGCCATGTGAATTCATTATATTTTCAGAATTGTTCTGCTGGTGTCATAGATAAAAATAAACCTGAAGTATTCACTTGCTTTGTTGTTTCTGAAGCAACTAGAACATTGGAAGTGGAAATCTCCAAAACATGTGAAACCAACAGTAAGTCCTGCTTAGTACCTACAGCACAAGACAAAAGAGCCCTGGAAAATGTGCTAGAAAGTCTGCAGCTCATGGTGACTTTCATTACTGGTTTTGGCCGCTCATTGCCTGGGGAGCTGTGAGCGATGGAGTCTGTCTGCGCTGGGGAGGAGCGAGACGAGGAGCACGAGCTGGGGCAACCTGTGCACGTCAGGAGGAGACACCAGCACCGGGTGAGCGCGTGGCAGCAAGGTGTCCATCCTGCACAACTGTCATTGTCCTGCTTTCTGCACACCAAGCAAGGAAGAAATGATTGGAAAATATGTTGAATGGAAGTACTACCTTTTTCTTTTTGCTACTCCAGAAAAGGGCAGAGATTTATGACTGGAGCTAATTCCAGTTTCACCTGGCAAACGCTCTCCCTTAGCTTTTCATAATCTCTACCTTTTGAGGGCCTCAGCACATTCGTTTAAGAAGCAATTGACTGTGCTGGAATTCGAAGTGTGGGGTTTAGGATTCTCACCTGCAAGTTCTCTCCACATTTCCACAAAGAGTCTTCAGTCAGATCACTTAGCTCTTCTGCTTTAATTGCTTTCTGTGGAAGTACCTGCTTCTCAAGGCTTAATCACATCTTCAATCACAGTGTGTCATGTAATGTTAGCACTTAAAGGTGCCGTTTGTACAGGCTCATATGAGTGCTCAGATTCCCTAACGCTGCGTCTTGCAGCTCCGTGCAGACCAGAGGGAAATCTTCCAGCTCAGCCTGGGTGTTAGCACAGGCAGGTAACAAATGATAACCCTGCAACAGAGCCCTAGAATAAGCTCAATTTGCTGCCCTCTTTCTGTGAGACTAACCTATTCTATTATACAAAACTAATCATTTCTGTAGTACTTTTCTATACTATAATTTGGACCTGACTATAATGATAGAAATATAGAATATAAATGTAGAAGATATATCACAGATGTCTTGTCAAAAGCATACTTTGACTACTCTCTTCTAAAGTCCCAGCTATGCAAAAATGGCTGCACAAAATCAAAAGGATCTTTTATATCCTGCAAATAAAGACTGTTGTCACTGAAGTCACAGGAACCTCTGGCATTGATATAAGCATCGTCCAAGACTGATTTTCAGGCCTGCCAGGCAAATAGGAACTACTCATTGCCATAAATTTGTAGTTGCTGAATGTCCAAAATCCCACAAGCTGCTTTGCACATTGCATTCCTAAGATGAAAGAAGGAAGAAATACTCAGTTTTTGAGGTGACTTGTACTGTGCATAGATGAACTTGAGAAAAATGATTGCTTGCTTTTTCTTCAGCTTTACTATTCAAAAAGTACTACCCTGCACACACATTTTAATACATCTTTAGATCTTCACAGGGAATAAACCTGTTTTTTTGTGGGTATCAAGCCACCCACAGAAGCCAGTTACTTTTGTACCTACAAGGTAAAGGTCAAAAGTATGTAAGGTTTTAAGCAGAAAAGAAAAAAGCAAAAAAAAAAAGATTTTTCATTGCTGGAGAGTATTTTGGATTTTGCAGGCTGATGTTTCACTGTAACTGTTATTAATCTTTCAGAGAGAAATCACTCTAGCAACCATTTCAAAGCACATATGTTGACATGAGATATAGAAAACTCCTTTAAAGAGTGTGCTCGTTATGAAGACTCTTGCACAAATAGCTGTCAATGTGTAGGTGCTGTGGACCTCTTCATTAATATTTAACAGTAAATATTTGTTGCCATTTGCTTTTTCATCCTGTAGTGAGACTGCAGTAAATATTTTCAAGTCTTATTTCACCTTATCTAGGTTACAGTTGTTTCCAGCACATTTGTTTGAAATGTGAGGATTGTTTCTAATCACTCAACTTCATCTCTGGAGGACCCCTATAATTTTGATACCTTCCAGTACAAGTAAGAAGTGGGCTGAGAAAACTGCCTAGTTAAAATACAGTGGATGAAGTTTCTGCCCTAGCTCCGTACCATTTTGTTGACATAAAGGAACAGAAATGGCACAGAAGTAAGTCCATCCACCCACCTACTGTGTGTGGTGGTCCTGGCAGTCTGTGGTGAGCTTAGGGAGGGCAAAGGAAATAGTGGCTGCTGTGTGCTGTTGTGGTACGGGCGAAACAGCTCCAGGGCTCCTAAGATCCCCTGCTCTGCAAGAAGCAGCAGGCAGGGATAGCGTTTGATGAGCTGGAGAGCCACAGGAGCCTCCATCAGGAGGAGATGCGCAGACAAGTGGGCTCTCCAGTGCAGTAAAAACAGCTGCCGAGGGGGAGTAAAATGAAAATCCATGCTCAGTGTGATTTGCTGTTTCTGAAATATTATTTCTGCTTTATTGGATCTCATTTGACTGACTCCCCTCGGAGACAATGTGTAAAATGGGATATTGCTCTCCAGTGCAATTGGTAAGTTAGCATCGTTCGATTAGGTAGAGGCAAACGTGCTTCAGACACTAATATTTTGGAAGCACTCTCTGTCACAGAAACGCAGCTGCATTTCCAAGGAAGAAGCAACACAGCAAAATGCAGAAGCATAACCATTCGGTCAAGGTGGAGAAGAATACCACATCCAACTAAAACAGCATGTGGGGGAATTTTTTTGCTAAGGGAATAAAATTGCACAAATATTTGGCCCTGATGCCGGAGTCTGGGTTAGCATCCTACAAAACTTGCTGGTTTAGGAGTACTTGTAAGGCAGCATTTCTCTACAGCTGTGTAAATGACAGCACCTCAGCTCTCCCTGCCTGTTCATAGCACATCTGGACTTGTTCGGAATGCCAGGCGAAGGGCAGAGCCGGCCGCCTCGCTCCTCTGGCACAGACCTCCCTGCGGGTTCTGTAAAATGTGGCAAAGACTTTATTAGCTGCTCTGCTCCCCGGGCAGCAGCAAGGTCTTCCTTGCTCCTTGGAGAGAGGGCACTGCGGCAGATGCAGCGAAAGCAGTAGAAACCAGCATAAATTTGCATCATAACAACTTTCAGGAGACTTTATTATAAGTGAGACGGACTACAGAGGTTGCACTGGCCTATAATGTATTGACTAATCATTTCCTGAATAATTACTAAGTGATGCTTCATAAAAATCTTGGCAGCCGAGCCTTTTAAGCTGCAACAGATGTGGAATAGCAAGTAATAAACTTCTTTATTATTCTCCCTCAAGGCAGCTGAAATTCAAATAATCAAAGTCAAGGCAAAGGCCAATTGACAGCGTTTAATTAAATGCTGATGCCAGAGAAGGTCTCAGACCTTATCTGCACAGAGCTGCTTTGAGCAGCAGTGCCCAAGTAAATCAGTTGTTACTTATGGTAAACTGGAGAAGTTAGCTTCCCCGGACACTATGGAAGGTAAATAACACTCACTCTTATAAAAAGGAATACCCCAGTAGTCATAACATTAAACAGTCCTAATTCCTTTCCTTTCTGCTGTATATATGTTTATCTTTTTGTAGAACAAAATATAACTCTTATAAAAAGGAATGCCGCAGTAGTCCTAATATTTATCCTTTTTTCTAGTCTGCATTTTATAGCCTCCGCTTGCAAATGTTTAAATACCATTGTATGCATTTGTCTCCTATTTTGAAGAGGTTGCTGTTAAATTTTTCTTCTCTTTCATAAGCTCAGTGATTCAACATCCCTGGCATTTTCAATATAAGTTCTGCTTTCTATCCCCCTAACCAATCTCTAAGCACTTTGGAGAACTGTTTCTCCTTTTTTTTCCAGTGCCACACACAACCAAATTGGAGTCATCATGCTCCCGGAATTACTCCACGAGCAAATACAGATGGAATATAATCTTCTTTCTTTTTGTTGGTATTCTGCAGATTTCTTCTATAGCTTAACCCTGTTGGTCGTGCAGTGTGCTGGGAAGTCACGTTCAGCCAGTAATCCACCATGAACTCTGATCCTTTTCACAGGTTCTGCTTCAAAGAACAGAGTTTATCCTTCTGTAAGTATTGCACACATTGATTTCCCTTTAAAGCTGCTATATGCAAAATCATACTGGCCTTTGTCCAGCTAATTTTGCAATCTGTGTCACATGCTCTTTCCTTCTAGCACTTCTTCCATTTTTGTTTAGTTTTTCTCAGTAAATTTTGCTTTCCAGCAGTTCAACCAATTAAGATGTTAAAGCGCCAGGTACGCTGACCCTGCTGTAGAAGACGGCTGTGGAAGTGCCCCGCTCAGAACGCCGTCCCCAGGAGCCGCTTCACCGAGACGCCTGTCACTTGATCACTGCCAACGCACTTGGTGTGTGCATTTCATAGCTGCTGACCTCATAGCAGTCTACACCCTTCCTCGCAACCATCTAACAAGCACTCCACAGGCACCTAAAGAACAGTAAGGGAGAATAAAACCCAACATTAATCTGCCATGGAAAAGGGACCAAGGGACCAAATGGCTTCTACCTGAGCTTGTTACTGTGCATAATGTACAAGGAACAAAGGATGAGAAGATAGAGCTGGGGTAAAATCAGAAGAAAGTCAGTTTACGAAGCTGAAAAATGTGTGTGATTCTCAAGAACGTTTTAGCAAATAAACATATTTTTACCTCAACTGAACAACTGCAGTGAAAATATCAACAAAGAGATAGTTTGGCTTTGTAGTTGCTTCACATAGCCGTGGCAATGACATTTGCTAAATGTTAGGATGTTTCTACTTTCTCTTGCCCCAACTGGTAAGATTTAGAGCCTCTGGAATATTTGCACAGGTGAACAAATTTGCACAGAAAACGAATCTCTTGGAAGCCAACTCTCGGGAGCTGATGCAGTGGGAGCTGATGCAGTCGTATTAGCAGCAGAAGAAATTTCCTGTTTCTTGTAAGGTCATGTTTTTGTGTGTTATCTTGAGAGAATTCCCTGCTGCAGAATTGTCTCAAGAACTCCTGCGTCCTTGGCTGCCAGAATGTAAAACCATTGTCTTTTTGTTTGTTTTAGGCTGCATTTTTTTGCTGTGAAATGTTCAGTTAAATATCTTTCCTGTAATCTGTATCTGCTAAAAAAAGTGCTATTTTAATTATTCACAGTTTACTAAGTTAACTAGTAAACTGGGGGAAGCTATGGCTTCTGCTCTTCATGCTTCTACACTTCACTGCTATTCAAGTTCTTATATTGTATCCTTTTTATACTATAGACAAAAGGGGTTTTTTTCCCAAATGTATTTCAGAATAAATATCTCTAGATGTCCTTTTCACATGGCAGATGGTGCAAAGTGGCTGTTGTGTTTCTAGAATTATGGTGTAAAACCCCCAAAGAAGGTGAATTTGCTGGCCTAACATTGACACTGACAGCTGGTGAAAGAGCTTTTCACTGCAAGTCATGTTTGATGAGAGGTAGGAGTGAAACCAACAGCGAGTGCTCCTGATCATTGCAGATGTGCTTGAGACTAACCTAATACACCGGTTACTCAGGAAATCCATTACGGGCTGCGTTGCCAGTCAGGCACCTTCTTCTCCAAACTGTGCTGCTGTCTATGGTGGTGTTTGTCTCGCGCTTGTCAAACTGGGGCAGCTACAGAAGATGCTGGCTGGGAGCTCATGTATGTGACAGAGCAGCTGGATTTTGCTGCCAACCTAAGATTACAAATTTCCTTGCTCCGTATCCCTTCCTGAGCCTAATTTTCAGTGTCAGGCCGAAGTCTCTGGATGGAAGAGGCTGGCAAGGTAGTGAGTGGATCCCATGTTGAGTGGATCCTGTCGTAAACTGAAGCAACCATGTTCAAGTGTGGATATAAAACAGGCTTTACAGCAAGTGAAGAAAAGGAGATAGAATAATGAAAACCAGAGGTATTTGAGAAATAAGCACTTAGCTGGGGGCTGAAGGTTGCTAAAGAGGCAAAGAGATAGCAGTCCGTAGAAGGTCTTCCTCTGCTCTCCTAGGAGTTGTTTTTGAAAAGAGTCCATAACTAATACCTGTCAACAGGATTTAGAGCTGCAGACCAACATGGAAGGAATGAAGAAATCAGCAAGATACATCCCACCTGGCCTGTGACTCTTTCAGCCACGATTACAAGCTGGAGCTATCTGCCTGTAAATGTAGTTTTACTGATTCCTGTATTCCCCTGGCTTGGACTTCACAGAGGAATGGGTAGACTAAATTGCCCTGCTGGTTTGTAACTGCAATATCCTCCTGTTCCGTGTGTGTACACACGCTGTACACAATAATAAGTTCACCTATACAAGAATATATGCACCAAAGAACAAGCACAAGATGCAGACAAGCTCTGGTCTAACATGGACACGTTGCAGGCTACAGGCAACGTACTGATGTGTGTGTTTGTCTAAAGGGCCTAGCATGGGTGCAGGAAGGCAGGAGCCACAACCACCCCCCCAAGGCAAAGAGGCAAATCCCCTTCTGGGCTCCTGTGTATGCGCAGGCTTTGGAGGGTGCCCTGCTGGCAATGCACACAGACCAGGTGCAGCGAGCGAGCACCCGATCCGGTGCGGAATGCCTCAGGATACACCTCAACTGCAGATTTTTTTTTTCTTTCCCTGAAAGGTCTCATGAGGTCTCCTCTTACTATGTTTATTTGCAGCACTATGAAAGAGTTGGCTCTGTAGCAGTAGCAGTTGTTGATCTCCCATGTTATCCTGCAGCTGTGCCTAGGTGAGGCTCCCCGCTGAAGGCCCGCCGCCCTGAACACTCGGCTCCAGCTCCCCTGCCATGGGAGAGTGCCTCGCGCCGCAGAGGGCGGCCTGGTCTCGCTGGAGCAAGTGAGAAAGGGACGTGGGCTCGTGTGACCAGAGCGATATCGAGGTGCTACACCAAATGCCTCTCCAAGGAAATATATGGCAAGTCAGCAGTGCTTCCATTACCCTCTAGTAGCTGTTAGCTTTGTGTTCCTTGCAGGACAAGTATGGCGGGTGACTCTGTGGCTAGGGGAGCTATCCAGAACCAGCTTATTCTCACTCTTCTTGGCTTCTGCACCCACGTCAGAGACAGGATGCTGGACAAGACGGGCCATTACTGTGGCTGAGGCATCTGTCTTTGTGCTTGCACTGATGGATTCACCAGTGTGTCCAGCAGCTGTTTCAGGGCCTCAGGAAACTAATGTAGAGGTCGTAGTAATAGTTAAGGTCCTGTAATATGCCAAGCTTGTCAGCCAGCCAGCTCATTACAGCCCATTTTCCACCGAGCCGCCCACCATGCGGCTCCCCGACGGGCTGCACCAACTCCCATGGATGTACAGGGCAGTATTCCTAACGGTACTAGTGCTGATAGCCAGCATATCCGCGTGGAGTCAAGGGGGTTTTGAATGGAAGTTGCTTCAGAGGCACAACTACCTCTGGAATGTCCTTTCTGTACTCTGAAAAAGAATAATGTTGGGTGAATCTAACTCTAGTTTGCCCTCGTTTCTCTTTCTGCTGCCACAAAAGCAATTTAAAAAGCAAAGCAAAAAAACCTAACTGCTTTGTTTCATTTTTCAAGTATCCAACCAAGAATTTTTAAGATACTTCACATCTCCAGTTTTGAGTCCTACACCAAAAAAATGTTCCAGTTTTAATGTTCTGACCTTGTCCACCGTGGGGTCAAGTTTGAGGGCAACTTCAGGCCTCTCTGGGGACACTTCTTCCCCTCTTGCTACTTTGCTGGGAAGCGGCACATTCCTACCACCCAGAGCCTGCGTTTCTGAGCCGCGGCCTTGTGAAGAGAAGAAGAGGCCCAGGCTGTGTTTGGCACCGGTTGGGTGTTTGCCTCCGAGAGGCAGTGACGAAGAGGGGATTTAAATGATTCAGAACCTGTTTCTTGAGGACAAGCCTCTTGTTCATTCAGTCACAAGTTTGCAGCAGAGGCCAGGGAGGGAAGAACGGGTCTAACTACTCACTCACCTAAACTGAATTATCTTTGCTGGGCAGTTTTGCTTTCTTTTCACTTGGCCCAGAAGCCTCTACTTCTAGGCTGAGGGAAATGTTCCCTGCAGATACGACTGTATCCCAGAGTGGGAGATGATGCCGAGGAGCCTGAGCTATGCTGGTTACCAGAGGGCATGTGAATGACGTGGAGGTTCCTGGGCCTTGTGTCGGGGAGCTCCCTTGCTGCTCGAGATGCAGCGCTGCATGAGCACGGCTCGATTGCAGAAGGAATAAAATACAAGCTCTTCACACAGGTTCCCCGCTGAAGATTCCTCCAGCTGGAACATCTATGGTCCGCTCTGTGCAAGAGGTGTCTAGCAGATTTTTGCAGGCCAAGAGAGCAAGTTTCTTGAAAAGCCACTTGGCCACAGTAACAGTGATGTTCTGCTCCTGCTCATGTATCTGCCGAAGTTCTGTCTTGCTTGTGTCTACCTGTGTTGAAATAAAATAAAATCATAAGATAAACCATGTATGTACCTAATGTAGACACATCTGTAGTTGCTATTGCCTTTCCTTGTCTAAGTCTTCCTGTTTCTTTAGGGATTTGAAAAATAATTGACCACAGCTGGGCGTTTCTCATTAAAAGCTTCCCCTCGTCTTTTCTATTTAGTTTCTTGTTTGTTTCGTTGGTTGGTTTTCCCTGCAAGTCCTTCTGATTGAACCGCATGCAGTCAACAACAGAGAGTTGCCTGGTGTTAGGGAACACTGTTAAATGTGCCGTGACCTTCATAAAATGATTAAGGCAGTTCTCCCATTCCTGGAAAAATGCATGTCTTCAAAGACTTTTTTTTTTTTTTTGTAATAACTTTGTAATTAATTTTTTAAAAATACCTGTTTTTCACTTGCTTATCCACACAGGGTTTTTGAAACCATGACTATGTGAGGCACTCTAGCAATGAATGAATTCCCAATTATTCTTTCTGGGGTGAAACTTCCCCCATTCTGCTCCATCCTGGGTCCATATTGTCTGGTGAGGCAAAAGACAGCCATAAGGCATCTAAAAATACTTCACCACCTAAAATCTAACTTCCTCCATATATGAGTGAGGAGCTACTTCAGTCCTCAGTAAGAAACTGAATGCTGAGGTCTTGCACTTCTCCATTGCTCCAGCATTGATCTTTTGTTTCCATGCTACAAAAAGAAGCACTGCATTTCAAAAAGATCAGCTCCTTGGAAATCATCCCGATGTCTGTCAAAGACATATGTGTATCCTTTCTACAGTGACTTTGTAATCCAAATAAAAGCTCTTTGCTGATTTGTAAAATGATGATTTTACATATTGTTTTTCGATACAATTCCATTGTTACATCCTTGATGTAACAGGCTTCCAACTCATCTCATAAGGACAAATGCCTGGCTGCCTAGCTGACTGTTGAATTTCTGTCTGTTTGTTTTGTTTTGTTATCCCATGGTCTGGACATCTTTTATAGCAGATATCTGCAAGTCAGACTTGTGCAGAGTCAACACAGACTAGAAGCTCGGTATTGTTTGCTACAGTGGTTTGTTTTTAACTCCATGCCAAACTAAAATTAAAATTTGAAAGAAGAATCCAGTACTTGTTCCCTTACTCACCTTTTTTAATGTAAGTGAATTTGGTTATATATGGCTGGTTTCCATTTTTGTATTTTTGGCTTTTAAGTCGGGGCTGTTTGGGGGCAGGGAAGGGTTCTCTGTATTTCAGTACGAATCTGTGTGAAGAATAAAAGCACACTGGGCTCATGTGATGTGACCCTAAACCACCAAGCTCATCCAGAGTGTCAAAATTAGCTCTTAAGTGCACTAATTAGCTAAAAGTGCAAAAATAAGCAGTATGGTTTCATCTTCTGTTTCTGCATCAGTCACATGTTGTCAGATGATTCCTATGGTTTGCGCAATCTTTACTGATGCTATAGATTGTTTTAATGCCTTGCTTACAATTTATCATGGTCCAATTATTATTATTATTGTTATTATTATTATTATTATTTCTAGACCTTCACAGAATTTTAAGTGAATCAGAAGGATCAGTTCTGTGCAGAAATTAAAGTAAACATTGGTGGAACAATTTTCCTTTCCTTGTGATGCTCCACACTTCTCTTTTTCTCTTTCACGCATCCACACTCATTCCTGCCCAAACAATAATGCACTAGGTCTAGCAAATCATATTTTACCCTGTTCTTGTATGACCCCTTGGTTTTGGATGTTTGTTTTGTTTTAAGAGACTGTTATTTCATAAGGGAGTGTAGCTCTTTCATAATTTAAATAAAAAACCCACTAGTTTTACTGCAGCAGTGTTGAATCCATTTCTCACAGAAGGAAAGAGGCAGAAAGTGAAGTGTTTTTTGAAGTGTTGTTTCAATGCATAATCTGTATGAAGGCTAAGAGATCCATCTAGGTATGTAAATAATTGACCTTCATTTGAAAAATGTGGAGCATTCACAGGTGATGGGAAACTTCCTTTGAATGTCAGAGCATTAACTTGTGTGTCTACATCTGAGGAAATGGAATTTGAAAAAGTTGAAAAACTGACCTCTCTACCGCAGCTGCAAGTAAATCCCCGAAAGCGTCTGCTTAGTCTTGTGAGATGCTTTTTCCCTTGAGAGACACTAACAGCTTGCAAAAGGGACAGAGGATGTAAGATAGACAGAAGACAGACAATGGAGGAACAGAAGTTGTCACAAAGACATGGAAAGAGAGTGAAAATGTAGGCAGGCGAGAAAGCAAAAATAGCGTAGAAAATGAATGTGTGCCAAAGGGGAGAAAATGTAGATAAATTGCCATTATTCCCCTTCCATCCTTACTGGTGTCCTTTTCTTTTGCTTGAGCCCTGAGTTGATTTATTCAATTCGCCAGGACTTAGCCTAACTACCTCCTTCTGTACCCATCTGATTTATTTTAAAACCTTTCTGTGTTGCTTTCGTGCTGAAAGCCTTTGGACTGCCTAAACCTGGGCTTGCACCAGTTGATATTTGCACTAAATCTACCTCTGACCATGATTCATAGGCTTTCAGGATGGGAAGGATCTATTAGTGTATGTAGTGCAGCTGCCTCCCACAGTAACAGCTTTGGCTATAGAGGTTTTTCTAGTATGTTTTCTTGCTTGAATTTAAATCCTCAGAGCAGTGATGCCAATTCATCAGGGAGGTGAGTCCATGGACTAATACACTGCATTCTCATGAATCCTTCTCTCAGACTGGTGCTCTTAGAATTTCCTCCCTTGTATATTTTAATGTAGCAACCGTCATAGTGTTTAAAAACTCATTTAAATTTAATTACTTGTAGATATATTAGTTAACACCAGTGAGAGGATTAATTTTACCATCTGTAAATCTGTCACATACAATTTCATATATTTTCACTGTCCAGTTAGTAGATTCCAACTATATTAGTATATTTTTATTCCCCAATTAGTAGGAGAATTGGCTCCTTCTAAAACCTGCTGACATTTAAGCAGTGTTATTCAGTATTTGTAACTGTTCCATAGTCAGATAATGCTGATAATGGTTGGCTTCAGCATGGAGGTGCCCAGCTGGGCCTTTCTGCCTGCATCTCTGAGGACACTTGAAATCCTGGAAGAGATGATACAAATGTGCATTATTAGTGTATATTACTGGTGGTAATGTTTCTGCTTACTTAAGACATAGCCAGAATAATATGTATGAATAAAAGCAATTCAAAAATTCCTTAGGCCACAAATATGAAATCTCTCATGGTTCTTCAAAGACCAATATGTTCCTTCCAAAGCATTTTTAATTCCGTAAATCTTTGAAAGGGGCAGAATTCAAAGACATATTGTTGGTTATCACCATGCCCTTAGATAGTTGGAAAATGCTAGTCCTTCCCCTTACCGACTTTTCCTCTAGGGGTTCTTCCCTGTAGTGTTCTTGGCATTCTGCTCCAACCAGGAGGTGTCCTTCCGTATTCTGGCAATCATTATTCCACGTACGGTCCATCCTTCACGTGGGGTTCACCTTGGCTGTCTCTCCCTCCTTTACATTGGCTACTCCCTCCAGCTTTCCCTGCTGCCTCTCCCAGTAGTTTGAAGGCTACAAGGAGTTCATTTCTCATCGCTCTTGCTCCATGCATGTGTGGATCCAAAGTGATTCTGTCCTCTGCTCCTGCTTGAGCTGGTGTGAAGAGCAATCTGAATTACAGACATACGAAGCACAGGGCCCCGACATGGAGCTGTGGCCGTGGCAGCCGTGGGTGATTTGCCCAAGTTGCTGGAGAAGCTGCTCTGGGGCAGTCAAGCGGCTCACCTTTGGGCAGCTCCCACGCTGGATGCTTCCCGCGGGCGAGCGCCTGTGGGGCCCTGGCCTGGCCTGGCCCGCGGGCTCCCCATTTCCCTTGTCACGGAGCAGGGAACACCAGGCATTTCCAACAGCCACCGCAGGCGCTACAGCCTCGCAGGGCACCCACGTGGCCGGCGCTTTATGGGCCAAAACACGGAGGCTGAGGGCAGCCCTGCACCCTGCCCTGCTTCCTTCCTCTGGGCATCTTTAAGGCAAAAGCATCCGCAGTGTACGGAGCTAGTTTCAATCGGCACTTCATTGCTGAGCCTGAAAGTGTACATAAATATGCCCGTATTCACCCGCGTGTGAGCTCCTCAGTGCATAAGAAATACTGATTTGTTTGTTTATTCATTTCCACAGGTGGTGTGCTGCTTTAGACTTTTGCATCAGCTGTGAATTTTGCACGGTGGTAAGCACATGTGTTCAAATATTTATTGATTTCATGAGTAATGCTTATTTGTAGCTTTGTCTCTGAAAATCTGCAAGATCCACATTATTAAAATAAAAACCCATGCCAGCTTGTGATTGTCTCCTAGAATACATTATTTCCTCTGTTTAGTTTCTTTGTGCATATCCCTTTTTAGCTAAAAGAATCCTAGTAGCTTCTGGAAATATCAGCTTCTGTTCACAAAATGCCTTGGGAACGGGGCATGCAATAAATCATTGTGACTGACAGCTTTGGCATTTCACAAGAAGTGCATCTCCAGTGTGTAACCATGGGACTAAGAGTATGTGAGCACATGATAGCAAACCCATCAGGAAATGTGTTTTCTGTCCTTTCAGAGAAAGCACACATCCATTTTTTCGGTCTGCAGGCTCCTTCTGGTTGTTTTAAGAGGACACCGTGAGTGTTTGTCATAGCTGGAAAGCTCACAACACCGTCTTCTTTAGAAAGAGCTACGTCAAACCTTTTCTTTAAAGAAAAGGAGTCCCACTGTGGCTCTAGGGGGTTGACATGCTTCATAATCAGTTTAAAATTTAGAGATACAATTCACCTTTCTGTTTATTTTATTAAATAACAGTCAAATAAAGATACCTAGTCATGTTTATTATGTTGCTCTTCTAATCTTTAGTAATTTTAAGCACTTTTGTATACTATATTTTCCTCAGAGGCATTCATGCCAGTACTTTTTGTCTTTAATTTCATGACTTTTACACAGGAAATCGCAGATCAGATGTCATTGACTTCTGCAGTGATGCTTCATCCAGGAATAGAAGATGTCCTGCAATTTGGCCATAAAATAAACATCTTTTGGGGAAAAAGAAGTGTTTTAGCTTTCTCAAACACTCAGCTGGCAACAATCGTTAGGGACCTATTTTCTGAGTTTTATTCCTTTCTTTTGCCTACTCCTATGTGCCACCTGCTCAAATAAAGTAGGATCATTTTTAATCCATGGTTCCTCTAAGCAGTTTCCAGGCACTGCAGACACTGAGTCGGTCTGAACTCTGCTCCGGGAAACACCTCACAGGAGCTGCCCAGCATAACCGAAGATGAGGGAAATGATATTCATCCCTTAATATCATTGCAAACATACCTCTGGTCTCTGCCGTATTCCTTCCAACATTTCAGCAGACCCAGAGAAAGGACCCTGGAGCCTTTGCCATCTATGGAAACCCACTAGGACAAGTGGCACCTTCTTCTGGGCCAAAGTCAACGTTGCTAGAAAATGGACACCAAGCATCATCGCCAGTCCTGTCTCAGACAGGATGTGGGGGCTCTTCTCCAGCAGCAGCAGAGGTTCAGCCTAGGGACCACACACACAGTGGCTCTGCTTCCCTTCTGTCCCCAGATGTATAAATCAGGGCCCAAGAGCTGGCTATAGTCAGACCTAATGCCTGTAGGATCTTGCGTGAGCCTAAAGTAGCTGTTGGCACTTTTGGTGCAGGGCTGATGTGTTTCCCTTTATCAGGGTCTTCCTCAGGTGTCCTTCCGATGGACACCAAGCCAAGTGCTGCTGCAGTCTGAGCTGCTTCAAGCCTCACACTGACAAGACAGATTATGGGGATTTTTCTTGTGATTTATGACTTGTTTAATATTTATGCATCAAATATCAAATCCTCACCAGTCTATGCCATGCAGCTCTTTTTTCCTGAACCTTATTATTCCCTTCAATAAAAACAACTGAATACAGAAGGCCTTAATATTAATATACTGCAGCTCAGCGTAGTACATCTCTGTGAATTCAGAAGTGTTTTTCACTTCTTTTTATCTTTGGGGTACTTTCTTTGGAAAGCTTTCTCTGCTTATTTTAGTTCCCCACCCTGCTTCTTAACAGCAGCCATAGACACTAACGGCAGAAGCACCGACATCCTGCTTTTGAAGGCTGTAGCTTTGCAGCATGTGAGCTGCTGCCAGGCAAAGGGCAGGGAGAGGAGCAAGTGCCTGCAGGTCACTGTGTGCCTGCAGCCCGCCGGGACACGGCGCACACGGGCTTCTCGGGGCGGCTGCAGCAGCCGAGATCGACATCTGCACCTCCGATCCGGCCAGAAACGTTCAGCTGCCGGCCTGGGTGCTGCTGGAAATAAATGGAAGCTGCGTTTGAGTGGTACAGGAAGGGACTGACCACTCTGAACATGTAACGTGGCAGTTCAGGGACTCTGAGAAAGCATGTGCACAAGGGTGTGATTTCCTCCTTTTTCCTCTCTGCCTGTATGGACAATCCCGTAAGAATATTGAAGTCCGGGCTGGCAGTTCTGACCAGGGGGACCCTTGGGCAGAACAAAAGCTCTGTTGTTGGGGAGTGTCACAGAGCAGCATGTATAAGATGCAAGATTGAATGTCCTTCAAGCTCACAGTGACAAAGCAGTGCCAGGACACCAGCAAAAGGGCTTTTCACCAGGAGCAAACAGATGGCCAGAGAGAAAAAGACCAGCCTTTATGCGAAGGACATCCTCCCACCCCCAACCGCTCAATCCCTTGCTGTTTCAGGGCAACATTTGATATACTGCAACATCATCTCATGTTTGTGTCCTTTTAATTAAACCAGGAGTTTCGGAATAGAAACGTCCTTGTTTTCACTGAGAAATGAGTTCAAAAAGAAGATAATGGGGCTTCTTTATTTTTCCCCGTTGGTTTGCTGAAGGCTTGTGTGTAATTTGTCCTTTGCAAGAGCAATCAAAGATAACCTGTATGCAATTGATTATAGGCATTGTGTCTTTTAATTACTTGTTTCGACACAGTGCTCTAGTTGCATGCTCCAAGCAGGTAACACTGGGGTGCCTGTTCCTTGCTTGCATGGTTAAATCATAAAGCTAGAGTCGCCGCTCTGTCCGGCTTCATATCAGACTCCAATGAATCCCAGGCTGTCTTCCACCCTTCCGCCAGTTCATAAATACAGTACAGACATTTGTGTAAAATAACATGTTAAAGAATGTGACCATATGTCTCACCACGAAGCAAACGTCAAATGAGCAGGGAGGGGGAAAGGAGCCCTGAATGCTTAGGATGCCATCTGGAAAAATAAATAAATAAATAAATAAATGGGTGGGAAAAGGTTTTAAAACTTTGCCTTTTTCAATAGGAAGATGAATCTGTGTTCAGCTGATCACTATTATGAAGATATTATAAATCAATATCAGTATCAGTGCATTTACAATATTTTTGATCTAACATTTGTATTTGTGAGAAAAAATCAATCCAGAGAATAAAGTAATTACTGAATGTCCTAACAAGTAGCTTCAGAAGCATTACATAGTAAATTCTTACATCAAGGACGTCAACATGAAACGTTTTAACAAAAAAAGCCACAAAACTGAAACTGAAAACTCCCTGGATTAACGTGTGCCTTAGCATGTTGTGTGTCTGTACAGAAAACAGCGAGGAAGGTGCTGTACCAAATATGCACTTTGTAAAATTGTCTGTTAAAAAAGGAAATGGAAATGGGGGAGAATGTCTTGACCTAAGACAAATAGAAAAGAATTTGCTAAGCTATTAATATCTGTTACAGTAATTTAATGTGGTTTGGGCTCAGGGGTCAGCATGAGTGCTGTTCTTAAAGCCTTGCACCCTTCACATGCTAATATGTGTATTTGGCTACAGAGCATGAGCAGTGATGGTTTTTTTCCAGCGCAGACTCCAGAAAACCCAGAGCAGGAACATGTGCTATCATCACTGCAAGGACAGACAAGTAAAAGCAATTGCTTCAGGATGTCTTATAAGGCAAATCAGTTTTATGACATGTATTTTTATACCTTCTGAATGCAAGAGCACCTGCTTAACAAAGTAGGTATCTCTACTGGGAGCCACACCTCTCACAATTAGTTTTACAGGCATGGAGAATAGTTTATAATGTGTCATATTATATTTCAGTTGCCTTCCCTGCTTTCCCATAGAACATTGCACATGGAAAATGTGACTGAATCACTGCAAAAGCACTTAGCACAAACTGCTCACTGAACATTGTTCTCCTTATTATACAAATGCAGGTGTTACCTATTTCTTTCTAAAGCCCTTGTCCTGTAATAGCTTATTTGGAATTTTCTATGGGTGCAGAAGCCAAGACTTCCTCCTTGGAAATGGCTTGGAAACAAAAGTAGTAACCAAGATTCACATGATTTAATAGGAGCTTGAAGAAACAATAACTATCAGGAGATGCAGTATTTTATGCATATCACAAATACAATTTATCTGGATGTCTTCTACCCTATTAGGAAGTCAGCATTCAAAAATCTAATTGTGCCTCAGGAGCTGGTAGGAAGATTCATAATGAACTTTTGAAGTAACTTTCATCAGATTCAAAATTACTATTAACAGATCTCAAAAATACCTGTTCAAGATATTCAGTAATGCCTTTTACTTGTTCTGTTATGTGACAGCTGCCACATGGCAGAAGAGCTAAGGAGACTTGATGTAAAAAAGGAACTAGAATCATTGTTACTCTCTAACAAAAATGGAACTAGAATCATTGTTACTCTCTAACAAAAATAGACCAGGCACTGGAAGGGATTTGCAAGCTGAGATATGATCATAGAAGTCATATTCTTCTACAGAGGATTGCAGAGTTTTGAACAGGAGGCTAGTTTCAGTATGAAGCAAACTTTCAAAAAATACTATCATAAAATACTTTGGGGAAAAAACAAACCCTTTACTCATTTGCAAACAACTTTCACCTGGCAAGGCTGGGTCCAGAAAGCCTTGGGACCTGGTCAGCCAGCTTTCCCTCATGTTCTCTGCTGCTCTCCAGATGAGCCAGCAGAGATGGAGCAGGTTTCTTACAGTGTCCTTTTGAAATGAGAGGCCGGATATTGTCCTCAATAGCTTCAGAAAAATCATCTTCTGGGGAATTTCTGACTAGGTAATAAATCATGAAGAGAGTTTCAAAGTAGGCCATGCCTTAATGCCAGAAGGCAGGCCTGGTGTGTCGCTGATTCCCTTGGGAAAAGTGGGATTCTCTATGAAAGGATGTTTTCAAGGCTTATTAAGTGTATGAAAGCTGAAGTCATGAATGCGTGTTTAAAGTAGGGCACTGAACCTTTTTGGTGTGATCACTAGTTCCCAAACTGCATTATAGAACATAACAGAGAAAAAAATGCAGGTGGAACAAGTCAAAACATAAAGTATTTATGTCAAAACATGAAGTCTGATAAAGTATTCTTATCCTCCTGGTGTTGAAAATTATTTTTAGTGTAAGTCTTGCTTAACCAGTGCCACATCTTCCTAGTAACTAGAGAGACTAATGAATCCAACTACAGACATGCAGGGTCTAGGGCAGTGTATGCTCAGGGATGGGAACTGGTGTGAGTGACTGCAAAAGCTGCTTTCAGATTTCAGCATTCTTCTTCAGTGCAATATGAGTGTAGACTTTTCTGTAGAAATCCAGAAATCCAGTTCTGTAGACTTTTCTGATGTTTTTGACAATAATTTGTGCTAAGACAGATTTAATGCTGACTTTTTACCTGTATGACTTGATATATATATATATTTAATTATAAATCACTTTAAACAGTGGATATCTATTGTGTATTGATATTCTTAAATCAACAAACCTAGCTAGTTATCTAATCTACCTGCAGTCAGAAATAACATCCTCTGTACAGGTAGTAAGCTCTCATGTGCGTACTTTTAAAATAAGTCTGTACTGCTTTTACTACATTGCAATACCAAGAAAATGGTAATTTAATATTAAAACTAGAAAATCTGTCATCTTGGCTTATGTAGTAGAAACACTGTTTGCTTCAGTAGTTTTATTTATAGATGGTTAAAGAATTTCTGATTCACAGCAAGTTCACAGAAAACAGTACTTTGTCAAAGTGCAAAATATTTTGATGAGACTTACAGCCTTTTAGGATACTTTTCATTAGAAATTATTTTCTAGGACTGGCTAATTGTGTCTGTCCAAAGACAGAGGAAGAATTGGAGATACAGAGCAGAAAAAAAATACTATGAGATAAGGTCTCATATTATCTCATAATACTATGAGATAAAGCAAACAACGTGATGGTGCTTTCTGAAAATGTCCCAAAGGTTTTGGTAGTGTCCCTTCGCAGAAAAAAAACAATTCAGAAACCCTGAATGTTGCCATAAAATGGATTTGTCATCCGATACGAAGTACTGTTTCCAGTGTAATGGAGGTAATCAGTAGGCTTTTCTAATTCACCCAGAGGACTTTGCAGAGTCCTTGCAAATTACACAAATTATCATCTACACTGTAAAATGGCAATGGTACGGTACCAGAATGTGCACTTTATTTATTTAGATAAGGTAATCTGATTTTCACTGTGTACAGTGGCACCCCATGATGGCCTATTAAACACCCACTACTGTTTTCTCAGGAAAACAGTAAAGGATAGGTAATCTGGCTGGTAATAACGGGCTTTGGATAAACAACAACGCTGAAAATCATAAATGCAACACTAGGTTTTGCCTGCCTTATCCACAAGGGGCTGTCCTAGGTGAAAACACTTTAACTGTGGTGTTTTCAGGGTCACCCTGAAAAACCCACAGGGTTTTGGCACTGTAGATCCTGAGCCTAGCAAGGCTCTCTGCAGCATCTTTGAAGAAGCCAAAACGTCTGCCATTTTCAGTAGTGGATACCACTATTTCATGTGATGGCAGGCACGTTAGATTGCTCCCAGGAAAGGACCTCCTAACTTGTCTTTCTCTTTGTTTCACAGGCAGACTAGCTTGAGCTCATCCTTGGCACTGAGCGAAGCAGCAGGGCATGGAAGAGAGCAGGAAGGAAGCCAGAAGAAGAGTTATCAAAACACTGCTGATCAACCAATGTAGTTTTATGTTGTTATCCTCTAGGATATCCTCTAGTTTGCTCTAGATGTGCAACACTTGAGAGAACACTTGAATAAAAGAATTCTCAAGAGAAAGTGGGGAAATTGTATCTTGGGAGGGTGGAGGTATAATATACCTGTAATGCTGTGGTACCAGCCAGACTATCAAATCAGGAGTTAATGCCCAGAAACTGGTTGGAGGAAGGTCTGGGAGGCCCCTGTATTTGGGAGCTAAATGAGAGCATCTGAAAGTATTTAGGATAAATACTTGAAAAGAAAGGTAGCTTGTAAGAGGGTAGAGGGGGAAGTTTGAGTGTGGTGCATAGATGTGTATGATTTGGAGAAAAAGTGTGGTGTGACTTTGTGCATTTTAAGTATTTGCTCTGCATTACTGTTCCATGTTTGCAAGAGTAAACTGGGAGTATTTTCAAGGTAATTTCACTTTTGAAAATCCTTTAAAACCTTGATCTTCAGGTCTCATCGGGAGAGTTATACTTGGCTGAATGTTGAGCCTCTGACTATACTGTTGGGGTTTTTTCTTCACTGCTTCTTTACAGAAGCCTGGATTCTGTTTTTAGGTTGTTCTAGGTGTAAGCTAGTATATTTTATTGTCCTTAAAATTTTGATGGGGGAGAATTCTTCATATACAGGTGTTGACTGTGTACAAGGCTGATAACTTCCAAAAAAAAAAAAATCAAAAATTATATAGAAAGGTTTGCTGTATTTTAAATTGGGGGAATTGGCGGGGAGTAGGGCTGAGGTGAGAGTGATTTCTGGAGATCAGACACTACTTATTTCTGTTTAGGAAAAAGTAATTCAAGAGGGTAAAATACACCCCGAGCACTGAATCACCTGACTTGGCATTAACGGCCGTGGGAAGACCTGTTATCCGGGGCTGTGCCGCGAGCGGAGTGTTGCTCCCTGCGTGTAAATGTGTGAGCCTTCCTGCCTCCTTTTCCTTGCTTGCGTGGCCACAAGTGAGCTACCTGCAAGCAGTGTTGAAGACTACAATTATAACTGGAAATGGAATAAGTGTGAAGTATTTTCTAAAGGAATGCCCTTTCGTTCAGCTCCCTGGGCTTTGCTTTGCTTGGTGGAACAGGGTAGGATGTTGATGCTCACCAAATCTACCAGTAGCCCTTGCATTCGCAAGGCACCAGGGAGTCACCCTGGAGCCAGTGCTAGGAGTCATGAAAAGCTGGTTAGTGATTTGAGCAAGAGCAGCTGAAGTAGGATGTGTGGCCGTGGTGGTAGGATGGCTACTTGCCACGTGGAAACAAAATTAGCAGCTTGTAAAATGTGGAGTAGTTAAATACAAACTGAAAGATATGGTAACTTTAGTGCTTTAATACAAGAACTTTCAGCTAGATACTGCTTTAAGCTAGATTATAGTAGTTTTTTTATAGTGGCTTGCTTTTGAACCTGTGCATTACTGCTGCTGTAAAATATTCATGATTTAATGTAAATACTTTATTTTTCTGAATTACATCAGTAGTGTGTTTCTCTTCTTTTTAAGATACTTCAAAGAGAAGGGGGGAAGTCAAATAGCTTGCACAACTTAACATAAATAGCAAGAAAAGAAGTATAGAATTGTTTGCTTATTTGGGGGGGGAAGAAATGTGGGGAAAGTGTGTGTGTGTGTTTTCCTTTTTTTTTCTTTGGGGGGGGTGTGTCTCCAACAAAAGAAACATTCTCCCCCTAAGAAGCTTGCTTTTTGCTGCTTTAATTTATAGTGAATACTTGTGCAAGTATATCAGAGGTGTGCTTCTCACTGCTGCTGGAAAGATGAGCTGTGTTTGCCTGCCTCATCTGGAGAAGCTCAGCACTAAAATTCATTTCATCAAACATTCCTCTCTTCCCGACTGTGGAAGAATCTCTTTTGAAGTCAACATAAACTATACATCAAAACTCTTCAGTGGAGAGACTCAATCAGCAGTCAGAGGCAATTAATTGATTTCAGAAAGTGCACAAAAGGTAGGATTTGACTGTCTTTGAAGGAGCTGAGGAAACAGCTTTGCTTTTCTTTAAAGGTTTCTTGGACTCAGAACCAATTAAATCACGGTGATTGCTACCCTCTGAGCATCTGCAATGAGCAGCCTTAGTTTTCCTTATTTTTCCATTCAATGTGAACATGGGTGAATTGAAATATAGATGTAAGAAGTTTAACGAAATTATAGACGGCTTCACTGCTGCTAACCAGCAGCCCCATGAATTATCTGGTTATTAGAAAAAGAATAACTAGTAGCTAAGGCTAGCTAAGGCTAACTTAGTAGCTTTTTTCTAGTCTTAAGCAATGACATGCCCAAAGACTTTAAGCGTTCCAGGGTCATTCCAGCTGCTCACAGTTGTTGTGTTGTGGTCCTTGAGGGAAGAAAAGGGAATAATCTGCAGAAAAATTATTTGAACCTTCTCCTTTTTTAACTCAGAGTAATGGTATTTCAACTCTGGAAATTAAGCACTACGTGTGTCTGCTATTGGGAAGCTTCCAAGTGGGTATTAGTTGGTTTTAGTGTTTACTGTAGAGGCTCTTCTAGACAGTTCCAAGATGGAACTTCATGGAAACAAAGTGGATGTTTAGGGAATGCCATGGACTATAGCCCAACAATGAGATGCAGATCCAGAATGATAAGGACCAGCGGCCTGGTGGTAGATAGGAAAAAGGAGCTTGAAGAAGAAATTTGCCTCCTTGGCATATTGTACATTGCATTAACATCTGGTTCTAATATAGTGAACTCTTCCTATTGTCAAGTTGGAGCTGATGTGCTTTGATGCAAACTTTTTTTTCCACTACTCATTTATCCCTCTGGACGAGGGATACTTCATCCTCAGCTGCCTCATTGCAACAGTTTGTGTGGCTGTGGTGTAAATCAGATGAGCAAAAGTACTTATTTTGTTAGTGCGCTTGTTTTGCTGGAACAGGTGAGAATTGGATGCTTAATAGAAAACTCCAGGTAATAATCTGTGTCACCTGAGCAGATGTGTTCGTTATGGCAGGTGCCATAGTGCCCGGGTCATGAAGAAATAATTCTCTCTAGTGGATGTCTTGTCTGTCATCTTCATTGTATGTGTCTTATCTTTTTAAGAAAATAATTTGTTCTTCTCTTGGCTTTGCAGCGCTGGCATACCCAATCTGAGTAGTTCTGTGCAACAGGATGATGTTTTTGAAATTCTGCTGAAGCTGAGTCCAGGCCTGAGGTCTTCAGATTTCATCAGCTGTTTGGAAATTAACTGGTTGAAAATCTTGAAATCTTGTCTAGGGCAAGCTGTTGAAATGATCCTAGGTGAGGGATGCTCAGGTACATCAAAGAGGGACTTTGATTTGCAAGAAGACTTTAAAACATGAATGCATTTGGTAGTGTCCATGGTATCTCTGACTCTAGCCCTTCAAACCAAGTGATAAACATAAAATGGTAAAAGTGGGAGAGAAGCTTAAAAATCCTTTTTCTGTGGTGATTATTGCTATGCTTTGGATCCAGCTCTGCTCTTACCACTTCACAGTTGCACTGTAAGTCACTGTTGTCATTTTCAGTTTGGACTTGTTTGCTTTTTACTGCCATATGTTCTGTCACGGCCTTGTGAAGAATGCTACAAATGCCTTTTCTGCTGTTATATGGTGCAAGCTCTATTGTTCCCATTGTAATTGTGTGCATTCTTCAAGTGCACTGGAAATGCTAGGGCTATGAAATGCAGAAAAGACAGCATGAAGCAAAATGCTGCTCGGGTGAGACAAGCCAGCTCTGAAACCGAAAGGTTACCAGTGTACAAGGGATAAGGGTTTTGCTGTCTGCATTTTCAGAAGACATTTGGCCTTAGTTTCGTCAGCAGACCTCCGGCCACTCCTTTTTTGCCGAAGTTTCCTGGCATTATGAGCATGTGCTGGTTCCGGAGCAGTTCAAACATCCTCCAAAAGTGACTCTTCTGTTAGAAGAGCTCTTGCAAGTTCAGTGCCCTAATATGTTTAGACCATCTAAGGTCCTATCTGCCTCTCACTACTGATGCATAGCAAAGAAGGAGGCTAGCATCCACTGTTCCCCTCAGTGCTCCTCTGCAAATGAGGTATAGCTCCAGAACTGCTGCACTGGAGAAAGTTCAACCCCATGTGAAACACCATGAGTGCTGCAGTTCAGACTGTAATTATTTCTTCATCTGTTATTGAGGATTTATATTTATAGGTAAGCAAAATTCCACAATTTAACAAGATTTTGAAACTTGCTCCTTTTGGCCAGGAAAAACATAATGTTACACTTCTCTTTCTACTGTTTCAGTTAATTAAATGAATTTATTGATAGTGTAATGCCTGCAACTGTCCAGGGAAGGAAAGAGTCAAGTTTAACAGCCATATGAAGGAGTGTTTTGTCACCTGCAGTATAGACAATAAGGAACAAGTCATTGACACAGTCTAATTTCAAAACAGAAGCTAAACCCAAAGGAAAAGGTAAATAAAACAAATCTGCTTAGGCCAAGTTTAAAAACATTGTCTAAAGGCAGAGAGCTGTAGGTTTTATTCAAGTTTCTGGCAGCAGAGGGGGAATAAATCCATCTTCTCTGGAGTCTCTGCATGCAGTTTTCCCAATAATTCGGTATTAAATTAAGGCTTCACAGCTCCACAAGAGTCAATTTGTCATCCTTGGGTAGGCATAAGAGTATTCTGTTTATAAAAGAATATAAATACAGTAATGTGAATTCTGTAGTAGTGTAGGCATCTGGGAGACTGTTGTTGGAAGAAAAGAGGAGGAAGAGGCAAACCTAGGCTGAAACAAGTGTTTCCTAGCTGGTAAAAACCCAGTTGTCAAGTGTAGCATTTGGTGTTGAAACTGAAGTCAGACCCAGGCTGCCTGTCAATGCTTCAGTCTAAAAGACAGCTTTCTACTTTTTTTTTTTTTTTTAATCAGCACAGGACATATGTACCTCTGTTTTTCAGTAGAGGAAGAAACCACCTGGCCCATTTAGTTTATGGGGAGCCAGGACCTGGCTTCTTTCTTCCCACATTTGTCTTTTTGTACAGTCTGTTTCGTCATGAAGGAATATTTTTTTTTTTCCCCTAGGTTTGAAATTTCTCTGCTTGGCTAGAGCACCAGGGCACATGCAATATCCATTATTCCTCTGGGCCAAGTCTGGCTGCTTAAGTGCCCTGAAGTAAACACCAGCCCTGCTGTCTATAGGACCAGTGGATGAAAACGTTTTTCTTCCTCATCAGAATACAGTAAAATTCTTTGTATGAAATAATTTCATGCTGGCAAAGCAGAGTTGCAGTAGAGTAAAATTCATCCATGGCAGATGGTATGACTCAATAGGTTTTATAATCTCCAAAATAGAATCCTTCATACTGATGATCACAGTGTCTCTTTTATCCTGTATTTTTTTCCTGCTCTCCACGGAACACATTTTTCTGTTCTTTTTCTGTGATCTTGCAATGCAGCATATTTAATAAAATGAAAAATGCAAAAATAGTGATTAAGCAAGAGGAAGGTATGCACACAGATATTTTACTGTTTGATTCTTGGACATACAGTTGGTCTTGCAATGGAATGACATGTTTTAGAGATTAGTGATTTAGCTACTGAACTGTCTCCAAAAATCAATACGGAGAACTACTAAGTCTATAGGAACTTTTAGCTAAAGAAGGATATGCTAGGTGTTTGGGTGGGTTTGTTTGGTGTTTTTTGGTTTTTGGCGGCTGTTGTTTTGTTTCTTTCATATAGGTCTAATTAGATATTTAAAACATGCATTTTGCCGTTAAAGTATTTAGAGGTCATTTTGAGCACGGAAAGTATTAATGCAGCCTTTCAACTGGACTAAATACAAGGACATGACTTACTGATCATCAAGGCTACTGAGAAATATCCAAGCTAACCTCTAATGACTTTCAAGGAATTTGTTGTCTGGAAAGTTGAAATGATCCTTCTTTTGCATAGTTTTGATCCAGAACTTGGCATTTTTGACTAAACTTCTTTAGAGAGATGATTTTATTTGAACTCATGTTCAAAGTAACAGCTGGAACTTTCAAACAAACCATATCAAATGGAAACCAAAGAACGCGTTCAAATCTTCAAGAACCAAAACTGATCTAATTTTATGAATTCCAGCACTCATCCCTGCATTAACAGTTCAGGCTCATGTGCTGCAGTAATTAAACTGATGCCTCTGGCTGATAAAGATTTTCTGTTGTCTCATAATCTCCATTTTATTTCTTGTGTGAATGGAAGGTAGTGTCTTTTAAGCAGGAAGAATGAAGAGTATGGTTATATTTGCATAAACATACTGAGAGAAGTATGCCTTAAAAAAAGTCACACAACTTAAATTTACAGCTGAAAGGTAAAACTTTCAATGCCGTGGTACAGCTAGATGTTTTCAGATCCTTAAAGTGATGGTGGTAAAGAAAGGGAGAAGGTGTTTCGAATCGGAGATGAAATTGACTCTAGGATGCAATATGTTGTTTTTAGGATAGTTTAATTTTTTTTTTTTTTCCTTGGGACTATTTAACTTCTTTGTGTTGGGAGACTCATATGTGTGATCTGGATTCTTATGCAAAAAACTTGGATGTTTTCTTAATAACAGTCAAAACTGTCTCCTTTGTGAATGTTTTGTACCCTTGATAGCAGTCACATCTTTCTAGCTCCTTACATATGGTAAAAGCAGTCTTTTTCTCACTTACCTAAAGACTGATGAAGAAATGTTCATCATTCAGACAAGAGCACTGACTTGTAGTTTTGAAGTGCAAAACAGTAATGTAACTACAGTACTAGCAACAATATTAACCACAGACAGTAGTTAGACAAAGTAAAACTTTGCTACTCTTCAGCAGCTGTGTTTTACCCAGAATTTTTTAATAAATATTTGTGTGTAAAGTCTGCTTTTGTTTTCTGCCACTTTAACATTTTTTTTCTGCTCTAGATTCTCTACAAAGTAAGTGTACCAGCTAACCATACATCTCTTTCAAATGTCCTCATTTCTTCTGGACCAGCTTAGTTTTGCTTTCTGAATTCAAAGTTCCTGAGTGTTCTTGCTAAATAGTTTGAGGAAACATCTAAGAGATGCTATGTAGAATCTTGTCACACACTTATCTAGTGTCCTTCATGACTTGAAAGTCAAAAAATTCCTACAGTGTTTCAGCACACTTTCTTATCTGCCTGTGTAAAAGCATGATAAAGACTGGGAGAGCTCGGCTTCTGTGCTGGTCTGAGCTCTGTCAAAATGCTTGAAGACACTGGAGAAACACATTGCTACCAGATGCCCTACTTGCCTGGAAGTTCTGGCTGGGCATTACAGTGGTGCCAGATCCTTAGCACTATGACAGCAATAGAATAAAATGACATCATGAAAAGCCTGGAAATGTTCATGTGGGGTTAGTTCATTTTCCAGAAGTGCTGTGCCTCATAATATCCCCATTTTAGCTTCAGCCTGTAAGCCCTTTCTCTTCTGGCCCTTTCCATCTTGTGGCTTACCCTGCAAACGGAGGCTGCAGCCCTATTCACTGTGACTGCTATAAACTCTCTGTACAAGTGGTGAAGATGAAACCAATGTTTTTGTTCCTTGTTATAGATACAGATATTGATATATGTGATAGATTGCTGTAGATGATTCAAGAGGGTAGTCCACCTGGAAGAATCTTTTCAATTTTTTTAACATGCAGCTGAGCAGTTAGGAGAAAGAGGAAGTAACAAGTGCTGCCACCACCACACTTTCAAAGCTAATAAAAATGATTTGCATTCCTTACTTCATTTACTAGTGACCTGTTTTAGAATACAAACATAGTATTTGGCTCATCTTAAGCTGAGGTGCTTACTGCCAAAAGGTAGATGTCAGTGCAGACACACCGGCTTGAGGTTTTTTCATTAGGTTCGTACATCTTTATGACCAACTTTGTGATGGAATCTAAATATTGAGTAGCATTAGGATTATCTTTAGCAACATTGCACCTGCATGTCTTCTGAAGGTTCCTCGTTTCTGCTGCGTGACTAGACCTCCTAAAATATTGTGAAAGGACATAGAGAGGAACACGCCACCCCAGTGCAATGCATGTTTTTTTGTCAATGTAAGATAGTGCTTCTGATAATAAAGTTCTCTTACAGTACAGAGAATTTACCACTTTTCTACTTCTGAATAAAGCTTTTAGGTGAGGAAAAAAGCATTTCAGCTCTTCTGCACAGAACTGACCAACTTGAGTCAAGCGTGGGCTGAATCAGAATTAAACAAGCAGCCCAAGATGAGCAACCCATATTGTTCTCCCTTACATCCAGGGCTGCTAACATCCTAGTTTCTGTCCAGTACTTTAGAAGTAAAGTATTAAGCTTTCCTTAATAGCAGCAGCCCTATATTGCTCTGAGATAGGATATTCTGTCATGTGCATTTGCCAGATGGGTTTAAAATAGAACACGGTATTTCCTCATTGTGGTTTTGCTTCCCTGAGATATTAAGACCTTTCAGGCTGTTGCTGTAAGAGCAGAGAATTTTCCAAGCTTGCAGTAGGCTCTTTGCTGTTCTCAGCTATTTAATTTTTATTTCATGGAGTATAATGGAAAAAGAGTTGTTCAATATTTGGCTCAGCGCTGCAAAGAGAGGAGGTATTATCCTTTAATTTCATATGCTAGTGTGTTTCACAGACTAAGACTCCTATTGGTCTCGATTAAAATTTAGAGCAAGTAACAGGGCTTGTCTGTTCCTGTGTATTTTTACAAAGATTGGCTAAAATACTAGTCAAGGGGAGGAAAAGATGGAGATGCATTCTCTCTGTCATTCAGGACAGTGCAAACACCAGATTTGCTGTTGCACAAGGAAGAGGCCAGCGCATGCTGTGAAGAGGCAGTTCATATACACGACTACACAGTTGGGGATGTTCAGTAATATTCCCAGAGTTTTTCATAGGCAACTGATTGCAAAGGCAGAGAGCCCCTGTGCTGAAACCTGCCTGCTCACCGCTTGCCTTTCAGTTTACCCTTTTTGAAGTGTGACGCCTCAGAGCTCAGACTGAAGGAGCCATGGAGTTTTTTCCCTCTGCCTCAGCCACATCTGCTGCTGGCCGGTGGGAAAGGAGCTGGGATGGCTGCAGAAGCGCCACTGGCCGGGCCCGCTGCTCTGCTCCGTGTGCTCCTTCCCTACGTTTCTCCCAGCCTCCACGTTGCCTGGTGCGGACAGTGCGGACAGTGCTGGAGGTGGAGGCCCGGGAACCTTCCTTGGCAAGGCCTGGAGCCAGAGAGCCCGGGAAGGAGGCTGGGAGGAGCGGGTCCAAAGGCCCTGTTGTTCCTGCTGGGCCGGGGACACAGGCAACCAAGACAAAACAGTTGTTCATTTGCAGGTTTCCTTAAAAAAGAGGGGGGTTTGTAAACTGCTGATGTGTTTGTGCCTCCTCATGCTCTGTGTCATGCTGAAAACTGTGTTCTAGGTGAAAGCAGGGTGCTTTCAAATAGGAAAGGCGTCGTGTTTCCTAGGCTGTCCTGGCTTTGGTATCAGGCTTAACGCTGAAGGAAAACCCCCTCGTAATAATGTGAGGGTTGCTGAGAAGAATTAAAATATCATTTCATCGAGAGCTATTTAACTTGCATTTATATAGACCCTGTATGTGAGTAAATACCCATAAACTTCAGACTTGCATAACTTGAGGCACTATTTACATTTACCTGAGACACTGGTGAGGCTGAACACAGAGGCTGCAGGCCTCCAAGTATCAGCAGTGCGCTCCATCTGATGCTGGGGATGGGTAAACACTGCAACAGTCTTGTTCTAAAAATGTCTTCCACCTTTAAAATGAATCTATTTTGACTTTGCATCCCTTTAAAATAGGATTTCTGTTAATTATTGCTTGGTTGAGCTTAATCCCTGGAATATGTGTGGAAAGAGGGAATTCTAAGAAACATGGGAGGACAGTCATGGAAAGTAAGTTTTGAATTCATAAGCGTGAATGCTTAAAGCATAACTTTAATTTCCACTCAAGGAAGTAAAGCACTGCACGATATACTTCCCATCAGAACTAGCTCAAATTTCAAAGTGTGTAATTTTTGCATTTATTCTTGGAACTAATCTCTGGATTTTGATATGAAATCTCTTTTCAAGTGATTATGCCTAGAGATTTCCTCGTACAGTTTCAAAAGAGAACTTTGTCAATTTGAGCAGGATCAGCCCTCTGGTTGCACTGCACCTTGGTAATACTAGAACTATAGGGCCAATCATGAAACCTAGAGAAGAATCCTAAATAGGGAGACACTGCGGCCTTCAGTGTCTGTGTGGAAGTGATGGGAGCACTCTTCAGTGTTCGGGAGGTCAATGTTGACCAATAGTCCTCTGAATGAAGGCAGAGGTTTGATCGTCTGCAGTGTTGGACACGGTCACGTTGTGAGCATCAGCACTTTTGGTTCCTAGGAGGAGAGAGTGCCGTCATTTCAAGTGCTGCCCATGTGTGCGCCTTGGGGCTGCCCTGTAGCTTTTGGGCTGTGTGTCACGAGCGCGTGGATCTTCCCCCGCAGGAGGCACGGACAAGGCGGTTGCCTGTGTTTGGGCCACCTGGATCCGCTGGCAGAGCGGGGCTTCCCCTTCCAAGGGCTTCGGGAGGCAGCCGCTTGCAGGCCTGGTGGCGCCTTCACTGAAGCCTTTTCATGCTTGTGCTGCTGCTTCCAAGCAAAATGGTTTCAAAACCTCAAAAACAAAAATAAATGCCTGAATCTGCTCCAACTGCAGCCTTGCTCCAGTTCAAGATTTGGGTGGTCCTCCTTACTATTTTTTTTTTTCCGTAATTCACATTTTCCCATCTCTAAAGGAAGGGTAGAGGTAAACTGAGACGGTTGCTTATGTACCTTGCACTGTAAAAACACTATCAAATCTACCTACTGTCTACGTGGAGATGTTTTAGACAAGGTAATAAGCAGAGTAGGTCTTGAAGGTATTTCTTCTGGAAAGGATCCAGGTGTTTACAATGAGGACTGCAGTCTTGCTTTTCAACACAGAGGTAAAAACCACTGTACTTGGAGTCCTCTTTGTTCATCTGTAGACTGGCTTCACCTCCTTTCTCTTTCTCCTTGCCCTTTGAAAATCACCTTTTGTTTCACATTTCCACACCTGCTTGTTTTTATTTCTGTAATCTGTTGCCCTGTCATGGTACTGTGAGTCAAACCTTTTTTTAACAAGAGATTAGTTTTCACCTATGTTGACAATAAAATTGTCACTCAGAAAAGACTCACAAATGTTTTGCTATGGGACAGTGTGTTAATGAACGTTTTAAGTATCCATGCTGGGATATTTTGCATGAGTCATGCTTTTTTATGATGGGAAATAAAAGTTGTTCTGGAAAAGATGAAGTAATGGGTATTTCCCACTCTTTTATGTGCAGGTATCTTAAAATTGTTGTCTGGTTGCTGTTTGTTGGTGTAGCTCTGAGTTGTAGCTTTTCTTTATTGCAATGAAACCTGCAACTAAGAGCAACAAAGCCCTGTTTAGTGCTCAGGAGAGAGTTGTAACCAGTGTGTGAGAGCATTTTTTCCTTCTGATAGCATCAAACTCTTTCATCCATGCGTCCAATGCTAGCTCTGCATCCCTCTTTCACTGTGTCTTTCTTCATAAGACTAACATCAGACCTCATTTGCTTTTTCCATGTATTTTAAGAGTCTTGTTTGTCTATAAAACTTTTTTTTTTTTTGGTTGGTGTTTGTTTGTTTGTTTGTTTTTCCTTCTTGGGCCATGGGATGGATGGGTCTCTCCCTCTCAGGATGCCTAGACAAGTTACTTGACTGGCTGTCCATATGTGGAAAGAAATGGCAAGGAAGCTTGTTTCACCAAAAACCTGGGAAACTCTTCAGTGTAACACAGAATGACTGGTAGTGATGGATGCAGCGTTTTTGTGAACAATATGAAGAAAATGGGCTGTGATTTGGTCGAGTCTTACCTTAAATTCATTTAGGAAAAAATGGACTTCTGAGAACTCCTCATTAGTGGATCTGTCTAGAGGAACATCTCCTTAGGTCATCTTCTGAATATTACAGGACACAATTTCTCCTTCTCTGGCTAAGGCAAGAGTTTACCAGAAATTCATTTAATTTCACCTAGTTACTTGGAACTCCTGAGACTGCAGGATTCAAAACTGGAACAAAACACTTGATCAGGCTTCGTTTTTTTGTTTCTGGTGCTATGTGCGATCCCAAGTAGCTAACTTGCTGTTTAATGTGATTCCAACCTCTGGGCTTGGGAAAGTATTGATTTCTCCATGCTAGCCAGATCAAATGTTAGAGTGATCAAAGATATTCTTGTATTGAAAATGTTAATTCAGAAATACACATGTGGATCTGTGTGGCTTGTGTTGTCTTGCTGACTCTGCTAAATAGCATAAATGTCGTTTCTATTTCCATGACTAGATAAATACGTCAGTGCTTCTGTCGTGAAATTTCTGTATGACAATTTAGGCATCTGAGTACTCTTTGAAACTTGGGAAGGCGAACCCTTCTGGCGGGAGGCCTTTTTAGCATTCTTGGTCCATTGTACACCACGTCCCTGCTTCTGCTCCCTGCTATTCGGAGCTAGAGAGAACCTGAAAGGGTTTATCCTTCCTTCAGGCTCTGCTGCGTTGTGGGTGCCTCTCTGGAATGCGACAGCTGAACTCTCAGGTTCTCAAGGGATGTAAGGTGTGGTTATTTTCCTGTATCTTTTGAAAGAAAGACTCAAGCAGTAATAGTTGCATTAAACGTTAGTATTTTGCCTGCATTGCACGTAGTTTCTGTTGCTTTGAGACTTCCACAGTCTGTATGTTGGTAGTAGGGGTGCGTATTGGCACCCAGTGTGGTACAGGTAGGCAGTTCTCCTTACTGGCAAAAAATCAAACATTCAAGAACTGGATCACAAGGTAAATTAGCAAATGAGAATCTTTGTGGTTGGATTTTGAAGAGGTTTTTAATCTGAAGAGGTTTTTTAATCTACTGTAATGGCCCATTAACTTCCCGTAAAGTATACTTTTATTGTTCTATTTTATAGCACTATTTTTGTGCTATTTTGACTGTTAAGTGATAGAATGTCAAAACAACAAAAAAGCATAGTAAATAGTCTCATTTTTATGTTTTTTGGGTTTTTTTTTCTCTTGGTTTTGTAGCTTCCTGTTGGTTTTGATTGGTTTGGGACAAGCATTTATGGAAATGCTTATTACATAAAAAATCAAGAAGAAGAATAAATTAGGTTATTATCCAATTAATTTAAGAGGCTCTCTCAATGTGCTTTAGCTATCTCCTATTAAAGTCCATTTTCCTAACTTTTGTCGGTCTTTATCCAATAATCAATTAGTCACCATGTGGCATCTTGATTTACCAATTCCAATCTGGCTTCCATTTGGGGTGATCTTAGCATATTAGAAAAGCTTGGCTTCCTTATCACGTGGCAGTAGCCTGTGTAAATGTTTATGGTGTCCTCTGTTTCCCTGCTTTCCCTCTGGGTCACATTCTGGCATCTATTACACTGAAGGTTGAAAATAATCTAACTTCAGCCTTTAGACTTCACTAGTACATGAGGTTCCATCATGATCTGTGTATCTCTTAGCAGAAAGTTCATTACAGTTAATACACTTCTGTCCATTCCATTTCTTAATCACTACCTCCCCTCAAAAGAGCTGATACAGAGACCCAAGAATTTTTGATGGCTTATCTGGATAATTATGACCCAGTTAAATATGACTGAATTAAGAGGTTGTCACAAGAGACTAACCACCAATTAATTAATGGTAAGGAGGAGTAGCAATTGATGCTGATGAAGTAATAAGTGGCTTTTAACTGTTTATTATTCAGCAAGGTTGCACTTACTTTTGGCAGTGCTAAAGGTTAGGTTATTTGTGGAACGTGTTCCCAAACAAAAATTGATCCTGGTGCGTGATACACTGGTGACATTGCTTGCATAACACTACTTGTAGCCTGAGTGATTGGGTGAAGGTCTGCAATATTGAGGTGAGTTATTTTCCATTTCTTTCTGACCTTAAAGTCGCTGAAACTGTTCCTCAACTTACAAAGGTTGCTGGCATTCCCTCTTTTGTGGTTGTGGTGATAGTGCTGGCTCCTTTGGATACAAGTGGTGGGATTTCTCTAGACCTCTGTAAAACAGGGGTGTATGGGACAGAGGTAATAGCTGCATATGTGTTTATTTAAGAGAAATGCAGTCCAAGATCTGCCCCTGCACACAAATGAAGACGGTCTTTTCTGCGTGGGACTCGGAGTGTGGGTATCCATGAGGGTATCCATGTGGGTATCCACGTGGGATACAGGTCACTGTCCCCTCCCAGCAAGGGGCCCTCAGGCCTGAGGGGCAGGCAGGGCAGCTGGGGGTGCTGGCTGAAGAGTCTGGAGGCACCAGTGCAACCGCTCCTGCACTAGGGACCATTCCAGTGGGCACAGGAGCACTGGCTGGCTGGAGGGCACAGAAAGAAAAAGAGATTTGCTTCCTTGGAGAGCAACTTTTTTTTTTTTTTTTTTTTTTTCCTTCTTTACATCAGCCTTCTCTTTCTGACCTTTCAAGCAATTTTTAAATCAAATTGTGGACTCTTGCTCACTCTCTGCAAAGCATTTGGAATGTAATTTATAATGACACACTAACTTTCAGTGGTGGAGCTGGAGCAAAAGAAAGGGCCATTTCCAGGGCATTTTGGATAAGCAGCATGCAGGAACCCTCACATGAAAAGACGCTTGTGGGGATGCATCGAGGACGCACAGTAGCCTAATGCGAATAACCACTGTTCTGGTCCTCAGTACTGCCTTGGGCTGAGGTCTTGGGTCCATTGCTTCCCACTGAGCTGTACGCTCAGGTCAGAGGCAGAATTTAGCTCTCAAAAACAGAGGCACTTAGGATCCAGCGGAAGTAGAAGTGCAAACATGTAGGGTACGTGACAGTGGAGACTGGTCTCTTGTATCGAACTTTCTCATTTTCATTTAGTGGCAGAGCATAAGCGTTCAAATCTCTTGGCTTTGGTGGGAGCACCATGGATGTCTCGAGTTCCTCCCGCTTGGACTGTTCAGCAGGCTGGAATTTCATCAAAATATGTAATTCAATTCATTGGCTCTTGCAGCTGATAGGTCAGTGCCTTGACAGGGATGGAGTACTTCAGGATATTGGTGATCTCACCGTCTTTGGAGACCATCAGTTTAAATCAGCATTAAAAACGCCATTAATTCAAAGATTGCGTATGTACTCAGTGAGTCAGTATCTCCATATGCCATGTGTCATGAGACAACACTGAGGGGAAAAAATGATTAATATTTATTGTGATCTTGACTAACATGTAGGAGCGAATATATCCAGTCATATATTAAAAATATATTAAACCCTTTTTAGTTCAAGTTATTTTTATAATATATTATATTATGTATTATATTGTTTTTATTATTTTCATCTCCAAATGTTTCTTCAATAAAAGGGTCCAGTGAGTCTCTTTAGCATCCTGAAAGTGAGTAAAAAGGATTCCTATTCCAAGCCAAATGTAAGAAAAAAGTGTTCAGGAGCTACTGAAGGTAGGGGCAGATGGTAAAAATTCACTAAATGCTGGTAAAAATCTGAGGGTAGAACTGTGTCTGAACAAGGATGGATTTAAAACTTGAACCTCAGTTTGGAAATAAAAGGATAGATCTGCAATTAGTTTTAATGAAAAAGAGCTTTTTGTTTATAAGGAACTGAATTAAGTTGCCCCAGCTGCAGAAAATGCCTAGACCCTGATACTGGGTGCAACTTCCCAGCCGCAAAGCGGGGCTCTAACGTCTGTGTCTTGTCGTCCCTATTGCTGTTACCTTGCTTGGTTTTATGTGGCGAGCCTTCCTCTGCATTGCCCCAGCTCCCTCGGAGAGGGGACCCGTTTTGCTCTCTTAGACACCTAACAGAAATATCCTTTGTTTGTCTGACGACTGAGGGGTTGAGTCCCTGCACGGGCCAAAAATACAAGCTGGCACTTTCTGTGTTGGCTAGCGTGGGTTTCTTTGTCTTTCTAGTCCATCAGCAATTATTTTAAAGGATTTTGAACAGATGCAAGAATATTTCCTAGGGTCCCCTGAGGAACAGGCTCAATAAAGGCAATACGGTTGCCTCTGTGTCTTGTCCCCTTCCTCCAGCTTAATGAGTAATTTTCTGCCTTACCCATCTGTGTGCCTGACCACAATCAATGCCAGTGGTGATAGATATGTGACATGCAGTTTTCAAAATAACTAGTTTTCTGTAGCCCAATTGTCGTGTCACCGTAGCCTGCAAATCCCAGTTTGGCCCTTTTGCAGCAAAGCAGTCATCAGTCAAGGAAACAGAAACAGGGATTACTGCTTGTTAGTTTTGTGTCATAAAGTGTGTTTAGCTCTGCTGTGAACTCACTCAGACTTAAAAGTACGTAAGGGAGTGCAAAACACAACAAAGCATCCATACAAAAGAAGCAGATCGCAGGAATTTCTTTTCCAATACCTCAGGAGTCCGTTTTGCTGTGGCATTTGCAACTTTGAAAACTGTGTGTATGAATTGGCTGCAAGGGATGAAATTTTCCTTTGGGGTGAATAGGTGTGGAAACAGCAAATTGTTTGCTTAGGATTGATATACTGGATTTTTTTTTTTTTCTGTTAAGGTTAAGCAGCTGAGACTGGAGATATCTGGGCTCCCTGATACGGCTGCCTGTGCTGAAAATCCACAGCCTTTTGGAGCCGCTCGATTTGATGTTAGCAGTGTAATTTCCAGGGCCTTGTATTTATTGTATATAGCTTGGCAGATAAATATTTAGGCAACTTGGTACTGTTCAGCATGCTCTCTTGTTAGAGCCTTAACAAGCAATGGTTGTGCTGAGGCCCGCACAACCACACATAGTCACCAGTGTGCAGAAGCAGCTGTATGTACATAGCTCAGCCAGAACTATGTGCTGTCAACCTAAACTGTGCATGAGCCGCGCTCCGTAGCTTCAGATACACAGCTCGTGGATGTCCACCAGTTAGTACTAGCCTTATAACACAGTCAGGCTCCAAAGAGCTTCGGGATAACGTCCAGCATATGATAAATGGAGTTGTAAATATGGTGGAATGCTAGCAAAGCAGTGGCGAAGCACAAGGAATATGAGTCAGGAAGATTCAGGAGTATTTTCCAAAGAAAGTTTCAGAAACTGAGAGGACAAGTATGTTGTGCTTCTAAGCTATAAATCTGATGATAAAGTTTTTCAAAAGTTGAAAAATAACAGCGTTTCCGTCGTCAAAGTTGCACCGAAAAGATCAGATTAGCATCCTCCTACTGGTGAGGCTACAGACTGAGCTGAAGGGTGAGGGCTTGAGATGCTGCGGTTTTGTTTCTTAGTGGCTTTCTGCCAACCCAGAGTTAGCTCTCGCTTATCAACCCTGGCTTCTGCAAAGTAATAAAAACGGAGAGATTTTGCGATATTCTTCACTAGTAGCCTGCTGCTGTCTGTGCTTGTTGCTCGTATATCCAGCACTGAGAGATGTGTGAGGATTTACTGAGAAGGAGAACTCAAACCTGACATGGACTGCACTTAAAAAAAGGAGCTCCAATTCTTCTTAGGGGATTGATGAAAATGAATGTGGCAGTTTTCATGAGCTGCTTTGTTTTGTTTTGTTCTTTAATATCGATCTGTTAACCAGTGGGTTTTTACTTTGGAGGGAGAATGGAAAGCAGCACGTCCTAGATAAATCTGTGCACTGTATGTTTAACGTAAAACTTCTGTTCCTGTGTGCTCACAGTTTCTGGAGCAGCTTGTGCAGCCTTCCCAGGGGGAGCAGCTGGCCCCTGCTGCTGCCAGACCCAGGTTTGCTGCCTGCACTTGTCACTGGGTAGTAACGGGGAAGTAAGAAATTGCTCGCTTTATTTATAGGCTCTGGGGAATTGCGGACTATAGGAGCCCCGGAATTATTTCTGAAAATACTTGAAAATCTTCCTATAACTCATTTTATATTGCAATGAGAATGAGATTAGCCTGGGAAGCTTACAGGCAACTGTGAAGGACTGAAGGATTTGCTGGATAGCAAAAGAGAACTTGGGCCAAGAAACCACTTTCCAATGTCCTTAGCCTTTCAAACTTTAACTCCTATTTTGCCCTATGTTTTCAATTCAGCCTTTCCTCATAAAATGTTTTGATGCTTTTTAAAGTGCCAATTTACTATGATGGCTTCCCTTGGCAACTAATCCCATATGTTCCACTTCCAACCTCATGCTGGTTTTCACTATGTATCAGAAAACAAGCTATTGGGGTATAGAGATAGGTGCACTGTTCCTGTAGCCATTAAAGCTCTGTTTGAATTTCAGCTATAGCAATTTATCAGCAGTAATTTCCAGAAGATAAACTTCTAAGGTACAGCAGCTTTGATACTATTGTATCAGAGGGAACCAAATGCTGCTTATACTTTTTATTGTTTGGAACTGAGTGAAAAATTCTTGGCTTGCTCAGGTCTGTCTCCGAAGCCAGGTCACTTTTCTGTGTGGGATAGTTCATGGAGGGTGCATGTGATTCAGTCTTGCAGCCTTTTGCAAACATGGATTAATGTCCTTATCAAGAATGATCCATTGGCGTCTATTGGACTATCAGTGTGAAAATCCCTGTGCTTGAGATGAGAAGTTTGAAGCATCAGGACATTCTCCACCTATATGAATGATTTCTTGTGAAGCATGCTTTTAATCAGATTTGTGTATATCTTCATACATTTTAAAGCTAAATAGAAAGTTTGATCAAGGGCAGTGGCCACTGCTAAAATTTGCCATTCATAGAGATTGCCTTTGCCATAAGAAAAAGAGAAGAACCAGGCAGGGAAAGGATGATGACCATCAGAAACCTGGAGAAGTAAGAGAGATTCCTTCACTGTTGCTTTATCCAAAGGGTTCTTTTTTTCTCTGGTGGCTGCCTGGCAGAGCTTGAAGGAAGGCAAACAGTCATATGCAACCTCTATAAAAGTGCTCCTTACACTGTGGTATTAATTAATAGTGGAGTTATGGTGAGCTGTCTTGATGGTGACTTTTTATATAAAGGCATTTTCTTGAGATGACTGGCAAACATATTTTATGTATTAAATTCTGACCACACTGGCACCTAGGGAGGAAAATAGGCCATTAAAATTGTAGCACATTGTCTGTATTTTAGTGACGTTGTCTAGATCTGACCTACAAAAGAGGACAGGAGGTCAGTAGGGAGGTAGTCTCTCCACCTGAAAGAAAACAGTTGTTGGGAGGTGGCTTGTTACCAGGGAGTGCACTTGAGCAGTATTCTCTTCAGGACCATCGTTTATTGTGATATTGAACCTCTATGTTCTCCTAGGTAGCTTTCAGTCCCGTAATTCCACATTTGAGCACTGCTTCAAGGTTCCTGTTAGCATCTTACAAGTGCGGGTCTGAGGAGAGAGAGCAAAGGCAGTAATGCCCAGAGCAGCCTGCTCAGCTGTTAGATTCTAACATCTGTAAAAGACACTTGTTACTCAGTAAAACACATAGGCAGCAGAAAGCAAAGATAGCATAACTCGGTAGTGGTAGAAGAAGACTTTGACTACATGCTAAAAATAACTATTTCTAGGTCTAAATCCACTTTTTATAGTCTTTGCAGGAGTTTTTAATCTCTGTTCCTTATATAAAAACGCATCTCTTAAGAGTGTGATGAATAAAGTGATATATTTGCTACAGGTTTGACGTATTTGTTGACTTGAGTTTGTGAATAATGTTATAACTGTTACTGCAAAGGTTTCTTACCAGATTTAGAGGAGGATGGCCCTAGATATGCAAGTATTTTCAGAAAGAATGGATGTGTCATTTGAATGCTTGTTATGCCCACTCACTAGCTGCTTGGCAATGACTAGGCCTAAGGAAATCAGACAAGTGCCAACAGGACAGAGAGTTTCAAATATTCGTGCCATTTGCTGTCACAGAGCCAGTATTTCCTCCTCGCTGAATCCTCCATTCTTCTAGCAGAGTTTTGAGTCTTTCTAGAAGTAAGCAGAACAGCAGAGAAAGCAAATGCTGTTCATTGTGGAATGCAAAATTCCTTAGCTCTGGCATTTCTTGAAGAGAAACTTTTTAAGTTCTCAAATATTTTTTTCATGGGACTTTAAAAGGTCTTCATGAACTGCATGTGAAAGATTTAAGAAGGCTGAAGTTGCAGAGCAGTGTTGTTTTGCTTTAAACCACCTGACTTTATGCCTCCCAAACTGCACTGGACTGAGATTAAGATTATTTATTCATTTTAATGTTGTCTCTTCCCTAGCTGTCCTTCATATTAATAACCTAGTATTGGCATAGTGTGGCCCATTCTGGGGTGATGACTTGCTGCAATTCCTTTTCTGCTAGGTAGGAAATAGAAGTAGGAAAAGTCTCTTTTCAATTTTGTCAAATGAAAGATGAGTAAATTGCTGTCCAGAGCCCTTGAAAATATGTATCACTGAAATATGTATAACTGATGTTTTATAAAGCTGTGTGACCATGTTCTCTGCTGGTCCATGCCTGCATCCTGTGGAAGCCTCAGCCCTGGCTAAGGCCAAAACTGGACTCAACCTTTTTTTGGAGGCCCGTAACCTGCAAGGGTCACATTTTTCAAAGTTCATCCTCTTCGCTCTCAAGTCTTACAATGCCCACAGAGAACAAAAGCAAATCCCCCCAGCTTTATGAATCGCTGAAGCCAATGTGTACTAAATTTAAGTTAGTGCTGTGGGAACACAAAGAAAGTAAAGGCAGCTTTTTGTGAATGCAGCTCTACTTCCGAGCTGTTCTGGGCTGGGTTCGAGCCGTTTGTGCTGTGGCCTACTGGGACTCTGACGTGGTAGGTTGTCCCCTCAGCGCATAGATGCTCAGGGTTTAAGAGTATCCAAGGGCAGGAATGAGCACAAAATGCAAATCCAGTCTGGCTACTGGGGGCTGCACCTCTGTGGCCGCCTCACCAGCACTTGCTGGTTCTGGCAGTTCAGAAATCCCACACGTGCCCTTCTCTGCTTCTGGCTTTCCATGCTCGTTTGTAATATCCGGACAGACCGCTCGAGAAGCACCAGCAGCTCAGGTTGTCCGAGAGGTGTGTTTAAAAATAGAGCAGCTACACAGTACGTTGCACCTCCTTGAGGCACGGTCTGCAGTCTCAGCTCCCAATCCCAAGCCGCTCCAGAGCAAATAACACATTGGGTAGGATGGTTGCTACCTTAAATCTTACCTGCCAGCTCACAGCACTCCTGCCAGTTTGGGCTGCACAGATCATTTGGGTTTGTTTTTAAAATCAGGGTTTGTTTCCTACCTTTATTCTTAGGGTGTGATGGGGAGGGGGCTGTGCTGTTCATTCTTCAGCGTGACTTGGACACCTTTTAAACCCAACATTGGAACACATTTCAACGCACTGAATGAAGCTGTGGCCCCATTTATTTAAAAGGGGAACTGAGGGGGAACTGTTTTGCAGTCTATCAATAGTTGCTAATGCTGCCAAATTAAAAGCTTGCATTCCTGTTTGTGAGTTAACCTGTTTGGCTTGCTTCTGTTAGAATTTCTATATATAGCAGCCCTGCACTCTCCTGAGCTAAATGGCTGTATTTCCACACAGCCATTGCACTGCAGCCAATTATGGATGTAGGAGGGGTAAAGAAGTGATTGCTACTGTTTTCTCTCATTGTTGTTTTTTACCAGTAAAGGTGACCAACCTCAGCCCAGCAAGCTGGATGAGAACTGTGGGAACTGTTATAACGGGCTGCCATCCACTCCCCACAGACACCCGTATGCATCTGGCCATATCCTGGAAATGCAGGAGTGCATAAGGAAATTCATGCATGAACTTCATGCCACAGGGAGAAGCTGCTTGTGCTCAGGTGGCAACTTGGCCCCAGAAAGCTCGCTGGACGTCTCATCGCCGACGTGTCACGGCCAACATGTCTGTTATGCACAGTAGTTTATAGGCTACAGTTGAAGGCTTATAAGAAGCATGGTGTGCTTTGATTGGAGGCTGAACACCTCTCCCATGGATGGCCAATATTCATCTTTCTTGTCTATCTCCAGAGCATAATCATCACAGAATGGTTGAGGTTGGAAGGACCTCTAGAGATCATCCAGTCCAACCCCCCTGCTCCATCAGGGACACGCAGAGCACGGGGCACAGGGCGGCATCCAGGTGGGTTTGGAAGATCTCCAGAGAAGGAGAGTCCACAGCCTCCTGTGCAGCCTGTTCCACTGCTCTGGCACCCTCACAGTCAAGAAGTTTCTCCTCACATGGAGATGGAACAACCTGTGTTTCAACTTGTGCCCATTGCCCCTTGTCCTGTCACTGGCCACCACTGAGAAGAGTTTGACCCCCTCCTCCCTACATTCTCAGGTACTTATACATATTGATCAGATCTCCTCTCAGTCTTCTCTGGGCTAAGCAGGCCCAACTCACTTAGTCTTTCCTCATACAATAAAGGCTCCAATCACTTAATCATCTTTGTTGCTCTCTGCTGGACCCTCTCTAGAAATTTCACAGAACTAGAAGTAATCTAGAAGTAATTATTCTTTGATTAGCGCTGGAGCAAGCACATCGTGCTTAATGAAATTATTTAGGGCACCCATTTTCCATGCATTCTCTATTTCGGGGTAAGTAGATTGGTTCTGGGTCTTGATGGTAGTACTTTTTCTGTGCAAACAAAAATGTTAGGAGGAAAACTAACATTTTACTCTCCACAGAGTCTCCTTCTCTGGAGGTCTTCAGAACCAGCCTGGATGCCGCCCTGTGCCACATGCTCTAGGTGTGCCTGCTTGAGCAGGAAGGTTGGACTAGATGATCTCTAGAGGTCCCTTCCAACCTTGAATATTCTGTGATTCTGTGAAAACAAACATTTGTTTGCATGTGGTGTGTGACCTCCTTACACTGCATGCTATTCAGTGGCTAGGCACAGTGAGTGATCTTACCCCTGAATATCTCCTCTGCGTGTGCTAAATCTAGCTGTGGAATATCCCGCTTTTTCCACCTGGTGTGGTTTACTGTCCTGCCCTTGATGTTTGTGTATGGCACTAGCAGTGAAAGAGCCACTCACCTGGGGTATGAAGAGGATGAGCACATTCAGGCACAGCTGCAGGAGAAAGAACGCTCCCTTGAGCTGATCCCACCATGCCAGCATCTGCCCCCTTCTCCCACCACTGACAGTCATTTGGAGGAGTAACATTTATGCCTCTCTCCTCCTGAGTCTCCTGCTGTCCAAGTACTTTGCTAGAGCAAAAATATTTTTTACAAAAATGGGTAAACACAAACAAGCAAACAAATCTTTCTTCTTTTTTTTTTTTTTTTTTGAAAGCACATGCAGGGTAGTTTGACTTTTGTTTATTTGCTGTCATCCCACAAGGGTTCTTACTGGCATTTCACTAATCATAACATCAGTATATCCCTGTGCCCCGCTGGAATGCAGGCCTGCAAGTTGGGCAAGATTAACCCCGCCAGCTGCCTCCATCGGGAATCGTTCAAAGACCATTTCCATCGGCTCAATGGAAGGTGTTCAACAGCAACCCAAATATTTCTATGCTTGCTTTTTAAGAGAAAAGAAATTACTTATTCCCTTCTGTGCTTTGTCCTCTGAGGCGTCGCTAGCAATTATCTAGCTTCAGTGTCACATTTGTCAAGCTGCAGGAAACCCAAGGTGAAATAATTGCTTCAAGCAGCCAGGCACCCGATAAAAAATGGCTTGCTCTATTTTGGTTCTGAAAACAGATAGTTTTCCAAGGATGTTCTGCTGGCAGGGATGCTTCAGATGCTGTCGGCCTCATTAGCTTTGTAGGAGGCAGTAGGTGAGGGCTGCCAGAACCCCGCCACGAGCTGTCACCGGCCTGCGGCCGCTGGGATCAGCGCTGCGTGTGCGCCCAGCGAGAGCACCGCGAGGCAGGCTCCTTAAGCCCTTGTGATAAGCTTGGTGCAGGGATGCAGAAATGAGAGGCTTTACCCCCAAGGATTTGCTGTTTCTGAGACAGTGTAGCGTGTGGGTACAGGGCGCTCATTTTCAGATTGCACTTTGTTTATGACTACCAGAAGGAAGGGTTTAAAAAGAGTGGGGGCAGAGGTATTAATAAAGCCAAAGGGAGCACTTGCACATTTTGATTTGGAGTTCTGTTTTGCTGTCTCTTCTGGAGCATTTGGGTGCAGTAGAAATAGTATTTGTTTACCTTTCAGACTGTTCTTGCCATTTTGCCTTTTTGATAATGGGGCAGAAATAGTTTCTCCTGGCTTTTCTGTTTGTGTTCAGAGCTCACACATAGGTGGACCTTGATGCAAGCTGTGAGTTGTCTGTCAGTTTGCAGTCAGGTAGCATGTGTCGAGGCTGAAGTAATCAAAGTCTGCATTGCTGTTTGATTTCCCCCAGGGAGAGCACTAGCAGCTTTCCACCTCCTGGTCAACCTCTGAAACCCCAAAATGATGGAGAATGAGGGTCATGGCCACTTGCTGGCTGTACTACAACCACTATATTGTGGGCTAACATGATAGTCCACATCCCAGGTGGTGAGTATCAAAAAATCCCAGTGCTGTTATTACTTATTAGCAGCTTTAAGAGAAAGCCCTAGTATGAAAGGCTGATCTTCCTTTCGTTCCCAGGGAAGCCTGGATTGGGATGGGGCTGCTTTGCTGTGCTTACAGCATAGAAACCACGGAGGTTTGTCAGGTTGGTCTCTGGCCTGATCTGTAAGATTGCTTTAAAATAATTTTAAATGAAAAAATAATAAAAAGTGTATTTGTATTATGTCTTTTTATGAGCGCAGTGACTGCTGCCCATATCCAAAGGCCAGCTCCCGTGCGAGCCGTGGGGGCCTGGTGCATAAAGCCCCTGCGGGTGGTAGGGCTGTGCACGCACGCTGCGCTGCCTCTGGAAAAGCGAGCTGTAGCTTTGGTATCGGGAGGTCTGCAGGAGGCGGCTGCACCCGAAATGCCAAAGGGTAGGAGCTCCCTGAAATAAAATGTTTCTCTTAGCTGAAATGCGCTTTCAGCCAAAGCCCCACTGGTGTGCATTATAAATAAAAATCTTTGGGTGGCTTCAGGGAAGCAATTTTTCATGACAAGCGGGATATAAGACTTAATGCTGCATAGCTTCCTGCAGCAGCAGGCTATCATCTCCTGTGCTCTATTTGTGCCCTTATAGCTGCAGTTGCTTTTAATACCGTGAGTCCTGCTGCTGATGGGGAAAGTCAGAACTGTGCTCCTGTCCTGCTTTATCCTTTTGGATGAGCCCTGAGATTGGGCTGTTTGAAGGAGCCTTGACTTTAAAAAGGGTGAAATTTCTTGGTCTGTCCCCACGGCCAGGTTTAGAGCACTATACTCACCTTAGTACTAATGAGCATCATTCCATTCACAGTTTTGTCTGTCATCACCCTTTCTGTTCTTTGTATCATCTCAAGACCCAAATTCCCAATTGATTTCTTGCCAAACGTTGTTGTGGCCGATGATCTTTGGATGGAGCTGTGGTGGAGCCAAACCTCATTTCATCTTGCCCTGCCTGGTGAGGTTGAGCGCTGCGGAAGGCTGCTCTCGGGGTGCCCAGTGCCACACCGTGGCTTCACCGCGGTAGCTTGGCTTGGGCTGAATAAAGAGTAAGGCTTAGAGTGCCTAAGTAAGCACCCAGAAGTCAGGTGGTTAGTCTCAAAGGTACAGCCTGTGTATTAAGGTTTTGTGCATCCAGGGACCTTATATATTACAATTTTCCTCAGAAATGTTGTGTTTCCGATCTTGGCTCAAAGGAGGAAATACATACCCAATAAATTTAAACATAATAGAGAAGACTTTTGGAAAATCTTCAAGGTTCTGTTCAAATTCAGTATGAAGGATCTGAAGGTCTCGATTTTATTTTAACTGGTTTGGACATCTCTAATACTAACTAATGCTGTAGACAGGCTAGATAACATCTCAGTGTAAATTATCTAGTGAAAACAATAAGCTGCTTGTAAACTATAAGGAAAAAAATCTCTTACTACAGCACTGTTCGACCTGCCTTTTTTTTGTACTCGCAGCAAGATTTAAGAAGAGAAGTTCTGCTGTTTCTTTACTCTGCCCCAACCCTCCTTTTGACTTTCTTTAAGAACAAGGCTTGCCGAATGGGAGAGCAGGTTCCAGCCCAAATGTTTAACAGGGAGTTCGGCATGGAGGCACAACAAGCTGCAGTGGTCTCTAATGAACTTACACAAGGGGCTTAAATAGCAGCCCTCCAGTGTTTTGGTTTTAGTGGGTCATTTTCAGGAGTGTAGAAAAATAAACAGTTAAACAACAACAATAAAAAAAGTACTGTGGTTGGGGATCTGTGGCTTATGCATTTTATTTCATGGGCTAAATAAACAAATGCTCTGCTTCAGACTGTGACCTTGAAGCTATCTGGATTCCAGAGGTCTAAATTTCTGAAATACATAAAATGCGTTTAAAAATCAATTTCTCTCATCTCTGTGATATAACTTGCTGTTCCTCCTTTATCAAACTCATGACTCTCTGTCAAAAAAAAAAAAAAAAAAAAAGTCACTTAGAAATATGCACGGTATTTTAATGTTTGCTTAAATAAGTCTAATTGCATTTGGCAAAACTTTGTATAGATTATTTCTGTCAGTAAATATGATGAACTTGAATATCTCTCAACTGATAAATTTTACTGACTTTTTGCAGACAAAACTGTTATTGTTTTCCATGGAAAATACTGCTGCTTTAGGAAAGAGAAAGGAATGGAAACTGCTCCTTGGACTATCCTTGCTTTTTGACAGACACCTCATTTGGACAGACGCTGGTGGATTTTTGTTCCCTTCCAGCTTGACAGTAAGGGCAGGTGAGATTTTTTCCCAAGGGAATTCATGAGGAGAGGCTCTCCTGAAATTACTGAGAGAAATATTAAGTTCGGAGAGCAGCCTGGCCTGGGAGACAGGCCTGCTGCTGCTGCTGCTGTGCCGTGTGACCCTGGGTGAAGGACTGCACCTGGCTTTGCTGATGCCGCTCCTGCCCTTTCTCCTGGTTTTTGCTTATTCCGGCAGTGTGTTCCTTAAGGATGGCTCTTACAAATTTGTTTATGCAGCTCCCACCGCAATAGGGCCCTGACTTTATAGCTTCTAAATGCAAGGCTGATACAAATAATGCAAAGGACAGGGGACGGCCTGTGAGGCGCTGCTATTGTGTGACATCTTGTGTGCAGCCACTTGCAGCTCCAACGACTGGTATTATTAAATTGCAATATCAAAAAAAAAAAAAAAAAAAGTGAGAGAGCGTAGGGAAGATATTTTTGGGTAATTGGCGAGATGGTTTTATTGTTACTATTTTTGTATTTTGTGTTTTTTCTTTCATGATGGATTGCTTACATGGATTTTATCTCAGTTAAATGTCTAGAAATGTATTATAAAATGCCTGGCGAAGGCAATTTGTATGACCCTAGGTACAGCAGCATGGCATGAAAGGAGAAAACACTATTTGCAGTGCTCCCCCTGGGTTTTAGAGCTCTGGAGTAGAAATGAATCTATGTTGAACCTCACTCCTTCTACTCTCAGGGGACACATTAAGAAATAGCTCAAATCTTTGGACCTTGTGGAGTTACAAGTTTATTATAGCATTTAACTATTTGCTTTGTCTGGACTCTTAAAAAAAAATAATGAAGGACTTTGGGCTCAACCAAAGAATTAGTCAAGGTTTCTTGGCTATGCTTTGATTTTAATTTTAGCCATGTTGTCAGGTGACACAGAGGACAGAGAACTTAGCCAGAAGTTTCAGTGGAAAGATCCGTGGACACTGGAAGGGCTCAGGCTCTTTCCGTAACTTGTTTTTCTGCTTCCTGCGGAAAGATTTGATTTGGCAGTCCTGAAGATGGAAAGTCACAGTTGTATTTAAACTGCAAACAGTTCACCGATATTAACTGGAGAAAGCTTCACATAGAGGCAATCATAATATTATTATTGGAAACATATTGCATGTCAAAATGCATGTTTGCTGAGGTAATACACTAGGCAACGGCCTCCAAAATTCCTTATATATGGATCAGAAGCATTATAACGTTATAATATATATATAACAATCAGAAGCATTACACTTTTTTTTGACCTGAGTGGTTAGCCAAAGTTCAGGACCTTGCTGGTGCTCACGTTGGGAGGAGATGGAGCAAGTAGTATGAACATCACCTTGCTTGTTTATAAAGGAAGGCTCCAGGAAGAGCAAACAACAGAGAACCATTATTTTGCTTCTTTGCTATCACCCTATCCTTTGCTTCACCCAGCGCCTGCGCTGAAGACTTTGGGTCTTCTTGATGCTTCTCAGGGCAACGTGAGCAGTATTGCTCATGCTCCTTGGTGCCTTCTTTTCCACCTGTACCAATGGCCCTGTCTTTTTCTCCTCTTGCTGTTCAGCTACAATGGCACTGATTCTGACAGCAGAAAACTGGACAAGTTGCACTCCTGGCTTTTGGGGAAGGCTGTGGAGATTGGTTGCTGAAGATGAGGTACGCTAAGTCATCCCAGTGATTCAAATGCCTGTCTTTGGTGATAAAGTGGAAAATGAACTTGACCACTCTTCCTTCAGGACATTTTCCTGCGGGTATTTCCTGCAAAATTTCTACAAACACTTTTGCCTTCACAGGTGCTCTGACTACAATTGTATGTCTGCAAAATTCAATTAAGTGACAGGAAGGAATAGTGGCGTCTCCCACTGCTGGCTTTCAATTCTTACCAAGTTTTCATTAATGAACTAAAATTCCATATAGTGGCTCTGTGCTCAAGGTCAGGTGGAAATCTGGAGGGATGGAGAAGCTCCAAATTGAATTCCAAATTCATGAATTTCTCAGGACGAGGTCTAGGACAGGGATGTTTTTCCCTGCTTGCTGTCTTTATGCCCTTTCTGTCTGCCTGAACAGCTCCAGGATGCTGGAATTTCGGAGCAGGTGTTAAAGGTGAAGGAGGAGTTTGATTCGTGGACATGCTTTTTGTTAGCTCTGTGAAAAGGCATCTGACCTGGTGTTGTTATGTTGTTTGGGTTTTTTTTTTTTTTTTTTACTAAACATAATGCCTAAATATAAAGTGTCAGAAATGAATGACCTTTCAATTCCCTGTTTGAACTAATTAGTGAATTACTATGGAGCAACATGATATTTAGCATTAGGGCTTGAAAAATCTCCATGTATGCCATGTATCTATGTATGCTACAACTAGAGCATTCTTCTGGAAGAAATAGGAATTTGAAGATGCTGATTTGAAATGTGAAAGCCTGAAGCTTTCAATCAATTAACCCCAGCTTTCCTCCAATCCTGGGAAGCTATCTAGGTAGTAGTCTCCTGAAAAACCTATGAGTTTGAATAACACATCTCCTGGAGCACCAGTGGGAATCCCCCAGATAGACTTTTAAGCTGGCGAGCTAGGTCTCAAATAATTCATGTGAACTCCTTGTCAGTGTTTCATGAGTTACCCAGTATAGTACATATACAAATCACACATGATCATAAATCACAAATGATCCACATTCTTTCACAATAATTTACACTGAGATGAGAGATACTATTATTGCCACAGTCTGAGACAAAGCCAGTGCTTTGTGTTGGAAGTAATAATTCTGGTTTCAGTGCAAAGGCAGAATAGCAGGTAGTATATGAGCTTTCAACCACACACTCAGCAACACCAATGAAACAAAATATTAAATAGCCATTGTTTATAAGGTGGAAAATGTGCTTATTTAACTGGAATTCATCTCATAATTCACATACGAACAGAGCCAAAAAATTGCCCACACAAACTTTATTTTGGGATTTCCTAGGTTACAATATCTTGACTCTGCATGCTTTAAATCTTTTCAATGTATTTGTAAATAACTGTTTTAAATAGGAACTTCTCCCTAATTTGTACAGCTGTGTAGAAAACAAAATCCTCATACGCGATTTTAGCAGTGCTGGGAAAAGATCCAGGCAGAAGACAGTGGCAGTGCAGAAATTTGATTTTCTTTTCCATAATGAAAAAATATGACGAAGTTCTTATTTACCTGCAGCCTTCATTGCCATCTCCTGTGTGCCCGCTTGTATCCCTTCATTACCACTCTGTATAACTTTTACTCTAGCTTTAGCACATCCTTACCTATTTTTTGTGTGAATAGTCACTGAGACTAGGAAACAGATTGGTGCTTTGTACCTTCATCAAACACAGCTCTTCTTTCTACTGCATTATTTATATTCTGAACCTCCATTTCAGTTATCAGCAGAAAGGCTTCCATTCTTTCCATTTCCCAGTGTAGGAGAACGTGAGTCCCTTGAGCTTCTGAACTATTTCTATCCCAATGCAGGTGTTAAAACTGACTTCTGTAGGTTGCGAGTGTTGGCTAAAATCAAAGGCAACAAACACGAGCTCTTAATCCCAAAGCTGACATCTTCCTTTGAAATGAAGCTTTGATGTGCTCCGGGCTGTGACACCTCCATTGGGATTGATATGGATTAGTTTCACTAGGAAAGAATAGCCCTTCTGCATTTGTTTTCAGTGCATGGCCCGTTCCCTCTTGCCTTGGCTGCACTGGGGCATAGTGGCTGCTCCGCTGATTTATCACTCGGAAAGTGGCACAAGTCAACAAGGAAATACAGAGCTGGCCATAAAGGGAAATATTCAAAGTCATGCACATACATAAAGAGCCGATGAAAGCCAGGCTTAACACTTTGCTGTAGTTGTCTAGGATATGAAAAAAGAGGAGGGTGGAGGGGGGAAAAAGCCTTTTGTCAGTAAAGCATAAAACAAGAGATGAAAGCTAAAGAATGTCAGGCATTGCTAAAGAGAGTTTATACAACCCTGGGTGTGAAATGAATGGCTAAAAGCTTATCATAATAAATGTGTGGACTTTGCATGTCCTAACTAATAATCAGTCATACAATCTGAATGTCAGACTTTTCTAGATGTCTCTGTCACATGGATAAAAACAAAACCCTTAAAAACAGCAGCCTACAATCACAAAAAGAGTGCGAAGAGTGGAAGGCCAGAGCTGATAAAGAAAAGGGTCAGCACCACAGGCATTCACATGATTTGGGGCAGCCCAAAAACAGGGAAAATGGACACTGGGATGTTTTCACTTTGTGTTTGTACAGTGCAGAGAATGGTGCAAGCACGGCCTGAGCTTGGGAGCTCCCTGAAATTAGAGGGAGCAATTACTAAGGGAATGCAGAAGGAATATCTGCAAAACCAACGCATCTTCTGAAACACCTGAGCAGAAATCTCTCCTAAGAAAAACACTGCTGGCTGTGAAAAAGAGCTGAGTGTAATGTTTGAAGACGGTTGCCTCATATTTGCAATGATGGATAATAATCCATATTGAAATAATGGAGAAATGAACTCTGTAGGAAGCTGCCGGTGTTGGCAAGGAAACTGTAAGGTCAGCAGGAAGCACACGTAGTTAATTCTTGCCAAAGGTGCTAAGGAAATACAATTAGAAAGCCTCCTTACATGTAAAGAACAAGCTAAGACAGGAAAGAAAGTAGGTCTACACTAAGAAAGGAGGTGTTAAACATAATAAATAATAATAAATGTATTGAAACTACTTGGCTTGTTATTCAGATCTGTCTTTAAGACTGAGTAAATACAGGTATATAATAAAATCTCAGTCCTGTGGAAATCAATTATTAGATTCACATTAACCTGGAGGGAATAAGTTTTGCCCAGAAATTTAGAAATAATAAAAGAACTGTAGGTAAATGCCTGATAAGAAGAGGCTAAAGGAACACTTTGGAGAAGCTAAATACAGGAAAACCAGCAGATCTGCTCCAACTGTTTCCCTAAGGACATCAGGAATACCGATCAAACTGGAAGGTGCTCCTGATTGAACTTTTCTAAGCCCTTTGCACCTGGAGTTCTCTAGCTGGGCAGGAGTTCATCCAGAAAGAGGAGAAGGAACTCTCAGGACCTGCTGGATGAAAACAGAGCATGTAGCTCAGTCTGGGTGTAAATAAACAACAAAATATCTAGTTTTCTGTTCTGCCCTTCAGGAACCGTGTAAAATAAAGCTGGAAAATAAACCCCATTTGCATGACTCCTTTTCACTGTGTGTTTGAAAAGAATATAGTCTGAAAACTAGACAGACAAATGTGGTATTGTTTTAACGAACAATGGATTTTTGCTGTAACTCTCAGAAATGCAGTGCACCGTCTTTGAAGGGTTTTGCTAGTATGGAAACAACTTGGAATGGGTTCACTCCTCTGAGTTCTCAGGTTTGAGTCTTTGTTCTATGAACAAAACATGTTAGAATAATGATATAAAGTCAACTTTATTTGGACTTTATATCCAAATGATATAAAGTCCAATTCAGGTAACCAGTGCATTTTGGATTGATTTAGTTTTAATCTCAGCTTTACTTACTGTCAGTAAAGACGTTTGGGAAGGGGCAAACATTAAATAATTTCTGGGTGACTTTGAGAACATGGTATGAATACTCATAACCATATACAAATAATGCTAGAGTTCCTTAAAAGATAAAAATATTAACAAAATGGTTTTCAACAGAGGTTTAAATGGAAAATGCAGGACATAAGCAATCGTCTGACACAGGTATTTAATGTGAGAGAAACTTTTGGAATATACTGCCTGTTTCTCTCAGCCGAATTCATTACATTATGAATTTGGGCCAACTTGAACAGATGTTTTCTCATATCATGTATCAAAGAGGCAATATTTCCTCTGCTTCTAAAAAGTAGTGGCATTTCATAAAAAAGGACTGTGTTCTAGCTGCAAAAGCACCAGAAAGTATTTGCTGACAATGTAGTGAGAAAATCAGTAGCAAAAGATATTGACAGACTGAGAAATGAAGAAAGCTCCAAGTTTATAATTATTCATTAAACACAAAAAAAAAGGTGTGCTGATAGTTTATAAGCCTGTTACAGTGTATACATAAATGGAAGTAAGAATTGCTTCGTGGAGCTGGCAAAAGGAAATCTAGAGAACATCATGAAGTTTTTTATGATTGTAGTACTATATTATGTACTATATTATGTAGACTATTTTATGTGTTACAATAAAAATATTAAAGCTTCCTTTTTGAGCTATGGACTTAATGAACTTGGGCTGTTAATTGGAAGATATACTAGCTGAAATAGGACATGAGGTTATAGGATGAAGTAGTCTTTATTTTATAGAGTTCTCTTCCCCCAGAATTATCTTTTTTTTTTTTAATGTAAATTGACCAGTATCTCTAACAAAGCCAATATGGTTTTAAAAATTATTTGATAAAAATATTTGTTTTCTGTTAATCTAAGACTTTTTTCTTTTAATTTGAATTGAGGAATTGAGGATTTGATAATCTATTTCCATATTAAGTAGATTCATTTTGTAAGTAAGCCTTTTTTTTTCCCCTAACAATGAGTTCTGCAAACTTGTGGAATCTTTTCTTTGTATGAGGCTTCATTAATTTAATTTAGTTCAACATAATAGTTAAAAATCCTAATTATAAAAAAAAAAATGTTGGGATAAGCAAGCAGGATTATTACCCCTCTTGGGGTTGCAGTTTGATCAAATCTCTTGAACTACGAAGAGCACACACACTGACAGAAATCTGAATTGAAATATGGATAGCAGAAATGAACCAAGTATAGATTCATATCAAAGAATTCATTATTTTGGACAGGAAAATTTGTTCTAGTGAATCAGCTTTTGATCCATCTTTCAAAGATTGATGATTTTTTTTTCCATTTATGAATTTCTGAGGACAAAATACCAATAGTGTATATGAGAGATTAGTTTGAGCCATATATCCAGCTTTGGAGTATGCTGATTTGCATTTTTTTTTTTATCTACAGTGACTTTTAGCTATATCTACAGCCCTTATATTGTTTCATTTGTGTTAATTCATATAAATACTGCTTGTATAAAGGAATTGTATGTTCACAGCTGGACTGAGAAAGATCATCCTCCCACTGATGTTACAAAAATTTCCCTTGAACCAGTAAACAACATTTTTCTGTGCTCTCTCCGGACCCTCCCTGCCCTCAGCATACCCAAGGAATATTTTAAAACTCATATACGAGTTGTAGTTTTATGGAAGGAATATCATTGCTTCCTTGAATTTTGAGGTGTGCAATGATCAGGAGTCACTAGATTCTCTAAGCAGCACTAATGTTACAATTCTCTGTATTTACTCCAGGAAAATTTTAACTCTGCTGCTAAGAAAAAGAAACAAAAATCTGTCTGCAGGTTACTGAAGTTGTAATTGTAATTGTTTGGGCCCAGCTACCTTGCAGATATCCCAGCTACCTGCAAGCACTATGGTTCTGAGTCATCAATGATCCGAGAAGGGAGGACATCCAGAGGCAAATAAGTCAGCGAGATAGACGCTTTTAGCCAATCTGTTTTACTCTCATTGAGCTATTGCAGGAGTTGATTTTGTTAGGTATTTGCTTAGAAATCCCCCTTCATTGGGCTGTACATTTGAGAAATAAATACACGTAGTTGAGAGGAAAGGACAGAGCAGATCCTACGGTACTGAGAGATGAATTGTATGCACATTTACTGGTTAAACCAAAAAGCAAAGCATGGCCCTAAAGTCCTTTGGAAGAAACAAACAACAAAAAAAAAAGGTAAAATGTCCAATAATTTATGATTTAAAAAAACAGATAAACTGGTGGCAGTATTCCATGAGGTGTCCTTTTCATTTCTACCTGGAAACCGTAGAAAACCAGCTTGTCCTCTTTGCATGGTCATTCCTGGAGTTGTTAAACAAGCCGAAAGACTGAAAAAAGAAAACCTTAACCTTTGTTGACCAGGCCTTTGTTGACGAGGGAGCCACCAGGTTAAATCAGGGTAAGCTGCATTTGCTTATGTAACTCAGCAGCAGTTGGGAATATCCAGTGCCCTTTTTCCCCTTGCTGCAAGCTGCTTTGCCTGTCTGAGTTGCATTTCCTATGATGAAAAGGGGCCTTGCCTCCAGTGAGCAAGGCGCGTGGTTCAGAGGCACCAACGCTGGCCAAGAAGTCACTGCAGAGAAAGGAATGGGAAACTCTCGGGGGCCTCAGGAGGTTTTATGCCATTACAGGAAAATGTGTATCATTGTAATACTGAGTGATTCAGTGCTCAATATTTGGGGTTTGTTTACCCAATGAGTATTACAGTTTTGATTATAAAATATTACTGCTTAACTTTAATAAAAATATGTTTCACTGTAGTCAAATAGATTATGTTTCCACATTCTAGCCAGTGGAAAAACACACTATTTCAACCTCTCATTTGATTTTGTGCTGAGAAATAAAACCAAAGTATCAGAATTGCTGACAAAATAAAATTTATATATGCTTAGCTCTGTTCTTGAGCGTATTGTATGTCAGGCTCACAATTGCTTCACTGTTGACAAGCTGCATTTCAGAAGCATAAGCCAGAGCAATAATTGACTAACCCACGTTTTATTCTTTCCCCCCCTAGCGAACACTTATATGCCTGGGATTCAAAGAATTTGGCGTGCTGGCTGAATCATCATTTTCTCCCACAGTGATGGATATCACAAGGGTAACTCTGATCTCTATCCTCGCACCGCTATAGCTCATCCACAGTGTTTCCTTGCCTCATATAACTGTTCTTCTTTTCACTGGCTGCATAAATCCACATTTAAGCTTGTCTTTTATCAGCTCACAGCCACCAAAATGTGATTTTATCACCTAGAATTTCCAAGTGAAAGGCTTGTAATGAATTTGAGCCATTCCAACCACAAGATAATTTTAGTATAAAACAGAGTCAGTACTTACAAATGGTATTACTGTTTTCCATGTTCTGTCATGATAAAGATACATTGAATTGCCTTTCTGAGCTTTGCAGTTTTGTTTATTCTTCTCTCAGGAAGCACACACCATCCAGTGAACCCAGAGATGGTGTTTCTTCTTCTTGAAGCAAAAAGGCACAGATCTTCTAGCCCAGATAGTGTTTGATATGATGTAATTTGTGCTTTTGTGACTTGATAGTGAGAAGTGAACGGAAAAACAGTAAATTCTAACTGGTTGAGGAAACCTGCTGTCTTTCTGTAGGTCTGGAAGGCCTTGGGATCCTTACTCTAAAGTCACCACACTTTGCCACAGTCCCTAACCTACTTCAATTGCTGAATCTGTAGGGCTTGAGAGACAGGTTGGGATGGGGTAAGGGACAACAGCTGGAGCTCATTAAACCTGGGGATGGGGGTGAGAGAGGGTTAATACCTCCAAGAATAAAAAGGAAAGAACAGAAAGATGGGGGAGTAGATAAAGGAACGCTCCATAGGTGTCCAGAAAACAGGAAGAATTTCTTTCCTTTTTTTTTCTTTCTTGTTCGTTTGTTTTCCCTTGTTCTTCCTCTTTTTCTTTGTGCTAACTTGCTTTCTGTAGGAAGACAAATCTTTAGTTTTCTTTTAGCACGTATGAGCTTCAATATCAGTAATAAGAGAGTCCCGGTATTAGTGCTATTTGTGTGTCCTCCCCATCACCTACTAAATACCTGTTTATCCCAAATGCAAATAATCTTACCAGTGTTGGTCTAGAGTGTTGTACTGATGTAACTGTGAAGTGTCCAGTGAAGATCAAGGGCTCATGTACACCCATTTTGGGTGTATATACTCTGTGAATAGCAGTCAGAGTGGAAATGGTACCCAACATGTTTCCTTAACCCTAGGTTTGTCTGAACTGTTACCACCAAAGCAGAGACCTCAGCTGGAACACACCTGGACTGAGGTGGGTATAACCAGTGCCTGGATTGGGAAAACTTGAGTAATGTTATGTACATAAAATAATATGTGTAATTATGTGCGATTATATGTGGGGTTTTTTTTGTTTTTGGGTTTTTTTTTTTTTTTGTTTTTTTTTTTGTTTTTTTTTGTAGTAAGTGTGGGATTGTTTGTTTGGAGTTTTTGTGTGTGCGTGGTTTTTTTTTGTTTGGCCATCATTTTAATGTGTTTGGCACTATATTAAGACAGTTCCTTATGGCTTTTGTTTCCTATATAAAACCTGATTTGAGCTGTTAATTTGCTCCAAATCATCCTATTTTGTGTAGGTAATGCAGCCCTACCTACTGTGCACTACTGCCCTCTTTATTGAGACCACACTAATACTGTGAGCGAGATTCCTTTGTTTAGTTTTATCGAGACAGAAGTTAGAAGCCTTCTTTGAGTTAAATAATTCAACAAAATTCAGATATTTATTTCCATATGTGTTTTTCTAAACATAGGTTTGATAATAGCTTATCAATTTGCTCTAGAAGTCCAGCTAATCATCATATCATGTTGACAGTCAACATCTTCCATAGACTCTGATGGGAAAATCAAGCAATGAACTGAGCAGCAGATGTTGGTGGCATAAAAAATCAATTTGAAGTTCTTCCTATGTGGATGTATTTCACAATGTCATCACAATTTTTTGGTGCACGCTTTTCCTTCAAAAACTAACAGAATCTGAACATGCTTTCACGCATTTTGGTGGTCCATGAAAAGAAAAACAATGTGCAGCTTATATGACCACAAAAGGGAATGGGAAAGACTGAAGCAAGTGAATCTTTTGTTAAAAGCATCAGTGAAATGTTGTATCTGGGAGGACTTGCTGTTTTTTAGGTAAACAACAAGGAAAGCAAGATTAGAAAAATGGTTGCATTAACAGCTGTGTTGGTTTCTGGTGTCATTAACACCTCCATGTGCAAGTTTGGTGTCAAGGACTGAAGACGAATACTTGTGAGCCACACACAGCAGTCCCTGGGAATGGCCACACTTGCCTTTAGTGTACTGTATCCTCAGCCTAGATGAGGGCTCTGGATTGGACTGACGTGCTGCTTGTGTCAGCACCCTCGTGACTCCAGTGTGTTGTCATGAAGCCAACAAAAATCCACCCTCAACTGTTTCAGCTCGTCTTCAGACCAACAGCAGGACACTGTTATTACTGGGCTTGGAGGGAAAACAGGTTCAGGGTCTTGTCAGGTACCTGCCCAGTATCTGGTGACAGACAGACCAAGCAGCTCACAGGTAAAGTTTTAACAGTCTGCAAGGGTTGCAGGAAAAAGTTCAACTAGAATGCTGAGTTACTGTTTCTAACCATAGCTAATCATGAGAACAGATTAACAATGGCGGATTTCGCATCACTGGAAAATGTTTAATGCAGATAGGTTGCTTTTCTAAAAGTAGTAATACTCCAGTTGTTGCTGTTGCATTTCAATCTGCAGTTAGTGCTGAAAAGTTCAGCACATAAGCAAGCTGTCAGTCTGTGCGATCCATCTGTCTCGTAGTCCATGCAGCTCCAAAGAACTGAACAAATAAATAGAGGACACAAAGCAGGACTGTTATATATAATATATTTATTCATCTCTTCAAAAACAAAAAGTTCACTTGAGTAATCATTACATATAATCATTAATTTGCACAAATACCATTCACTGTGTACTAAGTCCTTTGCCTCCAGACCACCTAAAACATATCTCCGCAAAATAAAAAATACATGGCTTCAAGGTAGAATAAATATTTAAAGAGCATATATCCTCAATGAGAGGATAGAAAAGACAAAGGTAAAATCTTCAGCATCCAACAGTCCATCCAACACATGTAAAAGAAGTGTGTGTGTGTATAACTATATTCCTGTGCAGAAAAGGTGACCAAAAAAAAGGTGAAATGAAGATACATTAGAAAGAAAAAAAAAAAAAAAAAAGATTTCTGTGTCAATGCCTACATTTTACCAATATTTAGGTACCTGTCTAAGCGGTCTCATGAGAGCTATAGACTGGCAGGACTTACTGACTCAGTTTCAGTAAAGCCCAGACTTTAAACAGACTTTACAGGCCCTAAACTTGTCTTCCATTGTTTTATTATTCCTGGTTTAAATCAGCTTCTCTCTAAGATAATGGTCAAATTCCTGCTGGCTTTGGTGGGAGCGGAGTAGAGCTCTTTTACGCTCTCTGGGAGTTACAATATTAGCCCATTTGTGCACAGCTGCAGATGCAGCATGCTGTCACCGTGATTTGTGTGTGTGCATCGCTGACGGAGAGCTGCTTAGGAACTGCGATAATTAGCCCTGTTCCAGTGCAGCCATAAACCCGTGACCTTGAACAGATGTTCCTCTAGAAATAATACACGTTCCTGTGTTTGCTGTAGTCCTTCAGTGGGGTCTATCTGCTTTGGCCAAAACTGTTTCTCCATGGTTCTCTGTGCCGTCAGGTTTTCCAGGACACAGCTGGGAGTTTTCCGGTGTGCAGCAGAGTAGCATTGGTTCCCAGGATGTGTAACCCCTTGCTCTGGCAACAAAGCAAAATTGTCTGTATTTTCTGTGTGAACTGATAAAACCAATGTTAAGTGGCATAATATGTGTAACTGGGTAGTATAGTTTTAGTAAGAGGGGAAAAAAAAAACCCCACTTTCTGGGAACAGCTCAAACCATGTTAATAATAGCTTGTTATGGTGATCACTTGGCTTGTTGCTCCAAAATTTGTAGTGAAGAAGTGGAGTGGTATAAGCCCACCTCAGTGATTTAACTTAAGAAGACTCTGGTTTTGTTCCCGTCCCCCCCCAAGAATTGACTCTCTAAGAACACTTTCCATAGCAAATTCAGTAACGAGGCAACCTGAAGAAACATCAGAGCTGTGAACCATCTCAGAGGCCAGAGCTAGCCCTGTGTCACCAGCACGTGCACAGAGCACACAGAGCAGCAGCGTGAACTGTTTTGCCCGGACACCCTGGGCCTGGTTAGGAGTGTGTGGCTTGAGCTGAGAAAGCGGCTTGGGCTGCATCCCTCATGGGCTCCCTGCTGAGAGCCACAAAGCCACCAGTGCCAAGGGGAGCTTGGTGGCTCGGACAGCTGTCCAGAGAGGTCTGGCACAAAACCTCTCTTTCCAGGACCTCACATGGTCAGTGGGCAGGAAAGAGCTGCAAATAAAGGCTCTCTAAGGTACAGTTTATGTTTTATTTCCTTAGTCTCTCAGCAGGCTGTCCCAGTGGGTGTGAAGCCCGTGACATAACGTAGCTGGTTTTCTAGGCTGCCTGCCTTTTAGGCTATGGCGGGTGCTTAGGGACAATGAAGAAGGAAGCCCGGTCTCCCGGAGCTTCCCTTGGGTGAGACATGATGGCACAAGACACAAAAAGCCTTTTGTGCAAGAGAAAGGGCGGATAATTTCCTATTCTGATGTGGCACCACATGCTCATATACACACGGCTGAATTATTTTAAAACAAACAGCATGCCCTGAATAGTTCCTGTGTATGTCAGGACACTCGTGGCCATAAGCGATACCCAGATGATGAACGAATAATTAAGCCGTGCCGAAGTACAACAAAGCGTGTGCGACTGTCATGAAATGAACCCTTCCCAGGGGCCTTTAAAGCATCAGCTGCAGCTGGGCCCCGCCGTCAATCAGGTGCGCTTGCATCCTGTGAACGACACCCCATAGACTCGCCTTATTTGCTCTTGTGAAATTCCTGTCAGAGTTTACCCATAAATAATTCAGGTAAATGGCTTTGGTCGCTGCGAGCCGCCAATTATTGTAATGCCACCACTCGCCATCATTAGTTGCCATTGTGTCATCTCCTCTATTACCAAAGGGAAAAAAAAAAAAAGAAAAAAAAGGCAGTTTCCAGATAAGAAGAATTAGTCAATATTTTTTTTTATTCTGGAACACTTATTTTCTAAAGTCTTGCTCTATTCAGGGATATTTGGGAACCAAAAAAAATTAATGCAGATTAGTGCTTTGCTGTGACTGTTACATCTACGTGGATTTTAAGATGTGTAGAACTGAGTCATATAAGCTTCTCTGAATATAGAAAACTAGCAAAGCTCGACTGACATTGGAGCTATACTGGTGTCTATCAAGCAAGTATCTCACCCAGCTCTCTCCTCAGGTGTGGAAGGCGAGTCATTCGGTCACTGATGTTGTTTAGTTATCTGAGTCATCACTGGTTGCCTTGTGGTACTTTCTCAGAGATGAAATCAAAAACCATACAGGGTTAGTTGCTGTGTAACCACTACAAAAAAACACATTACTGTGAACAAACTGCAGCACAAAACTATCTGTGCTCCAAAGGAGTGATCTTTAGCCTCTCTGGTGATCTGGAAAGTAGCGGTTTGGGGTTTGTGTGGGTGGTGGTGATTTTTTATTTATTTATTTATTAAGAAGAATGGTGTTTTGGGAGTGAGCACTGTGGTTTTGCCCGAAGTCTCGAGTCACACTGAGTAGAGCTAAGTGCCTGACGCGCTGCTAAGGTGTCTTGCTGACATCGAGCTCGTCCTTGTGTCAGTAGTGCTGCACATAAACAGAGAAATGAGAGTTTTGCCGGCTCCCTACATAGCCTACTTCACAGTGGCTTCTTTCTTAAATCCTGGGGCTTTGAGAGAAGCAGTAACACAAGGTAGGAGAACATTTCTCTGAAGGCTGTCGTGCCTTCCACACTGTGATGTGGGCTGCGTGTCAATCCTTCAGGAAGAGTTTCTTGTAAAGCACTGCCTTTGAGAAGCCTTATGGTGTGAAGTTGTGGCTTGTAAAGCAGCACAGCGCAGTAATCCCTGTACTTTGCTGCAGTTCCTCCTCCTTTGTGAGGGGGAAATCCTTCTGGCTCTGTATCAGCTGTTGACCTTTGTTTGGGGTGCCTGAGCTGCTGTTTGTGGGTGATCATGTGCTGCTTTGCAGGCCTCTCCGCCGGAGCCAGTCAATGAGCTATCGGTGCCATCATCACTGCGTGTCACCAGCAGGATTCGCTCCAGTATCAGAGCCTTGGCAGCCGCTGGCAAAAGCACGTTTGGTGGGCTTTGCATAAAGGCTTCCACCACTTGCCAAAACACACCAAAATGCCTAGAAATGAGGCTGCCTTGCCACTCGGGATGCCCGTTTCATCTTGTGCCTGAGGCAAATGAGGAAGCGGGAGAGCAGGTCCCAAAAGGAGGCAGGAATCCCCTGCAGCAATGGGCCAGGAAGGGCTTTTGGCCTGGCAGAGCAGTGCCGGGGAGTTGCTCATCCCAGGGCGGAGCAATGAAAGGCAGTAGGGAGGTTTGCGCTCCGTGCTGGTGGAAACATGGCTTGCTCTCAGCAGTGATCCCTGGGAAATGCTCCCCTCCGTTACCGTTTTGTGCAAGGCTTAGTAGTGGAGAAGGAGATAAAAGGAATGAAAAGGCACTCAGATACTGCTGTTCCTTGGTCTGCTATTTCCTTGTATTAAAATTTACTGCAATTCTATTCAGTTTGATTATTGTTGTAGCAATATGATAGCAATCCATAAATGTAAAGTAAAACAACAACAGAAAGCCCTGGAGCTTGAGGATGAGGAGAGGTCCTTTTAGTTTGCCCTATATCACAGTGATGTGAAGGCAAGTAAAACCCAACGAGCTCCTCTCCTGTGAAATCTGTGGCAAGCTCCCAAGCAGAAAGCTGCAGTGATCATAGTACACAAAGCAATTTTCTAAGCTGCTTGAGGAGAAAAATAAAAGCTCCCTGTAGCTTTAGTTACTTTATATGTTCAAACTATTTTTAAAGTTGAAAAGAACCTGCTGGTTTTGTGCAGAGAGGAGGAGGAGGATAGTACCTGGATCTTGTCTGGGAGCTGCTGATATTGCTCCTGGTTTTCTTGTATGTTTTTCCTTTCATTCTGTGCTGATTTTGATGAAAGGTGTGACAGTTTGTCAGGGCGATCACCAAAATACTGCAAAGAGAGGATTTGCCTTAGGAGGTATTGAGCACAGTTATTTTTTGGCATGGGAGACGAAGCTCACCTGCCATCTGCATCGAGGTTTTCTGTGAACACAGTTTCCTAGAAATTAAATCTGCTGTCGTGACTTGTTCTGTGTGTCTGTGTGCACGTGTTTGCACGCGCGGTCCTCTGCCCTGGCCTGGGGAAGGTGCCAGCGTGAGAGCAACGCAGTCAGCACAGGCTTTGCCACCAGGCACACTAACACCAAGGCACCCAGTGCCAGCTCTGGCCTGGGAAGGGCACTGGTGAAAGCTGGCTTCCAGCAAAAGGTACATGTTTTTAAATTACAATATCACATATATGGTGCCTAGTTTAGCACTGTATCATCCCCAGCCAGGAAGGTTGTCAGTCCATCAAAGCTGTGCTGTTTTGGCTTTAAAAGAATGAATGCAAAGAGTCAAGATTATGCCAGGTCATTCAGGGAGTTTAGGGGGTGGAGGAGAGAAGATAAATTATCTAAATGTTGGATCATCCATTTAGAATATTAAAAAAGTGCAGCTAAGGAACAGATAATTTCTTTAATTTGTGGCTTTGAGATCCTTTGCCATCATTACTGTTATGAATTCTGCTTTCTCCTTATTCCTCAATATCTTCTTGTTCATTAATAGTCAGACTGAACAAATCTTGATAAAGAAGCTGAGCACAGAGGAAGAAATGAAGCCAGCAGTGGGCCAAAGGAGCAATTTAATTTACTGAAGAAAATGTTGTTGGAATGATTTGCAGATTTATGGAAAGGATATTACAGCATATGTTGTTTTCGTCATCCCACCCAGCCCCTGCATCTCCTTTGTCTTCTGCATGCTGTTTATAAAGCTTTGCTCCCCAGCTGAGCTGGAGGTCACAGCAATGTCAGCGGAGTAACTGGCTAATATTGAATGGTCCATTTCTGATAGAATCAGGCCAAAATCATGCTTTGTTCGGGCTGATTTGGAATCTGTCTAGCTTTGATTAAGCTGTAAATAAATGAGTTGCCATCTACACTTCCAATTTAGAGCGTATTCAGTGTAACATTGCAATAAATTCCCTGCATTGTCTTAGTGAGGGTCTTAGCTTAAAAGGAGTTCAGCAGTCCAAGGTTACACAAAATGTTAGCATACTATATGAATGTGAAATATGAGAACTTCTGGCAGGAGATGAAAGGAGGAAGATATTTCGATAAGATTTGAAAGATTTCAGGCTAAAGAGGGTTTTTTGGCATCTCCTCTCCTTCCCAGTTTTCAACTTGTGTTGCAGTAACATGAAAATAATATACCATTAAAATATGGATCCTAGAAGCATAGACTGTACTTTCAAGGTGGGAATTTAAAAGACAACTTTTTAAAATTTATTTTCAAGGCTTGTTAAAAAAGATTCACAACAGGGATGGATCCAGTCCTGCTTTAGCAGAGAGGTGAATGGGGTCAGAGGAGCTTCCTGACCACAGCTGCATCATATCCTGCAGTCTTAGCGAAATACCTACAGTGCCCAGCAAATCCATGTGTTTCAGGAAACTGTGGATGCCTAGGGAGTTTGTGAACCAGGAGGATTCATAAACAGCTCCTGCTGTTATATTCTTCTTCCACCAGCCCTTTGGCGTCAACTGTCACAGAGATGATCCCAAATTGCTTGAGGTCATTAGCCCTCCTTTGACCTGGTTGTCTCCACAGGTCCATTTCAATCCGAACTGTTCTTTAATTCCATGATTTTTCTTCTTTGAAGCAGTGTGAAGCTTCAGGCTTGCGACACCTAGTTCAGGCTACAGGAATCTCTGCATTTCCACTTGATCCATTTCTTTGCCTGAAAAGGGCAGAGCCTCTTGTCACACAGGAAAGAGAAGAAATGATCTCAAAATGAAAATTAAATCTAACTTCCTTGCTTTAGCTTCCTGGCAAATGGGCCAGTTGTGATTGACCCCTTGCTTAGAAGGAAGCTAGTGCCTAACCTAGGCCAAGCCTACCAAGACATGGGTATTTTGTTTAGGGCAGTAGTGTGGTTTTGAAACAAATCTCCCGAGCAAATCTCTCTCTTGCTGCACTTCACGCAGTGGTTTAGGCATGTTGCAAGCTGCATTTCTGTCAGAGGAAACCAACCACATTCTGTGCTTCAGTCCCACAGCAAATGCACTGCAGCCCGAACAGGAAAGTAAAGGTCTAAACAAAGTACCAGTCCTTTAGAGAGTTTTCAGCCACACACTTAGTGAGGATGTTCACATTGAATCTTGGCTTAGGCAAAGCACCTGACTCTCAAGTACAGCACTCTGCTCTAGGAAGGTCCTTGCCTCTTTTTCTTCCCTTGCCCTGTGAAGGGAGCCGCGATGGCACCTGCAGTCTGAGACCTGTAGCATTCACTGCGTGCTTGTGTATGCATTTCGTTGTCTTACAAGGCAGCATCTGGGCCAGTATGGATTTGTGAGGCTCTTAGGCCTTTTTTTTTATGCTCACCTTCAGGATGGTATGGTTTGAACAGACTGAATCTGTTAAGATTCAGAGGTGCACACTATATTTTGCAGATCATAGTATCAGTTCAAAACATGGCAGTCTTTCTCTACCAGAGGACTATGATGTCAACATGTCTGTCATTAATGCAAACAGGAAAAAAGTGAAGTGTTTATTTTAGTGAAGGACAAAATAGGATTAATGTGCCTTATATAATGTATCACTTCTTATTAACTTTGTTGGATTTTAAATTCAACACTGTTCAGATTAATGTTATCGGGCAGTGAGTTTATGATTTCAGAGGTTGTGAAGTGATAATCTTTAGAAAAACCTTTTAAAATTTTTAATTATAGCTTTAATTGCAGCCATAATTAAATTACTTTTCTTCAGCTCCCAAGGATCTTTCTGCAATTACCACGTGTAGCGCAGTATCTGCGGGAATCCCTTGAAATCATTGGAGGTGCCTGACAGGCATAGGCTGCAGATCTTGCCCATCCTTTAACTCTTCATTGTGCCTCCCAGGTCAGAGTTGGTTTGATTTACAAGGACAAATTCTGATTTTTTGTGAATAGCTGGAGCAGGCGACATAAGGATTCTGTATATGATGTAGCTGGGGCAAAACAATCAAGCTGTTTGTAGATATCACTTAATGTCTGTGGATGGATTACAAAAAAGTGGAGAGCTTTTGAGGTTATAGCAGTGATCAATTGCCAGAACTACATAACTGACCTGAACCTTAGCTACCCTGTTCAGTGGAGTTGTGAAGAATGATAGCTATCATATTAATAGTTTAATATGAGCAGTATTACATTGTCAATAGTCTTAGTATTTGAATAACAGTATTATTATTATTATAGTTATTGTAAACTATAATGATTTTAACTGTATTATTCTGAAGTTTAATATGGTATTATGTAGTTTATAGTTATATTATTATGTTTTATTATTATATTATAGTTATATAATTATGTAGTCATTTATTACAGTTATTAAAAGTAAAGAGTTGTGGTAAGGCTCATTTCCCTACTTTTGAGATGAACCTGTACCAGATTGGAAGAAGCAATATCAATACAAGGCATGGGAACTTTGTGTTGCACTCCCAATCATGTGAGTTACATGTGATACTTGAAAATTTAGCTCTGTAAAATTGAACATAGAATCTGTAGAATCCATCACTATTTCCCTTTTTATATACAGTATTTTGGTTATTAATAAGAATAACTTGCATCTCCATGATACCGTGTATTTGCAAAACTAAAAAATAGAAAAAAAAAAAAAAAAAAAAAAAAAAAAAAAAAACTGAAAAGGGAAAAAGGTCTGAAAGAAGAAAATCTCCCTAAGAGTAATTTGAGCACATTTTCCCTGAAAACATTCCCTACACTTTTTACATTTTTCTTTTGGCTTAGGGAAAAAAAAGAAAAAAAAAAAAGAAATCTCACCACCATCACATGAAGAGGGCAGCTTTGCTTTCATGAGGGATCACCAATGCCCTCCCCCGCCACTCTTAGTCTGCGATGTTTTTGGTAACCTGCTTAATATCTGCTAAAATGCAGGAGAAAAAGAAAAAAAAAGAAAGGAAAAAAAAACTCATTTGCAATAGAGGTTTTTACTTCTGTCGTCATGCTCTGGGATTGACCTGTGTTCTTATGCCTTGTCCATTCTTCTGAGTAGTCCCTAAGGACCATTTGGTGGTGGCCACTTGAACAGCTGGAGGGATTAAGAACACAGCCTTCCTCTGATCCCTCGCTCGGAATTACAGAAAAGGGAAGTTATTGGGAAGGAAAATCTGTTTAGAAGGTTGTTTTAATTAAATAGGTGATTAGAATTGATGAAATACAGAGAAGTCCTGCTGCGTGGGAAGCTAGTGGTGTAAGATACAAGAAGAAAAACTGCACGAGGTTAAAACTCCAGCCGTGTTTGGACTCTGTTAACCCTCTGTATAAACTCAGAAGCAATAGCTACAAACCCGACAAGTCCCCAGCGTTACTGAATCCTACAAGGGCCCAGAACGGTCTGGCATCAGCACAGCATGAATGGCTTGAAGCCTTTCAGGGCTGTGATGCCAAAGTTTATCCCAGATCTATAAATACTTCCATGGAAAATATCCTTCTAAGAGGCTGAAATAATCCGCTGTGCTTCCTTATGAACTGAGCTACCAGGATAGCAACAAAACTAAGTCTGGGGAGGTGCCATATTTCCATGTTGCTGGGAATTTTTCTGTAAGCAGTTTGGGTCAAGGAGCAGTGACATATTTTTGCATGAAGAACTGTACATACATATAAAACAATCACACTGATAATTACTAAAAAATTACATAAGTGGAAAATAAGAATTTTAGTGCAACAGTGAGCTGTGGTCACTGCTACTCCGTGTTTAACCATGTTAGAAAACCAAGTTACATCTTTTAGCTCTTCTGAGATAGAGTAAGTAAGTTGTTTATCGAGAGTTTTTGTTTGTGTGTCTACATCTTTTTCGTGGGGAGATGTAACCTTCTCTAGTAGAAACAGGGTTCTTTATTAGCCAGTTCTTCAAGTGGTGAAGATCTCTGTAGAAGAGATTCCTTCCATGCCCTCCATAAGCATGTGTGCCAGTTCCATCAGCAGAGTTCAGAACCATTCGAGTTCGGTTACATGAAGAACTAACTGCAGTCAGTTTTTATTTCTAACAGATGTCATTACGACTTGCAACCCCATTAAAACAAGCCTCTCTACACTGAGGTTTTACCTACCAAGAAAAACAACTCTTAGGGCCATGTTTTCCTCAGGAACTGTCCCCGTGGGGAGGAGGGGTCACGAGCCGGGCACTCCACGGCCAGGCCCGGGGCGGGCTCTGCCGCAGGCCGCGCAGCGCCGTGGCCGTCGCGAGGCCCTTGCCCCAGCGCCATGGCCGTCACAAGGCCCTTGCACCGGCACCGTGGCCATCACGAGGCCCTCGGCTGCCCTTGCCGCCGGGCGCTCGTGGGGCCCTGGGCTCCGGGACAGCGCGATGCGGCCGGCCGGTGCCTTGGCAGTGCATGGAGCAGCTGCAGCCCGTGATGCGCCTTGTTTCTGCTGCTTTAGCCAGACCAGATGTCCGCCCTCAGCCCGAGATGTTGTTGGAGATCTTTTTGTGTGTGTTATGGAGGTTAATTATTGGCTTAGCTAAGTGTGGTCTGGTGGATAACAGGATAAACTAAAAGCAGGAGAACAGGATTCAGTTTGTATTTTGATTTCTTTTGCTGGGTGACCCGAGCTAGTCTTGGCTGCAGCAGAGCGATCAGCATGATGTGCTGGTGATTGGCTTGGGCGGAATCCTGCAGATAGGAAAAAACACTCTTGATAGTCACTGTCCCCTTGAACTTGAAATGTGAATAAAGAAGGTAAAGGGGAAAACATAGAAATAAAAAATGGGAGAGATGATGTTAAACCTGCCTGTGCTGTGGGAGCACAGACATGCCTGCCTGCCCGCCTGTGCGGGATGTCTCTGCACTGCCATGGTTTCCCGCTCCGCTCACGTGTCCAGTTCAGCAGTTCTCAGGGGGGCACTCGGCCAGGCATTGCTCACTTCATGCTTGCTCTATTCCTTTGGATGCTAGCACATTTGGAGGGATTGTTTTCAGCCCTTCTTAGGTGAATTTGTCTATGTCTGAAACTTAGATTTCAATTGTGTGTGGCTCTGTGCCTCTTTTCCTAACCAAGCACATCGTAAATTCAAGTTTAAGAGATTTGCTAAAGTATCAAGGAAGAACTGCTGACAGCAAGATCTCTGTTTTCCCCTATTTTAACTTAAGTAGTGTCTGTTCTTGGGCTGCAGAATGGGTTGTTGCTAATGCTGTATCAGCCATCTGTGGTTCCCAATAATGTGCTTCCCAGTGTTGCCTTGCAGTGAATACAGTTTTTTCACCTAAACTATTCTTCAACTTGAATGAACACACTCATGATACTTACATACGCCTGTTTTTAATTCAGACTGTGCTGTTCAACTATAGAGAAAGTCTCCTCATCGGTGCCATTAGTGAGCCTTCCTTGTACCACTAGTTTCCTATGAACTCGTGACCAGGTGAGGTACTTGTCTCAGATATTGCCAGGAAACTCACTTAAAAGCTTAAAAAGTGCAAGGTTCTGTCTCTACTATTAACATACAGGGGCAAAGTATTCCATAGTGTTCACAGAAGGATTTTTCTCTGCAGTTTGTGAAAAAGTTGCATTCTTTTCATATCAAGGAACACAAATATTTTTGCTCCTTCGCTGCAGAGAGCTGCTTTCCTAGACAGGGTTTGAGTGAAGGCTGTGAGGGAGTTGTCATTTCACAGGCGCTGCTCACGAAAAGCCTTGACAAGTCACACAGTAATTGGGTTTATGGTAAGAGCTGGGTGACAAGCCATGAAATGGCTTTACCCCAGCGTGTTTGCTCATGTCCCAGGGAAAGCTGTTCTGAGAAAGGCTTTGCTGTGGCTCCCTGGTGCAGCGGGAGCATTTCCACGTTCCGGGACTGTCAGCAGCGGCTCTGGAAGGAGCAGAAAGGGGCAGAGATGGGAATTACAAGCTATGTCAACTGTAGTATAAGTACCTGAAGGATGCAGCAGCAAAGAAACCTTTTGAAATCTTGACTTATTTAACTGAGGGAGTTTTATTGACGATTTTATCAGGACCAGCACTTCAGCTCTGTCCGAAAGACAGAACACAGGGTGTCAGCTGATTTTATGGGTATTGAGACATTTCTGTTTAGCTCAAATTTTATTACATTTCTACTGGCAGTAAAATAACATGTCTTTAAATTATTCCACCCGAAGCTGTCCAGCTGTGTCTCCTGTGCAGCGTTAGCACAGAGGGGCAGAGGCACGAGCTGCCTGTTTGGAGCAGGCAGCCTCGAGCCCGCTCTGACCCACGCACCGCGGTTAGCGCAGGTTAGCAAGCAACTCAACAGCAGGGCGGTGTGAAAACACAACCGCCCGCCCTTCTACAGGTGTACATCTACCAGCATTTTGTCTGGGGAGTGGGTCTAGAATCATAGAATGGTTAAGGCTGGAAGGGAACCCTAGATGTCATCTAGTCCAGCCTCCCAGCGCATGCAGGGACACCCAGAGCACGGGGCACAGGGCGGCATCCAAGCAGGTTTGAAGATCTCCAGAGAAGGAGACTCCACAACTTCCCTGGGCAGCCTGTTCCAGGGCTCTGTCACCCTCACTGTCATTGAATAATCTCCTTTGAGATGACTGAATAATCTCCTTTGAGATTATTGAATAATCTCAACACTATTGAATAGTCTCCTTGGTGCAAAATGTCTCTGTTCTTGCTGTCAGTCTTTTACAGCATCATTCCTGATAATGATTTGTCATTCAGTCACTTTAATCATAAGGTAAGAACATGAAAAGCAAGGTGTTTGGCATGAGATGGACACAAAGGAAGTCAGTCATGAGTTTGCTTTATTTCCAATAAACTGGAGAACACTATGCAAAAACATCCTGCAATTTGCTATCTGACAGAAATATGGTCTTTATTTTTCAAAAATACTATAGTATATTAAATACTTGAGCATTTTTCTCACAGCCAGTTGTTGCATCTGACCTGAGAAAAAGTTTCAAATGTTAGAAAAGAAAAAAAAAATAATTTCATATGTAATTGCTTTTTCATTCGAAAAGAATAAGCAATAAAATATGAAACATGGAGGAGAACATATTCTTGGCAATGTTTCACGTTTCAAAGAAGTACCTTATTGTTTCTGAGCATCACAACAGAATTTGCTACTCACATTTGTGACGTGTTTTTTTCAGAATTTATGAGGTCATGAGCCAATGTGAAGAGAAAATATGCCATATATATTTTATCTCTCTACATTATTTTTATTGACCAGTATGTCCCAACTGGGACTAGTCAGAGATCATGGAATTTCCCTCTGGTTTATTTGGAGTTTTTACAGTGAGCAAATATATCTGTATTTGCGCACAAGTATGTGAGAGAGTGAGTATGTTTAACTAACTGTGTGCATTTTTTGGAGCTGGGTTGAAGTACTTTTTTTTTCATTCAGTTTAGTTTTTGAAAATAGATCTTAACATCAGACAACATGAGTGTCTTGGGGAAAGAAGAAAAAGGATGAAGGCTCTGTTGTTGTTTTGAAAGAGAAAGAAAGATGTTCCCTGAGATGTTGGCTTGGATGCATCCTCAGGGAAAGTCAGAGGTTGAGGTCGCTGGATCTTTCTGGTTTCCAGCTGCTTTGCTTCTCTGGATGCTTTAGTTTTTTTTAATGCTTACAGAAAAGCTGAGTGACATAAATGGTTTTGGTGATATTAATGTGTAAAAATGATTACCTAATGATTAATTATACTCTATGTATTAATGGTTTGCCTATCAAGGGCCATCTTTTCTGTATCTCACGTGACCATAAATAGCAGTGCTGATAGCAGAATCAGGTCACCCACCTAGTAAAGACAGAAGCTAATTTTGTGCTGTAAAAATCAATGTATGTTACTTCATTATTACATACTGTTACTTGTTGCTGAATACTACAGAGGGCAGCTTGTGAGCCCAGTTATATCTTCCAAACATCTTCAAATTCACCAGTGCAAAAACCTGTGTATTCAGGTGTCAGACCCATGGAATAAAAGTGAGCCATTTTTTAAAAGCAATTTCATCATTTTAGGTGATTTCAGTGCTTATGAAATTAACTGTTTTAATTTCCCTAGAAAGCTTGGGCTTTTTTTTCCTCCTCTTTTCCACAACAGAGGCATAACATCAAGAATGAGGTCTTAGCTTCCCGCTTATTCTTCAGTCACAACCTGGAGCGACCACCTGTAGAGATCAGAGGCTTCACTACAGTTTCCTCTCACCCTTCTCAGCTCTTCTGACGAAGCTGGGGTGGTTAATTCGTCACCCTTCTTCTTTGAGGAGGGTAATGCCCGTGTCACCACTGATCTGAACTTCCCTTCTGCAAAGAGACATTAGCACCTTTCTCGAAATCCTTCCGCAGCTCCGCTTGCCTGCGATGCCTGCAGAAGGTGGCCCCTGGCTGGCAGCTGCAGGGCTCAGGATGTGGTTGTGTTGTGGTTCCTTTGCAAATGTTATTTACCTGCTGTCTTGCCGTGTCAGTGCTGTGGGGGTCAGCTGCTGGTTCTGTGTCTGAAAGCCCCTGGTGCACAAGTAAGCAGTTTGGTTGTTACTATTTGCATATCTGTTCATTTTTATCATAGCAGAAGGCTTAATTTTAATGCCTATCATTACAGGCAGCACAGGGACTCAACAGAGCAAATAGGAATTCAGCTCCTGCACTCATCTGTGACATAGTTTATTTCACTACCAGCAATCCTTCAGCGGGTAAAAACCACAAGCTGACGCTGCTGATGTGCTCTGTAGCATCCATGCTAGGGGTGAGCAGTGCAGGGCCTGCAAAGACATCAGGTGCAGAGAGCAGCTACTTCCAGTAACTGCAGGGAGGACAAACCCAGTTAATTTCAGTCCTTTTCTTTTAATTCAGAAAGGGAGGAAATTCTGTGTGACTCCCAGGGAAGCTGTACGTACAAGCAAATACTGCTGTTGTGTACATTGATCACTGGGGAAGAGTCTGGATGTAAACTTTGGGGGAATCTTTGACTGCATGAGACAAATTGTGCCTGGAGAAAATGAAGGGTTTTCAGTCTTTCCTACTGCAAGGGTATGGGGTTCCTGCTTGATGCACTTCCCTTCCCGACACTTTAAGGCTGGAAGAGCAGGAACCTCATGCAGGAAGCTACTCCTCCCACCTGCTCTTGCCTCACGGGGACGCCAGGGTCGAGCACAGCCCTTGGAAAACAAACCTCGAAGTGAACCTCACATGTCCTTTCTGGCGTTACAAAAAGGATCAGAAGGCAAAGGAAATACCCACCTAGAAATATCACTGGTATTAGACACTCTAACAATTTGTGTGCATTTGGACAAACATTCCTATTAGTTTGTTGTGTAAATGGCTTGCAGATTTTTTTTTATCTTTGGTCTGGGCAAATGTTTGCCTATCAAAACCTGATGGTTTCTTTTGAAGGATGGAGGTGGCTGACCTGCGTGGCCTTCAGGTTTGGTATGGCAGCTTACAAAAAGCAGATTCACGGCTTAAGGAATGGTTTCTTCTTCCAGCTCTTTTTTTTCAGTACCAAAATAACTGACATTGCCAAGTCATTCCTGAACTAAAGCTAACCTTTAGGCTAAATTTTCCCAGACAGATAGTTATAATATTTTAATTCCTAACTGCAAGTTAAGATATGTTTGCACCGGGTGCTCCAGGCAAGCAAGAGCTCACTCTGGGTAAAAAAGCCCATATGACCATGTTTAATGCAGCGCTGAGCTCAAGTTAATACACTCGGTCTCACAGCTGCCTCTGATGCTAATACTGTCACGTGCTTGTTCTTCAGCTTGGAGAACAAGCAGAGCAAGTTCACATCTGCCTAGAACATAGCCATGTATCCAGTTCCTTCAGATTCACATCCAAGTCTCCTCCTGATGATTTAGATGGAGCCCTTCCTTCCCCTTGGCAGCCTGACCATCAGCATCTCTGTGATTCAGTCCTCTCTCCGCTGCTGTCCCCCATTGTGCCCTAGTTCTTCCTGTTAGCTCTCCAAGTGCTTGGTTTTTCCTACCAGCCTGTCTTCAGATTCCTGCTCTCCTTTGGTGGAGGAGATGTGCCCTCACAGGCAAAGCACTGGTCTCATTCTCGTTATGGCGGTTTCGTCTCTCCAGCTCATGCAGATGTCTTTTTCCACCTGGACTAGTTTACTTTATACAACCTTTTCTGTCTTTAAAATATTGTTTAAAGGGAATTTAGGGAAGGGAATTCCTATTTTTAGGAACCAGTTAACTATTGTCAGGGAGATTCTCTTAACAGTTTTGAAGATAACTATATGGAAAGCCCAGAAGAAACAGTGACTTATTTTGCAGATCTGCACAATGCTGTTTTGTTCCTTTCAGCTTTTCTCCCTGGCGCATAGTGTTTCCTCTAAGCCAAAATGTTTGATTACAGGACCAGCTCCATATCTAAGATCCCAAACCTGACTCCCTCATGGCCAGTTGCAAGTGACACTGTCAGCATTTGGTTTCCTTTGATGGGCAGTGTGATATGTCTGTGCTCTCTAGGATAGCTTTGCCTGTTGACCCATTCTCTCCCCAGGCACGTGTTTCACATACCAGTTTGGATGCCGCAGGTTGATGCAGCAGCACTGGGTAATGCCCCGAGTTTTCCACGGTGGTGCCAGCCCTGGGAGCCCGGGCAGCGGGAGGAGGCAGCGGCGAGTTTGTCACCTGTGCGAGGGTGAGCGCGGCCCGGCCTCATCCAGCAGCTGCAGGGAGAGCCTCACGCTGAGGCTTCTGGCTCTGCTGCTGCTGCCGAATGGGCCTTTGTTCAGTTCGATGGTTCCCAGGCTGGGTTTGAGGAGCCCTTCCTAGCAGCCAGCACAGCTGCTTCTAGCAGGGGCATGGAGTCTCTGCCGGTTTGAAAGCATTTCTTCCAATTACATCCGAGTCTGAACATTGCTTTGATTATTCAGAGCATTTTAAAAGGGCTGTTTTCAGTGCGAGGTGCTCCAAAATGCTGGCAAAATTAAAAGCCACAAAGAGGACAGAATACACTAAAATCTCTCACTGGAAATGTTATGTCCCATTTGCAGAAAAGAAAACAGCTGTAGAAATTAGAAACTGAGTTGTGGGAAAGACCATAATCGGCACACACCAAATTCAGTTGGGCTGAATTTTTTTTTTTTTTTTTAAGCACCATCCCTATGTGTTACATTTTTCCAAGCATGGTATATGCCATATTCCAAAGGATCTGGTACAAAGAAAGAAGACATTTATGTTAATGTTCTTACACTGTGTGTGTGTGTGTGTGTATACACACAGATGTGAATTTTTATATATGCATGCATAAACACACATGCATGCATTCACATGCATGTGCATGCATGTATATCCAGTTAGGGAGGCTCTGATGTGGTTGCATGATATTACCAAGTGCAGGAATGCAGAGGTCTTTCCCTTCCAGGACTGTCACTTCTTAGCAGGTTACCACCAATAATAGTTCCATGGGGTGGGAAAAAATGTCCTTGCAAGTTATTGAAAGCAGTTTGTAGTCATTGTGCTGATTTAAATCATCTGCAGGTACTTTAAGAAAAGCGATCTTGAGCAGGGTTGTGTTTCTCCTCACTTTCTATACCTTTGGAGTGTTGGCTTCTTAGCGAGATTAAAATGCAATATAATATTCAGAATCTGATGGTTTCTCTACAATTTTGATTCAAAGCATATTTGTAAAAGGTCATACAGCAACTGTGCTTTTAAGTTTTCTAGACACTAAAAGTCTAATTCAAAACACAGTGAAGTCAATTGGACTCTTTCCACTGACTTCAATGGGTTTGGGATCAAGCTCTAATTTACATAAAATGAAGTACTTTCTTATGCCCCAGAGCATTACATAACTCGAGAAACGCTTTCTGGGGAAGGGTGTGCTCACCTTGCCTTGATTTGTCAGGTGTTAGCTCTTACCAGCATCAGATCTGAGGGCTCAATCACATATTGCTTTGTTGGAAACTCTGCTTTAAATCATTTTTTCACGTCTCAAGGTCGGTAGTATTATGGTAGCTAAACTTCTTTTTCAAAACACAGCTAAAACCTACACACCCATGTCTCCAGGAAAACATGTTCTTCATATCAGAAACTTAATGTGTAATATGTATTTTTATATATGTGTATCATACATATGCACATACTTATTCTGCTTTTCTCTTGTCTGTGCATGACATTATTCATATTTAGTTCTAGTTCTGCAGGAATGTGAATTGCTGTGCAGCAAACAACATACTGCATGCCCTGGCCAGAAAAAAAAAAGTGGTCAGACTCCTGCTTACAGATATATTACATCAACATTAACTACATTGCAGGCTACTGTGAGTAGAACAGAACAGTAATTGCGTTGACAAAGTAAGTTAATGTTATAATGTCACTGCTAATTAATACATTACTCTGACTTAATTTGGGAATTAGTCTAACAGTTCGTGTTGTGTCATATTCTGGGCAATGCAAATGAATGCACTGGGTTTTTTTTGTTTGTATTCTCTGCTACCTTCAAGAATGATTTGCTGTTGAAAGTGTATATTGCTAAGCAAGGCTTCAGTAAGAAAGACATACTAAAAGGCCCATTCCATTAAGAGGACAATTTCATTATAGCTTCAGCTGGTGAAACGCATCCTGTTAACTACAGCCACAGAAGAACAAGGTAGAACAGGGTTAATAACGAGCTGTGGGGCTGTCAGATTCCTTCTGTAACAATTGGCCCTTTACATACCAAACCTGAAGTTTCACCTCATGTTTTGTCCTATTCAGACATAAACCAAACCCACCATCTCAGCTTAATATAATCTATTAGATGTTACAGATTTTCTTACTTGGACAAGCTTAAGAGAAAATCTGTGTTGTCAGTGGAAATGAGACATAAATCTAGAGCATTCTTAGATCCTCTCTCTGATGTTTCAAAAAACTCAAGTTTCATGTATGCTGGAGAACACTGCAGCAGATATTGCCACATAGTGCCAAGAGCTGAAGTTCATCCTCATCTCTGGTAATGCTTTCTTTCATCGTATGGCTTAACACATACATCGTATGGCTTTTCACACTCAGCTCTGAAAAGCAATACCAAAGCATCAATGTAGAGTATCAGCGGAAACGTTTACATCTAATCTTAGAAGCCATCCTGTGCCAGTTGTATTAAACACCAAGTTTGCTGGGATTTCTAATACAACACCAACGACAAAAATCTCTGTGAGAGATCAGATCTCAGCAAGGAGCAGTTCAGTCTCCTGGGCAAAAAAAACGTGCTCACTAATATAACCATACATCATTTGCGACAGCTCTGTGTGTCTGCTAAATGAAGGGCATTAGGAATGAGATGTGGTAGAAATGTAATCCATGATAGGATGGAGGAAATACAGAAGTGAAGTCTTTATTAACTGTCCATCAGCTGAGTCTGCCCAGAAGGGGTTTGTGCCATGTGTCGGCCAAGCAGCCTCCCGGAGAAAGCCGGTCTGCTGGCTGCCGTGTATGCTCCTTCCCGTGACAGCCAGAAGGCTTCATTCCTTATGCAGCAATTATTTTTAAAGTTTTATCAGTTATTGACCACAGCAGGCTATTCATATGCATATGTAGTGTCTGAGAAATGTGTTTCAAAATAGGGCCTTAGGCACTTTGCAGACGCTTTCAGACTTGTAAAATAGAGAATTTCCTCATCTATCAACAACTCTTAAAAGCTCTGCATCCTCATACCTTTAGGGAGCTCTTCCTGTAACAGCTTGAGAGTTTGAATGCATGAAAAACTGCTACTGGGGCATGGGACACAAGGAAAACAAACTGCTATACCTGGAACTGCTTTGTTTGAGCCCTGATTTACATCAACCAGCTTGAATATGGATGACATAACCGGTCCTAGAAATCAACGGCCGTGTGTGTAGCATGGAACAAGCCATTACATAGCATTAGCCAACAAAATACGATTTCCGTAACATCCCGTTTTCTTCGTATTTTCAACTTCTGTGGGAAAAGTCCATAGCAGTATAATAGAAAAAGGAAAGATGCCAGGTGACCTCTAATGAAGTATCTGGTCAGGTAAGCTCTTTATGGAGTTTACTGGCTAAAACAGCATTATCTGATACTGTAAAGCTTCACTTAGCAGGTCAGTATTAGCAAGTTCTGCCTCTGCATAGAGCTGGCCAGGTGCCCTCCAGCACTGGGTGGCCTCTGGCATGCAGGGCAGGCAGAGAAAGCCCATGCATAGGGAGCTAACACGTGTGGACGTAGCCTTGCTGTGACACCATCCAAAGCTAAGCCTCATGTCAAAGGGAAGGCGAGTAGCAGTGTAACACTACCCTTATCAAAGTGTTGAGGTTCTGCAAGAGCAGTACAGAATTAGGAGGAGGCAGGCACTGCCTGTTCACAGAATTCAAAGCATGAATCTTTCATGGAGAGCTTTGAAGGAGGGTACGTTCTTAGAGCCACAGCTCACAGAATCACAGAATATTCAAGGTTGGAAGGGACCTCTAGAGATCACTTAGTCCAACCTTCCTGCTCCAGCAGGGACACCTAGAGCATGGGGCACAGGGCTGCATCCAGGTGGGTTTTGAAGACCTCCAGAGAAGGAGACTCCACAGCCTCCCTGGGCAGCCTGTTCCACTGCTCTGGCACCCTCACAGTGAAGAAGTTCTTTCTCACTTGGAGATGGAACTGCCTGTGTTTCAACCTTGTCCTGTCACCGGCCACCACTGAGAAGAGCTTGGCCCCTTCCTCCCTGCATTCTCCATTCATGAACTTATACATGTTAATCAGATCCCCTCTCAGCCTTCAGCCTCCAGGCTAAACAGGCCCAACTCACTCAGTCTCCCCTCATACAAGAGATGCTCCAGTCCCTTAATCATCTTTGTCGCTCTCTGCTGGACCTCTCTAGAAGTTCCACGTCCCTCTTATACTGGGACGTATATACTCTTATAGCTCTCCTAATGAATTGTCACTGTCTTCCAGAAAAAGCCAAAGGTTTCCTTGCTAGGTTGTGGCAAATTACAGTCATTCTTAACTTACTGAAGCTCATATTTTTGCTTCTCTTTCCTTAAACTGTTGTAATTTGATAAAATGAAATTTGGTGGTGGGTGGATTGTTTTGAGTGGCTTTCATATTGAAAGGGGAATCCAGGGGAATCAGTTTGTCTCACATGTTTTTCAAATTTCCTGTGCTTTTCCTGAGGGCTCTCAGGTGCCTGTAGAGGTTATATAAGGAAAATTAGCAGTTGCCCTCATGGGGCCTGTTTTGCCTCAGTGATGCCTGAAGCACCTAAACCTGGTGTGGAAGTACAATGTGCTGTAAATGATGCATGAGACTCCCAGCAGTAAGTGAATTATAACCTATATCATACCCAAAGTGATGCCTTGTAATACATTTCATACACACTAAAAGTAAAATATAGTTGGTAAGTTTAGGCCTTTTGTGATTTCAATTAAATATGTAAAAATCAAAAAAAAAAAAAAAAAAAAAAGCTGTGGGCATTTACATTTTTCCTGCTATTTGGGATCTTTATTTTCTTCTACTGCTTTTTCTGTAGAGCCTTAAACTTTAACTAGAAGTTTATTTTCAAAAGTTTTAGTCAATTTCCTACAGCAAAACTGTAATTAATGTAATGCCTGGAAGTTTGATGTGCTGAGCAAATAAAAGCTGGGCAAGCTTCCAAGCATACACATATGTATAGAGACAGGGTCAGAAAATTGCTGCGTTGATATGATAGGAGGCAGCAAAGATAACACCTGGGTATCTGAACTGTCTAACAGAATCCTGTCTGATCCCAGTAACATGAACTATGTTTGCTGCTGCTCTTTCTTCTGAGAGGACCCATCAAAGTACACCATGTCTATCTCAAACAAAGGTATTTTTACCCTTCACTAAGGGCTGCTGCAGCATTTGTCAAAATCTTTCCTGCCAAAATCTTTCACACGCACATGCACTCATGCACACAGAAGTCTTTGCATGGCTCTGATAACTGGTACTGAAGTCAACTTGAGTGCTAATTTAGCACCCTGCAGCAGAACGTAAGTTAGGCATATTAATATCCTCCCCTGGCATGATCCTGTCGTGCCATATTGTTCCTTCCATTCCCCATTTCCAAGGGGGAATCACCCGTCTCACATACAAACATTTTATTTATTTATTTATTTATTTTTACCAAGCGTTTGCTGACAGACATAGTGTTATTGTGGTCATGGAGATGATCAGCAGTGAAGAAGGAAACTCTTTGGGAACATCAGCAGAGAGTAGACAGCATGCCCCAAGATGTCAGTTTTTCTGCAAATCAGTGTCATCTACAATGGAACATGCACTACATTAACAAGTGTATTAAATAGAGAAAGCTTTATGCTTTTTTAGAAGTGCCATTTTGTTGCATTTGATTCACTTTTCTGGTTTTAAAAAATCTTTTTATCTTTTTCAGAAAAGCAAGGACTACCACACATGTATGTAGTATCTGGCAGAATGTTGTTTCACCTTAGCAATATGAAATATATTTGTGAGAATGGAGAAAGAAATTGGAAAAAGCAATAGCCCCAAAGGAGTATATTTAACCTACGGCTGAAGTGGGCTGTCTCTTCCTTCTGATAAATTCTTAATGACAGACAGGTTTGTGGGCAAGCTTACCTTTGGAAGCTCGAGAAATTCCCTGACATGACAGAACTGATCTTTGCTTGCAAATACGCCTTCCTAATTCTCCTGCTCCAGGGACAAGCTAAACATAATCTTTGTTCCAAAATATTCCAAATTTTTTTTTTTCAGAATCACACAACATCCATGGGCTTTAAAATCCCATTAAACCAAATTATTCAAAATGGAAAATCTTCAAAGAACCGGTTGCAAGGTTTTGCCAAAGGGAGTTTTGGGGGATGTGAAGGGAGAGGGAATAAAAAAGATATTTTTCAGCAAGCACATTCCACAAAGGCACAACAGACCTTCACATGTATAAACAACTTACTCAAAGAGAAGCATTTCAAATTTCTGGATAACCTTCACCATACTATTACACTGAGTGGCAATGTTAATTGATCAGATTAGACTGTTTCAAAGTTTAGTAGCGTTAATTACTGGTTTCATTTTATAAACAAAGAGATTGGATCTCAACGTGTTCATTCCGAGTGGGTTGGAAAGGAGATTTTGCATATAAATGTACTTAGCAATTCTAATAGCCTGGTTTTAAAATGAACACTGTTTTTGCTCATTTGCATATGGTGTTTTCATGTTGTGCACATCAAGGAAGTTTCAACATCCAGGAATAACCCTTGTCAAAATACCCTGAAAGACATTTTGGATCGCTTTCATAATGAAAACAGACCCTATCCTGTGCTCTGCGTACATCCATGCAGATTAACCTTAGAATCACTGACATGTTTTTGAACCCTGAAAATGGCAACAGAAGAATAAAGTCATTAAAGTTATAACTTAGCCTATTACATGATAGGAATTTTCCTGTCATGTAATAGGAATTTTCATAAATGGGCACCCAAAGCACAACAGTTTAGTCAGGCAGGGATAGGCACCGTCTCAGCAGGCCTCATTCCGGGATGTTTCCCACTTTGCAGGAGTTGGTGACTAGCACTCATGTTCACTCCCAGCCCCAGACAAATCCTACTAAGGAAAAAAGTAATACACAGCACATCACTTTCTAAAATCAAGACTGAAAAGCTGTTTGAAGAAGCTAAGCTAGGGCCTCACCTCACAGATGCGGCATAGGACATAGTGGAAGAAATACTCACTACAAGGTGCCAGTGCAGAAAGCTATCAGAAGACCAGAAGTTGAATATTTGGCCCAGATATTATCCCCATGAAGCAAGAGATCTAGAATCTGATGAAAGATGCACTGGCAGCTCTGGGGTGACCTGGTGAACACCTTGTATCTGGCCTACTTCATCTCATCCCGGCAATGTTCACGTTCATGCTCAGGGTGGGCATTGCTTTTGACAGTTGACCAATGTCAACTGCCTTCCTAATGACTTCCTAAAAGAAAAGAAGACTGCAAGACAAGTTTTCTGTAGGCAATGCATGAAAAACCTTCTGCATTTCAGACTGGTGGGCAGCCAAACTGCCTTCTTCCTGGGAAGGTTCCATGGCCAGAAAATCTAAGTACAGGCAAATACATAAAAGTCTCTCTATTAAAACAGAGAGTTTAACTGTTTTTGAGAGAAAGAGAATGGCTGCTTATGCTGTGTCCTCTTCCAGCTATTCTCAGATTTTTAAGACCAGTGGCTCCCAGCTCAGTGTCTTGTTATGTAAAACCCATTCTCACATGCACTTCTTTGCCTTCCGTAGAGAGATTCTTGATATGTTTCCATCCAATAAAGGTATGTTAGAGCAGACTTCACTATTGCAACTTGCTGATCTCTGTTCTAAGCCTGTCCATTTGGGTGGATTCATCTCATTTTTATGCATGAGAAAGCTGTTTAATCCCAGGTACTCATCTGAACTCTGCAGGATAGCAAATGGGCTTGCCAAAGGATGGCGTCGTCTTTCAGAAATAGCTTTCTAATGTAGAAAGAGTGAGTCATCCTCCACTCCAGTTATCTGCTCTTTGGCTAAGCAAGGAGTTTAGGCAACTAGTTTATATTAGGCACCTTATTTCTGGGTGGCAAAAGTTAGCAAAGAGGAGTCCTACCTTTTCTTGTAATTAACAGTACTGTTAGTAAAACAAAGTTAATCTTTCCCATTTCTTGCAGGTATTGTAAAGCTGAATACACATACCAAATTTTGATGGTTTGTCAGACAGTGACAAGAAGGGTAAGAAGTGAGGGTAAATCGTTATAATTCCAAAAGAGCAATGAAAATTATGGTGGATTGGGTTAAGGTCATCTGAGTTATGTCAGGCTTGTGGCTTCCAATAGGCAGATATTATTCCAAGGTTTTTTTGAAGTCTTCTGCTCTGTATCTTTTCCTTGAAATTATTTTTTAAATGGTCATCAAGACCAGTACTTTTAAAATGGAGGGTAGCAGTGGGAGGAAGGAACTCATCTGGGTAGTCATTTTCTAAACACTGAATGTCACATCTGAAGAAGCATTTAGTGCCTCCAGACTGCTGATTTGGATTACTGTTTAGCATATTTCCAATCTGAGGCTTAGGTTTGAAAGGAGGGGACACTAACAATTTCAGGTCTCTCCCTGCTGTGCTTAGCAATCATTGGAGTTGGCCAGATGCTTCCAAGTGCTTGTATATAAAAGGCCTAGAGGTCTGGGAATGTGCCACAGATTCATTTAAGTGTACTGAGATACTGCTGCAACTTTTTATTACTTCTTTAGTTAGAAAGCGATGAGACTCCTCTGGGCTTGCCCATGGCAGCAAGATCTAAACTTATGTAGATAGACTGGGTGATTTGAAATGTGAAGAGCCTCCGCTTCTCACAAATGTTGTTACAATTACAGCACCACAGTAATTGAAGTGGTTGTGAGCAACTGAAAGGCAGGGATGGAATTCATTTTCTTTACTTAAAATTGTTTCTATCCTTGTGTCTACAATAGCGGTAATTAAATAGCATTTGCTGGACACTGTTTGCTTGGTAGATACTGGAAGAGGATAACATCCGCAAATGCAATTTAGTAAATTATTAAACCAGTGTGAGATTAGTACTTGAAGCCACAGGAAAATGGAAATGTAAAGGCCTGATCTAACGGTGGCTGCATATTATCACAAAAGAAATGCTATGACTATCAGTGTTGTTTGCCAGTATAAACAAAGCCAAGAAGGTGTATCATAACCCGTTAGGGCATATAGTTACACCTACAGGAAGGAGCTTGCAGCATGCTTTGTTCACAATGAATTAACTATAACCTCTGTGTTAAGGAAATGTCACCCATTTATCTGTATTTATGCAAGCAGAGGATCTGGGCTAAAGAATGTCTTCACTTACATCTTACGTTGTTGCCCTAGAACTTTTTCTTGAGTTGATATTCATCCTCGGCATGACTGCATGCCATAGTATTAGTGCAATGGTAATTTGCACAAAATGGCTATATGGTACAAAAGAAAATAGCTGGATGGCTGAATGATAGACTAATTGTATGGATTCCATTAACTTTAGTGGTGCTATAGCAATCCCAGTTACTCTCTACAGGGCCAAATGGTGATCTTTTAGTGATTTCTTTCTTTTAATATTGGAATCACAGGCAGTGAAAAATCTAAAAATCCTCTCTTTGGAGCGAGTTTGCTTTCCAGTGGAAATCAGAGGACTTGCTTCCTAATTAGTCTGCCTGTCTAAATTGTTGGGAGAAACTGTGAGTAGCAAGAAGAAACGAAGAGGATAGTCCTTGCTTGGGACGAGCAGCGGCTCAAGCCGGGCAGTTTCCAGAGGGAAACAAGTCTCCCTCTCAGTAGCTCTTGGCCAATAGCCCGGCCGCGCTAAAGCCGGATTTCCCACAGCTTTTCTCTCTTTCTTCTTCCCTTTTCCCTCAGTGGCAGTTCTGGAGTGCCTAATAACAGCAGAGCTCACAGCATTGCTTTTTCCCCTGGGAGGGTGTTCCTTGCTTCCTTTCTTCCTAGTTGCACATCTGCCTTGTCCATTAGCTGAGCAGGATTTTGAGACCCGCTCCCCGCTGTCGGGTCAGTCGCAAACATCCAGCAAGTTTCTAAGCAAGCCAGAAAGAAGGGCAGGCAAAATCATGCGTGTAGAGACGATCACATTAACATTTTCCTTGTGCCAGAGAGGCAGAAATTGGGATATTTCGGAAGCGGTGAGCAGCTCTGCAGCCCGGCTAAGCCATGGCCAGTGGTTTCCAGCACGTGAGGTGTCCGTGTGAGGGGGAACGTGGTCATGGGGAGCGCGAGGTGCTTGCTTGCAGGCCGCAGTGGCCGCTGCGAGGCCTTGGCGGGTGGCAGCGGCCCCATCACAGCAGCAGCAGCTGTAAATGGCCACCCTGGGCCCCGGCTCAATGCCACCTTGGTCCTCGCACCCAGCCTGGGCCCAGCTAGGCCTGCGAGTGGGGAAGGGAACCCGGATACACCCCAGAACAGGGCTGCCAAGAAGGAGCCGGGAGGCTGGAGCTCCAGGGCGGCAGGAGGAACCACAAAGGGAATCCACAGAGAGGGCAAATCGAGGGAATGAAGAAGAGCCTAAGGGCAAAAAGTGAGGGGCAGAAAGGGGACATGAGTGGAGAGGACGAGAGGAACTGGAGCAGGTAGAGGCAAAACTGAGAGAGAAATGCAAAGTGAGAGGTGGAAAGGGAATACTTGTGGGTGAAGGAGGACTTGAAAGGGAAATAAGAAAAAGTGAAGAACCTGGAAGTAGCTTACAGAAGTAAATGTTCTGGGGAATAAAGTCAAAAAGGTTTAGTGTTCTCTCAGAAAAATGGTTTTGCTCTTTACATCATATGCATTAGAAGGTTATGCTGCATTACGCTACATTAAAAGAAAGATGGGAGAAAAAAGTAACAATGGAGAATTATGAAATTGAAGACCGAATCCAAAAGCAAATGAATGAATATGAGTGATCTTGGATTCCCCAAAAAGCAGATTTGGGGGCTGTTCTCAGTGCTGTGGTGAGTGACCCATGACGGCCCAAAACAGCCCAGGGCAGCCCCATGGTCACGCCGGGCTGCGAACAGGAGGCAGAAGGCAGGATCCTGCTCCTGGCCCTTGCTCATCCATCAACCTCATGCTAATGCCCTTGGAGGCCACAAGGACACAGGCACCTTAATCAGGCAGCTTTTTAGGTTTTCCAAACACTGTGCCACATGCCAAAATTGTGACAAGCGTAACTCCATCCTCAAAATGACCCATCCTTTTCCAGATGGACGGGGAATAAGCTAATTTGCAAGGGGGAAAAAGACACTTTCCAGCTCCCTGAGCTGCCAACGAGCCTTGGCAACACCAGCAATTAATGCAAGGCAGGGGACACACCGAAATCTCAGCGCAGCCCCCAGTCCACAAACCAAATCAGTGTGTTCGGTAGCAGCTGCCAGCTCAGCCCACTGGATCTGAGCCCCAAATATGTGTGACAGCCCCCTCCTCAGTGACTTGTGTGGCAGGTGGAAAGTATGACATTATCCCCAGCATCTTTCCTTGGGAGATTTCTGTTAAAGATACAGGTGGCGAGAGCAGTAACGGGCATGCCTTGCTTATTTCAAAATAATAGGTTCGGAACTTTTTTATTTTCCTTTTTTATTTTATTTTTTTATGAGTGTTTTTTTGGCAGTGCAGTACAGCAGGGAAATCAAAGACAAAGTGCCTGCAGCCACTCAGGTACTCGCACGAGCACCAAGCGCAGTGTGCTGTCGTGTGAGTCAATGAATAATTCAGAACATTATGCTATAATGAAAAGTCGCCTAGTTTTTTATGCATCTCAAAACAGTAGCGCTATAATTCACCTCAAAAAGAGATGAGAAATTCAGTGCCCCTAAATTACTGGAGGGAGCCACAAACCGAGTGCCCATCAGGCTCAGGAAAACGCTGAGCACGTTTGGAGCTGCCCTTAGGGCAGAGGCCAGTTATAGAGGAGCGGAGCCGTAATGCAAGAGCAGACTCTTCTCTTTCATGTAGTATGTCGGATTGCTTTAGAGGTCCCATTCTCCTGCTTTACAACCAAAAATCTCTCTCCTTGGTGTTACCTTTTTTTTTTTTTGGAATAACTTTATTTTAAAAAAAAAAAAAAAAAGGAGAAAGCAAGGATTAGCAGAGTTCTCCTTTTCCTTGGCATCTGTGTTTGACTCAGCTTAGCATGTAACACACTTAATGCGCTCAGATAATGGGTATGGAATGAAAGCAGACAGGCAGTGTGTTTTAAAAATTAATAATAAAGCCCAGCCTTTCACAGATGCATCTTTGGACTGTAAAGGAGCAGGACCTTGAAGCAGTCAAATTGCAAAACTCCTACCCAACTGAGTACTGGCGTGTCAGACTGGTGCACTGCCTCCCCTTCTGCTTCTGTGTCACTCGCTTTGGAGGAAATCTCTGAACTCATCACAGTGGTAAGGCAAAAAAATGTCATCAGCTTTCACAAACCTAAGCTCAGCAGGGATATATGGAAGTCTCAGCAGTGTAATTTGGGGCTAAGAGGCGATGATTACTATCCTGCTCGACTAGGTCTTTTCATTTACAGCAGGAACAGAGTAATTTTTGCTGGCAATTCAGGAGTGTACCTTGCTTTGGGATTGGTTTTCTGGTGGGGCAGAGTAGGGCTACCATAAAAATACTAGCAAAATGCAAACTGAATTTATTATCTCTTTGCATTTCAAAGGAAAATCTCTTTCACTGGAAGCATAAATATAAATAAAATAAGCCCCAATGCTATTTATTTAATGTTTTTCAAACTTTAATGCATAGAGTGTTTGGCTTCCTTAGTAAAAACAAATAGCCACGTCCCTTCCAGCCCTCACTTTTTGCCCTGTGATACCAGCTTCTCATTTAGATGTAAACCCTTCCCTCTCCCTTTTCCAGCTGCAGTCCGAAGGGCGGCAGCAGTGCCCGGGAAGCCCCTGGATGGTGACCGCACACAGGCCGCGGGAAGCTGCTTCGGCAGCCGCGGGCCAGGGCAAGAGGGACCGGTTTCGAAGGGTGAACCCGTCACTTGCTGGCATTTATCTCACACCTCCTGGTCGTGTGCAGCAGCTCGGGAAGCTGCTCGATGATGTGCTCATTAGGGACAGCAGTTCCTTCCTTCCTTGCAGATGGGACGGCAGGTGGAAACCTGTTCCGCAAGCTGTCCGGAAAAGCAAGGGCGGGCACCAGGGCTGTGTAATTAGGGTGACCCAACACACACCCCTGAACGCAGCAGCACAAGGGTGCAAATTTAGCTTTCATTTGCTCAAATTAAATCTGTTTATAGAATAAATTGCCCACAAAGAAATACAATAGTTACTCCGTTTTACATCTTTTATGTGTTAATTATTTAACGTTGCAGCAATTACTACTGTTTGCTGCTGTCAAAACAATGGATACAAAAATAGCCCTTGGGCACCCCCTTTTATGGGCTCTATGTTTTAAAAAAAAAAGCAAGGCTGACAGAATTCACACTTGTTACCAACAGTGTACGCGCATCTTCCTGCTTGGTGTTTGCTCGGAAGTGTAGCCTTGCTGGCATTGCAGCCTAACACGCATAGGAAACCTCAGAGCAAGCCACTATTTACTGGTTAAGGGTTTGTCAGGAGCAGAGATGGAGAAGGAAGAATAACCTTTAACTACCCAGCTGACTATGAGTGCAGACTGGGGATGGCAGCTGCTTCAATTACTGTTTCTGATGAAACGAGCTAGTAAAACAAGTTCTTGGAATCAGCCCACAACAAGTCCTCAGTTTTAACAGTGAATGTGCAATAAGAGGGGGGAGAGGAGGACAGGGAGGAGGGCAGCTCTGCTGAGATGACAACAGAAACAGTCACTGCAGAGGCCGGAGGAACGGAAGCCTCCTGGTGCAAAGGCACCGGGCACGTGCAGGGGTGCCCCAGCGCCACGAAGGCTCACGCAGGTCCTGGCAGAGAGGTGCACGCCAAGAACCACAGCTCAGAGCTCAGAGGTAAGCTGCAAAATCAGCTCATGGGAGAGATGACTAACCAGGATGTTTCCTCAGCATTCATCATGGCAAAATTATGAAAGTTCTTCAAGCTGGAAAAATATAATCCATTTTGGAGGTGCATCCTGTCACCCGAGGTGTCTAGGGAGGACAGGTAGAAGATGGCTATGAAGTACACAAAACAAGAGAAGCAAATACTGGAATCAAATGAACTTGAGTGAACATTGTAAACAATAATGAAAGAAAGCTACAGAATGCAACATTATATTTAGTAAGTGGATTGTGTGCTTCCTTGGCAGTGCCTTCAGTTCAGCTGGTGTGCAAAATTTTGTTACCTCTCTTTCAAAGACAACAGCAAACTGGAGACATTCTAGAGAGCACCTAAAAGGACCAGAGCTCTCTAGAGAGGATCCAAAACCAGGAAGAGGGAGTGGAACTACACTAATTGCCTCCATACTCCTGTAAGGATGTCAGCAAGGAAACTGGGGTTGGGACACTGGCTGTCAGGAAGAAGAAAAGTAATGGGATTTAGTTTAGATACGGAGAAAATTATGAAAATGAGAGTTATGCAATGGAGCAGGTTGCCAAGGGAGGCTGCAGGATTGCTTTCTGTGCATATATTCAGGGTTATACATGACACCCATCAATTAAGACTGGCTTAAGAACAACTACGTTAATCCTTCAGTAGAGGGAAGGACTGGGTGACCCACTCAGCTCTGCTGCCTGCGGAAGGGATCTGATGTGCTATTTCAACAGAACCAATGACCTGCTTACTTTGTTGCATAGGAAACATTAAAATTCAGTGCTTCTCTGCCATTTGCAAGCTGGAGAGGAAGACTGTCTTCTCAAGTATGCTATCATTCTGCCCACGTGTCTGGAGTAGGAAGCGTGGCTGCAATAGAATTGGGGAAAGAGGGCAAGTAAACGCAGAAAATACTGAAGTGTGTGTGTGGGGGTGCACAACATGCCATTCATCTTGAGAGGTCATCTGTCATCAAGGAGCTTGCAGCGCAAGACTGATCTTGTCACCTGCAGTGGAAAATTATTTCCACCTTCATTGCAAATACCTCACTTGGCCAAACAAGGGCAGCAAAACAAGCAGCAGCAGCAGCACGCAGAGCTGCTTTATATGCAGCTATGCGATTTCTGGCCCCTTCAGGCCCACCGTAGACTTTTCTGCCCCGAGGCAATGCTCCAAAATGTTATCGCTCATTTTTGCCTGAAAGGTTAGCCAATATCTGGGGCCTCACAGGCTGTTTCCCTTAAGAGGAGATGGGGTCAGTTCCTTCCTTGACACAGCCTTGTTTATTTACAAGGAAAATAGCAATTCCTGGCTTCCTGACCATGGGGGGGCTCGAGTGAGAGGAGGCGTTTTCTTCCTCAAAATCCCAAGGCTGTTGTTGTTCCAGTACAGCTTTCATCCCGCCTTTGGGATCCCACTTTGCGACCTATTCAGTTACTGCTAAACCAAGGCTTACCCCGTTGGTCCCTTGCTTCATCTCAGGGCCGTTCAACTGTTCCCCTGTTTAATGCTGGTAGTGGTTGTCCGGCGGTGCCTTTCAGGCCCGCTGGTTGCACAGGGATCAAGTGTTTCCTCCGCAGCAAGTTTTTGCAAGCGTAAGATGTGGGCAAGTAGAAACAGCTAAGGCTTCAGGAGCCGTCTGGCTGCTTCAGCGTTGCCTCAAACACAGGCTCTCCTCGGGAAAATGAGCAGGAAGCAGTGCAGGGTGATCAAAGCCGTGGCCTCTGCCAAGCCAGGAGCTGTAACTTGTGGGGCACGGCAGTGTTTTCACCTGCCTGCAGTACCGTGCAGGAGTAGCCTGCCGGCGTGATCTCTGGGTCCTGTATCGGGTCAAGGGGCTCCCTCCTGGCATTCAGTCTGGAGGACTGTGTGCTCCTCAGCCCTAGCCTCAGGACAGCGGGATCCGTGTTGCAATTGCTGGGGAGGAGCGCACGTTCCTCCGTGTTTACCTGCCTCAGTGGCAGCTTGCTTATCCCGCCACGTAGCACCTCCTTAGGGGTATTTGCAGCGAATCAAGGGGAAGAAGATCTTGCATCTACCGTCATGTTCCAAAGCACATTATTCTATCCCACTTTTGCTGGCAGTTCTTTGGAAAATATGTACTGCGAAAGTGCATAAAGGTGTTTATACCTGCCAAAAACACGTGTATATACAGGCGTGCTCAGAGAGCAGCGCAATGCACACTCAAGTTGCAACAGCAATGCAAGCAAATAGCTTCCTGCACATTAGTGCCGCAAAGAAAGACCAGAGCTCCACCATCATCTCAGCACATCTCCTATTTTTAGTCATACTTTTATTGGAAGAATTTCTTAATGTAGTCTTGGCCCCTTTTATCAGCTTGACAATGCTTATATACCTATGTTGCTTACATAGCCAGAACTAACAACACTGCAAAGCTGCAAATTTTACAGACCAGGCTTGGCTCGAAGAGACCTATGTGCCTGCGTTTCCACAGGACTGGCTCAAAGTCATGTCCAGCCTCATCCCTCTACTTCAAACACACGAATGCTCCAATCAGGTACTCCAGGGTTTGTTCAAGCGTACTCAGACATGCGGCCTCGGGCACTTCCATCGCCCGCGGGATGGCATTTGCACCGCGTGCAGGACCCGCGAGAGGCGACGTGCAGAGCAGACACAGCAGAGCGGCCTCCGCGGGCACCCCGGGATGCTCCTTCAGCACTGGCCTGGTGGGAACATGGTACCTCTCCTTCCACATGCCCCTGCAGGCACCCAGACTGCAGAGTCATGGGGAGGCCGGCCAGCTGGAGCCCTATGTTGGGTGCCAGTGGCCACCACACTCCTGCCGCTGCTTCCAGGGCTGGCTCTGCGTTGTGAAGGCAGCGAGATTGCCCTGAAGACCACAGCGTCATCAGCCTTGCTAGGCCCAAGGGCTCCTCACCACGAACCTTGTGCTTCGGGTGCAGTAACTTCCATGTCAAGCTCCAGGACGCTCCCGGGGCCTGGCCCCATCATCTCGGGTGAGCTCCTGAAGGAGACTGTGCGAGCCACAACACAGCGCGTGGTCGTGCAGGGCCCCCATGAGCTGCTGCTCCTGGTGCTCGAGCTGGTGCTCCCAGGCCTTCCAGCTCCGGGACCTGCTCCCTCGGAACCAGGCTCAAGTTGCCCAAGGAAGATTAGCCCAGAGATTATTTTCTAATAATAACCCCATTTCTTCCATACCCGTTATGCCAATCAGAGAATTCATATTTCCCTGCCACTCAGGTCATTTTACTCTGCTTTGGGAGTGTATCTACCAGATAATCCTACAGTGTTAACATCCTGCTGGAAGAAACATTTTTAAAGTTAAATAACATTATTTCTATCTTGATGTCTCAGAGGTATCTGTTATCCTGGCCTTCTGGCTGCCTTTAATAAACGTCTCGGCTTTGATTGTTCCTGCCAGTGTCCATCTGGTACCCTTCTCTGCATTAAACCTCACGCGAAAATCACTCCATCTTTTCCCATCCACTGCCATCAAATCCCCAAAACCTTTTCTCAGTTTCCTCCCTCGTCATGAAGAATCCCACAGTACAGTTCAGGAGCTCAATGTGAAAGGACACCCATGCTAACGGGTCCCCAATCCAACGCCACGCAACCATCAAAATGTGTGTTCATAAAAACCTGGAGCCGCCAGGAGAACCGGCCAGCGGGGAGCTCCCGTGGCGGCGGCAGTGTGCCAGGCGCCCGCCCAGCAGCGGGAATGTCCCTGGGGACGTCCCCGGCGTTCCCGCCGAGGCAGCCCCGGGCTGGACGCGGCGCGTGGACGGAGCGGGAGCGCGTGGGGCCCGTGTGCTGGCACCGGCAGGACGTTCCCGCCGGCGCCGCTCGCCTGGCGCTGTCCCGTTGGGCACCATCCGTAACGGTCCTCAGCAGGAGCAGCCGCCCGCGGCCTCTGCGCCGCTGCGACGGCACATCGGCTGCAGGAAGGACCTTCCCACGTGCCCAAAAAACACACAGCAGACATCAAGCTTTCCTCTTTTTTTTTTTTCCTATTTTTTTTTCTTCCTCTGCACAGAATCTGTAGGAATATGTTTTAAAAATATTGTGGGGGGCAGAGGATAAAAAAGTATCCTTCCTGGAATATTAACTCCCTTGTGGTCTGAAGGAGACAAGGAGCCAAAATCAGATTTCAGGGCCTTTCCTGCTGCAGCACAGTGACCGCGCAGCTGCCTTTCTCCATGTCCTTTTCCATGTGGAATCCGCGGGTCTCTGTCCAGTAGGAAGTGGTGTCACTGGGCTAACGCGTGTCTCTGAAGGAGATCCGCACTGGTGTATTTGCACTCGTGCCATGCCAAGGGCACTGCCCTCCTCTGCCAGACGGGAATTGGGGCCAATTCCGCACCGTTTGCTGGGGGTGGCCTGGTGCACCGAGGCGGCAGCGGGTCACCAGGTCACCAGTGGTTCCGCAGTGTTCCTGCTCCTTGTGCCACCCGATGGGGTTCACATCGCTGGTAACTGCCCTCGCTGAGCCGAGGCCAAACTGGCGAGTCCAGCCTGATCCATGGCGCTGCGCGGGTGGCGGGGCGGCGTGGGGTGACAGGGCGGTGCGGGACTGTGCGGGTCGCGGGGCTGCGCAGATCGTGTCGCTGCGCGGGTCGTGTCGCTGCGTGGGTGGCAGCGCTGCGCGGGGCTGCGCAGGTGGCGGCGCTGTGCGGGACTGTGCGGGGCTGCGTGGGGCTGCGCGAGTCGCGGGGCTG
>NW_020455588.1:2643552-2721730 GCF_003342845.1 Nothoprocta perdicaria
GCGGCGGGAGCCGCGCTTCCTCGCGGGAATGCGGCGCTCGGGTGAGGCGCCGCCGGTGCCCGTGTCCGCCGGCCGCGGGGCGGGGAGCGGGTCCCGCGGGAGCCCACAGCTCCCGCTTCCCTGCCCTGCCGCGCCGGGAGCCGGGCAGAGCCGCCGGCTCGTGCCGCGTGTCCCTCTCCTCCGCTTCCCTGCCCTCTCCTGCCGCTCCCTGCGCGAGCAGCTTCGATCCCCGCTCCATTCCGCCTGTTCTGTCTAAAGTGCGCCGCTCGCCTGCCTTGCCGGCTGCTTCGCGGGAGCAGGGTTCTCCTTAACAAAAAGTTCAGCGGCCTGTCTCTAAATAGAGCCTCGCTTATCAACCAGGCGATTAAGCGTAGAACTTAATATTCCCTGGAAGGGGCTCAGGGCTGGCGCTGGGCAGCGGTCGATGCTCCCAACGCGGTGCTCGCCGCTGTTCCCGGGAAGCGGATTCCCCCTTGGGCCGCCTCGGCCCTTGGGACAAGTGGCCAGTGCTGCCGCCTTGCCCTCCAAGCGCCACCCTATGGAGCAGGGATGGGGATTGCTCCCCTGCTAGAGCCCTTGCCCAAGGGGCAGCCCTCGGGGTGCCTCTGAGCCGCTTCTGTGCAGCGTGGGGCCTGCATCCCAGGGGCTTGCCTCACCTCCCGCCACCCTCTCCTTTCGCGTAGGCGACTGCCAGCCGCCGACGCACTGCCGCATCCAGAAGTGCACCACGGACTTCGTGGCCCTGACGTCGCAGCTCAGCCCCGCGCTCGATGGCTTCGACGTGGAGTTCTGCAAGGCGCTGCGTGCCTACGCCGCCTGCACGTACCGCAACTCCAAGGTGTGCCGCGGCAACCTCGTCTACCACTCGGCCGTGCTGGGCATCAGCGACCTCATGAGCCAGCGGAACTGCTCCAAGGACGGGCCCACCTCGGCCACGCACCCCGCGGCCACGCACGAGCCCTGCCACTACGGCGCCCGCGCCGCCGAGCCGCCCGCCTACCTGTTCTGCGGCCTCTTCGGCGACCCCCACCTCAGGACGTTCGGGGACCACTTCCAGACGTGCAAGGTGGAAGGGGCCTGGCCTCTCATAGACAATAACTACCTGTCGGTGCAAGTGACGAACGTGCCCGTGGTGCCGGGATCCAGCGCCACTGCGACAAATAAGGTACGGGCCGCGCTCGAGCCGGAGGGGTGGCAGCCCGGGGCGCTGCTAATGGGGAAGGGCTGCAAGAGACCCGGAGTGTTTGAGGCTGTGGATTTCAGAAAGTGCGGGTGCTGGGCTTGTATTCTGTGAATTTGCTCTTTTGCTGGTTTCACAGAGTGGCTGAGGTTGGCAGGGACCCCTGGAGATCACCTAGTCCAACCCCCTGCTCCAGCAGGGACACCCAGAGCACGGGGCACAGGGCGGCATCCAAGCGGGTTTGGAAGAGATCTCCAGAGAAGGAGACTCCACAGTCTCCCTGGGCAGCCTGTGCCAAGGGCTCTGGCACCCTCACAGGAAAAAAGTTCACCCTCAAAACACCTCTTCCTCCCACCCTGAAATATCACCACAAAAACACCTAAGAAAACTAAGCTGATGCCTTAAAACAAGCACCAGCTTCAGCATTTGTGGCTGCCCCTTCACTAAGCAGAAATCCTAGGGTCAGAGCAAGGCAAGAGTGAGCATCACTGCTTTCCATAAGTTGTACATCCCCGACAGCTGAAAGCAGAAGCAAAAATGTGGACAGAGTGGTGTGACAAAGGTGCCAGGCGCTGGAGGTTCAGACGAGAGGCCAGAAGGAGAGTTGCAGAGAGCTGAGAGGGGGGACCCACTGGTGCCACGTGGCTGCTGGAGGGCCCCATTGCCCTGGCTCCACGAAGGAAGCAGCATCCTGAAAGCCCTGCTGCCCGCGTGGGCCCACGTGCAGGCGGGCACAGCTGTGGGGTGCTCTCTGCCCCAGCGCTGCAAGTGCCACGTGAGAAATTAACACTCTGTTACTGACAGCATGTGCCCTTTCTTTCAGAAGAGTACCTAGCTCTTTATGCCAAAGGCAGGCAGTCCTTACAGGAGGAAAATGCACAAGGAATCAAGCCCCGTTGGGCAACGGGGCAGTCTTCCCAGACCATCAGCATGGGGAAATTCTCACTCTTTTGCTATGCATGGGGTGGGTTACAGCCTGCACAGCTACCACAGAGGTTGCTGTGCTGCTGGAGGGAGTATAAAATGAAGGAATGAAGCTATCCTATCTCGTGTCCAAGTTTTGCAAAAGAGACTTGAGTCTCTTGAGACATTTGCTCCAGTGGCTTCTTTCTTTTCCCTCCCAAGACACTTATAGATGGGGAGCAAGAGAAAGCTGCGCTGCATAATGTCAGAAAGGCTTTACCCTTGTTTTGCTGATGTCTTTAGTGCTCTGCTCCTGAGAGTCCCAGAGGAAATGCGGAGGGTCTTTCTGTGCTCGGGTCGCAGGGTGGCCAGGCCAGGGTGGTGGGAGTAGATAGGTGGTCCTGTCTTTGACTATGTTTTAAAAACACAGTTGCATGTCATGGGGGAGAATGTCTTCTGGGACCACAGGGATTTGAGGATGTAAATGTCTGTGCGTACTGGAGGGGAAAAGTCTGTTTTTAGAAGAGTTGCTTTGTGTTTATTTCTAATCCCAATGCATCTGCTTCTCGAGTTCTTTGTTTTCCTCTCTGCCCTTCTGCAAACAGCAGTAATATATTTTCACTTCTGCAGTACTGGTACTGGGTTTGACATCGCTGCAGTTGCACGAGCAGAGTTAAGTGTGCAGGAGCTCTTAAGTGAAATAAGGCATAAGCTCGAAGATGTTAGAAATCCCCAGCACCACTGTCAGTTAAATGCACACAATACTTGACTGTTTTCTTTCCTGGCAGATAATCAAACTTTTATCAGCACGCCTCTTTGTGGGAAATGAAGGTTGTGTTTTGCATGCACAAGTAACTTTTCAAGATAAATTTCAATATCTCTAATGCATCCTTTTGATTTCTTTATGGAGCAGGCTGCTATAAAGGGTACAGAAGAGGCCTGTTAAACTCCACTGCTGGACTGATGCATGTAACGTTTTCTGTTCTTTCCACACATCTTGGTTGTGATCCTGCTGCTGCATTTGCTTACGTTGTTTTGGGCGTAGGCCCAGCATATGGGAAGCTGAAGATATGGCTTAGAGACAGCAAGAAAACAATTTTGGTGCTTTTGCCTATCTAGACAGTGTTTTTCCTAACTTGAAGCGGGCAAGTAAGCAACCTGCCTTCTCAGTAAGAAAACTTCTCAGAACTTTATCATCTCTTGTCTTGCTGTTTTTGTTTTTTTTTTTCATTGCAGATGTTTTAAGTAGTTGTTTAATTTCAATGGGAAATGAGTTTGAGTTGCGGAGAAGCAAATATTAAATTGCAGGCTATCCTTCTTTTGCCTCAATAAAAGTAATGACCCAATAAAAGTAACGACAAAAGATGTGGCAGCTTTAAATTATTTTTAACGCCCCCTTTCAGGGGAAGTGATTGAAGGAGGGACAGGAGCAGAACAGTGAATCTTTGCCCCTCCTGCAGCGATCCAGCCTCCCCGGGCTTCTGAACTGGATCTTTTGGGGCCTTATTGGCCTTGTGGGTGGTTCTTACCTTCAAATTTGCCCCGCTTTGCTGGTGTTTGGGGTGACCTCTGAGGGAGTCAACAGTGAAGGAAGGTTTATGTGTAAAGTGACTTCTTGCTGCAAACCCGTGTGGCTTGAGGAGCCCCAGCAATCTCAGGGCTTTCCGCCAGGTTTGTAGAGGACCAGAGACCGTCAGGTGACGTTTGACAAGAAAGTGAGGAATACAAGAGTGCTTTTCTGCTTTCACTGCACAGCTGGCAGGAAAGAACGGGAAGCAGGAAAACTCTTCCTCCAGTCCCTTAATTGGGAAGGTATGTCCTGCCGTGGGAGACGTGTGTGCGTTCGGAGCAGGCTCCGGGCGGTTTGTTTGTAGGTGTTTTGCATGTTTGCGATGCTGATAGTCAGGACATCTGTTTCTTCAGAGGGAACAGAGCGATTGTGCATTCTGTGGTCTAGTTGAAACTTGCAGCACCGCTTTCTTCTGAGCCTGTTTGATCTGCTCGTGCCCCTTGGCATCGGATCCCAGGGCCTTTGGGATGGGGAAGGAAGGATCGCCAGGGTGCTGGGAAACACGTTTTTGGAGTGAGCCACTGGCCTTGCTGTGTCTGCCTGGTGCAGCTGTGCAAGGAGAGCTCCCCAGGCCCGGGAGCTCCGTGGGATAAGCAGCTTTTTCCAGGGAGTTGGAGGAGTGGGTGGGAGGGATATGATGTACTGCCCTGAATCAAGTTTTTCTTCTCTTGTTTTGTTGTGGGCTTTGTTCGGAGGGGAACAAATCCTGGTTGTCCATGACAGGTGCTCTCTCTGTCTCTGTAGCAGTTATCCCAGAGTAGCAAATGAGGCAGAGGTGCCTGCATTTCCCTAAGGAAAACTTCCCTCCTTGTTCACAGCGCTTAGAAACGGGGAAGGGGCTCTTCCCATGCAGGTGTTTCATTGCAGATGGCTTGAGGATGAGGCATGGAGAACGGGCACAGGAGGGCAGGGAAAGGAAAACAAGAAAAGGAAAACAAGCAGAAAATGCATAGCTTTTACTGTGGTAGGTTTGCTGGGCATAAAGCCTTGGATCTGGGAACAGGCTGCATTAGCAGTGTAATGAAACAGTGGGTAAGTGCTCTTTCTCCTAAAGTCAAAACACTTAGGTATCTCTTGCAGTCTCATTTCTATTTTTGCAAGAGGAAATCATTGGAGCGAACACCCTGTACTTATTCTCCTTTAAATAATTCATATTAAAACAGTTGTCTTCCAGTTACTGTTCAGTCAGGCTTCTGAGTGGGAGCATCAGATCGCTGACCACGTGTGATTAATTTTCTCATCCTCACAGACTTCCTGCCCGAGATCAGGACGAACTGCAGCTTTTTTTCCCCCGAGGAGGCACGTGCTGCCTCGTTGCTGAGGGCCTGCAGCCAAAGGCCACCTCGCTCGTGAGGTGGAGCAGATGACACGGCTCAGGAGCCAGAGTTTGGGGTTTGTGTTTGGAGAGCCAAGAACATGGCAAGCAGAAAGGGACAGCGCAGGGTCCTTCAGCCCGTGCATGTTGGTCTGTGCATGGACAGGGAGTGGGGCACAAACTGGCTGGGCAGGTAGCTGCGAGCGGCGTGGAAATGCAGGTGCCCCAGCACTTTGTGTGTGTTTGGGGTGTTTCTGAAAGGCTGAGGTTTACCAGGGTGCTCAAGAGAAGGCCTAAGGGCTCACAAACCGCCCAGGTGAGGTGACCTGGGTTGTCTCTCCAGACAGCTCATCCTTGAACCTCTTCTGTGAGCAGTGTTTGACCCAGAGATACCTCCTCTTGTGATTATCTTGGCACCTCTTCAGCTTATTCGGACACTAAAATCCACCTCTGATGGTGTGTTCTATCTATTTAATCTGTGTCTTTTGGGTTTTCATTACTTGTCATCATGAAAGAAATGAGAGTTGGAGAAATACTGTGGTTATGAAAGAACCAAGCGTGGTCAGGGACTAACCAGGAGCTGAAACAGGGCCTCTGCTCAGGGCCAACTGGTGCCTGGTTCCGAGCGTGCTGAAAACGAGCAGGAAAGGACCCTGGGCACCGTCTGCGCTGGAGGCAGGAGGGGACCCGTCTCGGATGCAGCCCCGCTCTGTGTCCTCGCCCTCTCCTGCTCCCTCAGGAAAGCCCGTTCAGTTCCACCACGGAGCCGCCCTCATCACCAACGCGCTGCGTCGCGTTGGATGCGCTCCTAGGAACAGCAGGACCCACAGCAAAGTGACCACCGTCTTCCTGGGCCCAGGTGACTTTCTGGCTTTGGGGGCTCGCTGGGTTCGTCCACATGGAGATGGACATCCAGGGGCTCCCTCACGGAGCGGGAGCAGCGCGCGCAGCCTCGGCACCCTCTGTGCGAGCAGCTCCGTAGCCCTGCGGGTCTTGGGGCATGAGGAGGGAGAAGCAAGAAGTGGATGGAGATGGCGGGTTTTCCTCAGACGTGGGAATGTGAGTTCAGTGTTAATGCTGGGCACTGAAACAGGCTCTATCTGCCTGTTGTTATACACACGGTGCCAGCTCGCTGCAGGGTGGGAGAGCCCTGCTCCTCCTCACGTTGTCCACCAGGAAGATGAAGGAGGAATATCTAAGCTGCTGTCCCATTGACTTAGGGACATGTGACTGATCAAGTTCTGGGAAGTATTGAAGTTAATTTTAGATGCCAGATGTTTCTAGAGGGTGTCTTTTTTTCCAAATAAATGGTGACCTTCTCAGCCATGTCGGAGTGACACTTTCCTGACTGATGTGGGGTTTCTTTTTGGAAGCCTTCTGTTGAATTCCTTCTTTCAGCCCGACTTCCTCTTGCTTCCCTGTTGTGCGTGGGATCCCCACGCCTTCCCTTCCCCCTTGCTCCCCTGACATGGAGCTCGGAGAAAGGGGGGATATTTCTGCAGTGACCAGTGGGGCTGCTGTTGGGCTCTGTAAGCTCGACCCCAGCAGCATCACTGAGATGGTCTCCTCTAAATCCCTTTTTTCCTCCAAACTGCTGCTTCCCTGAACCCTTTCCAACATCCCCCAAAGGAGCAAAACGCCTCTCGAGCCTGTGCCTGAGCTAGAGAGCTTCTGTTCCATCAGCAAGGAGCCACTGAGAAAGCCTTGGCCTTGTGGGCCGAGCCCGTCGGGATGGGGATCACGCGTCCGCACGTGGGTTCCTCGGGGAAGAGGTCCTGCCTCGCGTGGGCTGCGTGGAGCCTGTCGGGATGGGGATCACGTGTCCACATGCGGGTTCCTCAGGGAAGAGGTCCTGCCTCGCGTGGGTTGCGCTGCTCTCCCGTGACCGCAGCATTTGGAGCCATCTCCTGCTTTTGTCTCATCCAAAAGAGCTGCTGTGTGTGTGAAGAAGAGCTGCTGTGTCATGTGGCTTTGAATGAGGCTGAGTGAGTCCCCGTTTTCAAATGGGTCCTTACGGTTTTCTGTTACTAAATCTCTCCTGCACCCCTCAGCGTTGCTTTGTTATCCAGGGTGTGCTCTGGATGGTGCTTGGTGTCCAAGATAAACCTTCCTGCTTCCCACCTGCTGCAGGTCTCAGAGAAGGGAAGCTTTGAGTTGCTAAATGCTCGCGTGGAGCCCTTGCTGGATCAGTGTTCCCAGCCTCTCCAAGGAGCTTCCCTTGTGGCGTGCCCGGTGGTGGCCGCAGCCTCTGCAGGCGGGAGTTGTGCTCTGACAGGCTGGGAACGGCGATGGGGAGGGATGGGGGGCTCTGTGAGTATTGGTGGCGCCGTGGGTCTTCAGTGGGGCTGTGGTAGGGTCTGTGTGAGCGTGGGCTGGGGAGCTGTCCCGCTGAAATAGCGGGTGAAACGGGGCAAGGTCAAAAACTTCCCGAAACTCAGTCTGAAGCCTGGCCTAATGCTAGGCTGGCTTGTCCCCCGCTCTCTCCTCAGGCTTCCCAGTGCTGCTTGCAGGAGGTGCAGAAGATCTGGGTGCTTGAGGGGGTGTTGCTAGGTACAGGAGCTTGGCTCTTGGGGCTGCGGCTGGGCTTCAAGGAGAGAAATACTGAACATGAGTGAGCAGGGACGAGTGGCTTGGGTGCAGAGGGGAAAGGAAGGTTCAAGAAGGGCGGTGATGCTCACAGCAGCCCGGTGCATCACTGACATGTATGTTCAAAATCGGGTTTGTTTATGAAACTTAGGGCTTCCCCTTCTCTCCTGCTCTCTTCCCCTGCTTGCTCCCTCCTTCCCGCAGTTCCACGAAGAGGGAAAGGGAAGCAGAAGCAGGGACAGATGAAATGCTGGGATAGGATCACAAGGTCCTGTAAGAAGAAAACCATAATCACAAACTTTATATTAAAGCAGAGAAAGGCTTTCAGAGTGTATTGGGGGAAACTGTGCGTATTCTCTATGGCTGAAACCATATAGAACCTCTCTGCAGGCTTACTTTATTTTTAGTGATCTTAATGTACCTGAGGCTTTTGTAGTGTGGATTCATGCATCCTTGGGCAGAGGCTTGCCCTGGTCCTCAGTGCAGCAGCTCCAGAGCTGCGTGTGCCCAGAGCCTCGGGCCTGATAACTTCAAAAACTTAAGACTCTTCCTACATCCGAAGGCCCAAGCATTGGGATTTCTCTTTTCCGAGGTGTAGAAAGGGCAGCTGTAACGTCTGGTCTATAAACAGTGGCACATGAGGAGCTGTGTCTTACAGCCCAGCCAGAGCATAGAAAGTGTTGCACGTGCGTGCACACGTACAGCTCCTGCTGTGCTCCTTTGGAGCGGGACATAGTGGCAAAGGGACCTTGAAATCTTGGGAGGAGAGAAAGGTCTGCGGGGAAAGTCGCTTCATCAGCCTGTGCGACGAGCCAGCCAGCCCGGGGTGGCACCGCGGGAGGAACCCGTGTCCCACATGGAGCGGCACCAGGCGCCGCGGGAGGCACCCGCATCCCGCACGGAGCCCTGTGACCCCAGGGGCTCTGCGGAGAGAACCAGCGCCGGGAGAGGGCCCTGCACGTCCCGCAGGGCTCCGGGGCCGCCTCTCCGCGTTGCCGGCCGTACCCTGCGGAGCGCCGCGGTCCCTGCAGCAAGAGGGGCCCTGGAACGGACTGGAGGGAAAAGTCCTCGCGCCCTGTCCGGGGGTTGGGCACAGACCTTCCGGCTGCAAGTTGAGCGGATCGCTGAGCACAGCTGGTCTCAAGCTAGCCGTATGACTGATTAAAGCAAAGAAAAACGGTTGGAAAATTCCAGTCAGCACCAGTGGGAACATATGGAATTCAAATAGCAAGTACTCCGTGTGTGTGTGTGTGAATGTGAGAGAGGGAGATGGTCAGAGCGCGGACTGAGCGGGACAGACCGGACCCTGGAAGGGAGTGCAGTGATTTTCAGTGCATGGCCGCTGTGCGGAGCAGTGCTCCGGGTGGGAGCGGGAGGAAGAGGCGATGGGAGGAAGGCCCCTGCCCTCCCCGGCTGCTGTGGCGAGGGGAGGCGTGCGCGGGGACGGCTCCCATTCGGGCTCCCTGCAGCCCGGCTGTTTGTTTAACCTCCAGCTCCTATTTCAAAGCGGAGGGGTAAGAAACCAAAGCTGTTGTGCAGAAGTGTGCTGGTTAACTGGAGTTAAAACGCGGGAAGCTGCCCTAAATTGTAAGGAAAGCGCTAATGTTGGTTAGAAAACAACTTTGAACTGTGTTTTGGAGTACGCTGAATGTTATAGCAATGCACTTAAATGATAGTCTTTAACTAGATTGGATGCATTCAGTCAGTCAAGGGTGAAAATAATAATTAAAATCCCTATTTCTAGTGCCAAATACCCTCTGACCTTTTCAAGAATTTACTGTTTCCTCCTCTCCGAGGAAAAGCAGCAGCATCTCTGTTTCTAATGTTCCTGTTGTCCCCTCAGTACGCACTTATATTTTTGGCAAGCCACCAGACATGTGCCAGCCCTGCCAAAAAGCCTCATCATCTCCTCCGAGTAGGACCGAGGGCCTGCTGTTTCTGCTGTGGCTTGTTGAGCCGAGGCGAAGCTTGAAGGAGCGGCTCACGAGCGGCGCTTGGAGTGCGCTGCCCTTCCGAGGCAACGGCCTCCCCTTCGGCCCCGCTGCGCCTTCCCTGGCGGCCGTGGCCTGGGAGCGTCAGAGCTCCCCGTTCCCAGCGCTAATCCGGGAGCTCCCACCACTTACCTGACTAGTTGTTTTTCATGGTGCTACATCTTAGAGTCACAGAGTCACGGAATGGTTAAGATTGGAAGGGACCTTTAGGGATCATCTAGTCTAAGCCCCTGCACATACAACGTCACCTGCGCACAAGGCACAGGGCTGCATTCAGGTGGGTTTGCAAGATCCCCAGAGAAGGAGACTCCACAACCTCCCTGGGCAGCCTGTGCCAGGGCTCTGGCATGCTTATTGTCAAGAAAAGTTTCCTTAAGTGGAACTTTTGGTGTCTCAGCCTGTGGCCGTTTCCTCTAGTCCTATCCCTGCCCACCACAGAGAAGAGGCCGCCCCCTCCTCCTCACTGCCTCCCTTGAGGTGTTTATAGACACTGATCAGGTCCCCCCTCAGCCTTCTCTTCTCCAGGCTGAACAGCCCACCCGGGTTCTCCAGCCTCTCCGTGCGCTCCTGCGGGCTGTTCCCTGCGGCCGCGCGCGTCGCCGCTTTAGCAGCGCCCCAGCTCCTGGCCCCGTTTCTGCAGCACGAAGCCCTCCGCAAGGGCCGCTCTCGGGGGCAAGGAGAGTCCTGGGAGTCAGGGAAAGGGAATCCTGCAGCCCTTGCCTGCGGCTCCGCACGGGCTCGTTCCGCACCTCGGCCCCAGCCGGGTGGGAATTGTTTGGCACGTACACGGCGCTGCCACTGTGGGAGGCTTTCCAGCGCCTAAAGAAGCCATGGGGCAGGAGGGAGCTGTGGTGCTTGATTAAATATACAGCCTTTTCCTTTCCTGACCTCGCTGCAGCTGCCACACGCTAATAGCCTTGCTTCCTGGCCAGGTTCCCAGCACAATTCCCATCTGGTAGAACGCCGCTTTCTGAGCGCCTGTGTGGACTGCACACTGAGTGGGGACAAGCGTCGAGCTCTGTGCTTAGAGGGCAGGCCCAGGTGCTCGCAGCAGCAGAATGGGAAAGGGAGGGAAATGCTTCTTCCTTTCCCCGCTGTCAACTACTGTTTTCTCCCCTCCTGCCCCCTGCCAGATAACTATCATCTTCAAGTCGTACCAGGACTGCACGGAGCAGAAGGTGTACCAGGCCGTGACTGACGACTTGCCCGCGGCCTTCGTGGACGGCACGACGAGCGGGGGCGACGGCGGCACCAAGAGCCTGCGGATCGTGGAGAGAGCGAGCGGCAAGTCGGTGGAGATGCACGCGCGGTACATGGGCACCACGGTGTTCGTGCGGCAGCTGGGCCGCTACCTCACGCTGGCCATCCGCATGCCGCGGGAGCTGGCCATGGCCTTCGAGGAGAGCCAGGACCTGCAGCTCTGCGTGAACGGCTGCCCGTCGGGCGAGCGCATCGACGCGGGCGGCCGCCTGNTCTCCCGGGAGAGCGCGCCGCGGTCGGGCTCCACGCCCGAGTCGGTGCTGCGGCGCCGGCCGGAGCCCGGCGGCCTCCTCAGGGCCATGTCTGCGCCGCGCGCGCCCGCGCCGCCTACACGCTGGAGAGCGCCACGGCCGCCTGCCACGACAAGATGCGCGTCAAGGACATCTACTTCCACTCGTGCGTCTTCGACCTGCTCACCACGGGCGACGCCAACTTCACGGCGGCGGCGCAGAGCGCGCTGCGCGACGTGCAGGCGCTGCACCCGCGCCGCGAGCGCTGGCACATCTTCCCCAGCGGCGCCGCCGCGCCGCGGCCGCCCCGCGCCGCCCTCGCGCTCGCCGCCTTGCTCCTCCGCGCCCTCCTGTAGGCTTCCTTGCCTCTGTTCCTTCTGTCCTTAACAAAATTTTGAAATATATATTGTCATAATATATTGAGTAAAGATGAGTATATATGTATATACCATGTATATGAAGGGATGTTTTGTCCTGGGACGCCCACCAGATTGTACATACTGTGTTTCTGTTTCCATGTATGTTGGATGTAGTATTCTTTGTATCTGTTTGTTTTGCAGCTGGTGAAATGTTTTATAATGTCCCTCCATTGGGACCTGATAGAAAGCACTTTATTTTTTATATATTAAATATTTATGTGTGTATCTGAGGAATTATGTATTATACATATACATGTGTACATACAATACCCAGTGTTCCCTCTTTGTACTACTTTAATTTTTTAATTATATTAATTTGTTTTGTTTTTTCCCCCGGCCTCCTCTTACTGTAGAGGTTGGCGCCTCTCCTCTCCTATGCTCATGCTGGTGCTTTGTTGCAGTCTCTGGTGAAAAGCAGTTTCGAGTGGAGCCTTATTCTGTCCCCTAAACAAATGCTCCTTGATGCCCCTTTGGAGGGGGCTCTTCTGGAGCTCTGCTCCTGCTCTGCGCAGCATGAGCCAGCCCACCTTGGTGATCCTGACGCCTTCCTCCATCGTGGGACGCGGCAGAAGAAGGAAGGTCTCCCGGCCGGCCCTCGGAGGCTGCCCTGCAGCGAGGCCCGCGCGCCTTTGTGCAAGCACTGGAGCGCTGACTGCCCAAGATGCTCAAATTGTCTCGTCCTTGTAGCTCTAGACGGGGTTAGGTGACTTTGTCGTGTCCTCCTCAAAGTAATTATTGCTACCTGGAAGGTTAGTTAAGTTATTCTGTGAGCTGGACTGGAGAAATCATGTGCCTGTGTCTAGATTGGAGTGCCCTCTGTGCATTGAAAGGGGGAGACGAATCCCCAGGCTCTGAAATGTTCCTCCTCGGAGACTAGGAGAAAGGCGCCTCGGTGGCCTCAAGGTCTGACTACCTACTGCCTTAATCTGCAGCAAGGAGCAGGAGCCCTAACACCCGCTCAACCCCCTGCCCTCCGGCTGCCTTGGCGCTGCCGACCTGTCGGGACAGCGGCGGCGTCTCCTTGGAGAAGCTGTTCCCTGGAAAAGCCGTTCCCTGCCTTTCTGGCAGCCGCCTGGTGCGTTGCTCGGGAGAAGGCGTTGGCGGAAGGGAGCTCGGGATGGCCGGTTTGCGCCCTGTTGCTCCCATGGTCCCGGCTGCCCCACACGGAGCAGGGCGGGAGGTCCCGGAGCCCTGCAGGGAGGATGCCATGGAGGAACCCATGGAGGAGCCCCTGGAGGAGCCCGGCGCGGCCGCGCACACTGCTGGCGCACGTCCCCCTGTGGCCCCCATGAATATAAATATATATACATATCTCCGTATATATATGTATACTAGTATTGACGTGTGAGCCCCTCAGATAAGTAATATTTCAGAACCGTAGCACTTCCTCTAAAAAGTTTTTCATTTTCTTTTTCCTGCTGTGGGATTTCTTGAGCAAATGTTATTTGCACATGTTCGTTCTTCAGCTCTGCCGTAGCCAAGAGAGCTCTAGTTAATGCCAAACACGTGGATATTTTGAAGCTAGTGAATGGTCCCTGGGGAAAACTTAAGCGTGGAGGGAACACTGCTTTCCACAGAGCCGCCGAATGGCCGCCTTTTAGAAGGCTGCAGGTTTTATTTTCGTGCTTGGAAACCCCACAACGTGTCAGTCTTCGCAAAGCCTTTTAGATGTGGTTCGTGAATATACCCGTAAGTATATGTTTGTGTAAAAGAGTGACTGTGCCGTGTGTAAATACTTTAAATTATTGCGATAGCAGAATAAAGTTGCCTACCCCGCTGCGGAGCGTCTGTGCCGTGGTGTCCGTGAGGGAGTGGAGGGAAGGGGCTGTGGGGACGGGGATGTGCCGGTCGCCATCGGAGCGCGGCCCCGCGCCTGCTCGTGTCCCGAATCCGAGCAAACCTGCGGTCCGCAGCTGCCAGGGTGCCGGTTTATGGAGGAGCCCGTGCGTGGGAAGCGCCGCGTCCCGCTCGTGTGCTCTTCCTCGCCACCCTTGCTGAGGGGCTTCCCGGAGCTTAGGCCCCACCGTCTGCTTTTGCCAGGGCTGCCTTGAGAGTGGTTGTGAAAATCCTGCTTGCTGGGTAATTCTGGAACCAGAAGGACCTTGGGTGGGAGGGATAATTGCCCTAAAACTGGGGAGGCGGTGGAGGGATTGAAAGAAGGAAAGATGCAGAAGCGCCTGCCCGGCCCCAGAGGGTTGTGCAGCCAAACACCGTGTCCCGCTCGCCTGGAAGCTGCCGGGGCCGGGCCCGGCTCCATGGGGCACTGGGAGCGTCAGGCCGGGAGCACGGAGCTGGGCGGCCCGGGAGCGCCTGCGGCAGGAGCGGGTGACCCAGGAGCGTCCGTGGCGGGAACGGGTGACCCAGGAGCATCTGCGGTGGGAACAGGTGACCCGGGAGCACCCATGGTAGGAGCAGGTGACCCGGGAGCACCCGCAGTGGGAGCAGGTGACCTGGGAGCACCCGTGGTGGGAGCGGGTGACCCAGGAGTGCTCCCAGCGCCCGCGCAGCACCGAGTCGCTCGCGGCACCGAGGCCCAGGGTGCCCGGGGGGCGCCGAGGGAGACCCCGTCGCTCCCGAAGAGTTTATTCTCCACGAGCTGATTCACCAGTGCAGGCGCTGCCGGGCACCGGGACGTGGCCATGTTACTGGCTTGTTCAAAGGATTGCCTTAAGTGGCTTCTGTCACATTTCTAGCTGGAGCATCTTCCATTTGCCTCACGGATGCCGCGCGCTCGGTTTATGGCCCTTGAGGCTCTGGCTCTTTGCTTGTGATGCTGCCCATCAAGCCGGACACGAGGTGACCGCGGCGCTCGGGAGCTGCTCTGGAAAAGCTCCCTGTGGCCTGTGCCTTTCCCCTCTACTGTCCGAGGTTTCCAACCCCGTGCTCATTTTCCTCATACGGGCACAACTGGTGCACTGAGGTGTTCGGCATTCGGCTTATCTTAATTCCCATCTATGTCTTAAACCAATAAACGCTGTTTCTTCAGTTCTTTCCCCATTCTAGGCATTAAAGAAAACTGTTTATATAACACCTAGGCCTGACTAGTAATGACTTTTTTTTTTTTAAAAGCACTTCAGTGCTGTTTACAACTTTAACCTTCTCCGTGTCACGATGCTCATTCTCCCTATTTACATTCAAAACAAGCAAGGCCTCTGTGTGTCAGTGTTGCTCATTAGATTTTTATCAGTCTTATTAACTAGTTTGTTTGGAAAGCAACATAGTCACAGATCATGTACAAGTACACAGGTAAATTATTGTAATGTTGGTGGAAATCAATTCAGAATTCAGACGGTGTTTGTAAGTTTTCCTGCACTGAAATTAAAGGCTGTTGATAGTGAATCAACTGTGAGAAGAAAGATTGATTACAGGGTCAGATATGTGCAGGGATAAACCCCAGCACTCATAACAAGGTGTAAGACCAATGTGTAGTATGTACACTGCCAGTGACACTTATTTAAAGGCATTAGTTTCATGAATGAATGCTGCAGTAGTAAAATTTAATTTCCACCTTTTTTTATATATTAGAATTTTTGGAAAAGCAGCCCTTAAAAATGCAGAGCACACGCTTCGTGTTGATGTGAGTGTGCATTGAAGGCTGGGTGTGGGGAGGATTTCATGTGCTCTGGTGTGTGACGTGTCTGTCCCAAAAGGGGAATTCCCAGGACGGGATCTTACCCCTGGGATCCCCCCGGCTCCCTCTACCCAGCCACTGCCCCCAGGGCAGGTAGGACTGCACTTGAGTGTTGAGCATGCCTCCTTGCAGGACGTTTCTGGCAGATTTTCCGTGTGTCGGGCCCAGGGGATGGCCAGGCATGTTTGCAACAAGTGCAGCACTTGGAGAGGCGCCTGGAAATGGTCCCGCTGCCAGGGCAGAGATCTCATCTTTCCCATCCGCAGCGAGTGCCAGATCCCCAGCAGCCGAGGGGCACGTGCAAATAAATGTCCTCCTGCAAGGCGACAGCATCGTCTAAAGCAGGTCTTAGGTGCCTATAAAGAAGCAGGGGCCAGGCTTCACCTCCAGCTTTACCATGGCCAGTTAACGAAACGCGTCGCCCGCTCGGAGCTTCGTGGAGTCAGAGGCATCTTTCAGGTGCCTGAGGTCAGACCAAAGGAATCCAGGTCTGACGATGAGATCGGCACCTCCAGGCTGGGTAACTCCCGGGAGAGCCTGCCCCCGGGAGCAGGGACGAGGTGCTGACCCTGGAGCTTCCACCAGCGCCACACGTGTCTCCGTCCCGGCCTCGGAGAGCCCCTTCCTGGCCCGACTGCAGTGTCTCCGCAATGGCACAAGCGGCTGATAACACGTAACCTGCACACAGGAACAGGGGCCGGGTTTCTAGTGCTGTGTTTTGTCTCTTGGGTCATCTTGGTGTTTCCTCTGACAGCTCCTGTGCTTTTAGTGTCTCCTCGCTATACAAAAGCAGTAGTTCATGGCAGTTCACAGCTATAATGGATAATGGATTGCCAAAGCCAGTCCCTGGAATACCCCACAGCCAGGTGGGGCAGGTATTTGCCTAGGACGTGGGAGCTGCATTTGCCGGAATTCCCACTCCACATTATGTAAAGGAGATGTTTGCACTAAGGTTTCCTGCCTTCCCAGGGGCCGGGAATAGCGGCTCTGCTCTTGGGGATCTCAGCGGAGCCTTTCCCCAGTGCCGAGGAAAGCGAGCGGAGCCCCTCGGCAGCGCGAGGCTCCCGCTCCAGCCGGGGAAACCTGCGGAAAGCAGCGCCCTGGGGCTCTCACTTCTCTGCAGGGGCAGCACGTGGATGTGCAGCCCACGGGAACGTTGCTCATCTCTTGCACTCACAGGTCTTCTACCAGGACTGTCACAAACTCAGCGCCACGAATGGGGCTTTCCACAACACTTGTCCCACTGCGGGATATAAAGGGATATAAAAGCATCAGGCCTGAGCTCTGGCATCATGGTGGCAGCAGCTGCACCTTGGATGCTCCAGCCCTTGGAGGCTCAGCTCCCCGTAAATCAGCACCTTCTTAGCTTTGCAGATGAGGCTCGGTTTTGCCACCGTGTATCATTAGCTGCCTGGTAAAATTAGTTACTGCACCTTTTTTTTTAAATTATTTTAACAAAATAATTTAACAGGAGTTTACAGGATTCGGTTAGAAGATGTTAGGCTGAAAGGAAGATGATGTGGGTTCAATAGATAAGCTCTAAAATGTGAAACATTATCACTAAAAAACTTTACTGTTATGAAAAGGGATAATCCAAATATTTATCTAAGGTATACTTTTACTAAAATAAAATAATGAATATCTTCTAATACTTGATCCTGGTGATTAAAACGTGTTAAACATGAATGAGACACTGCTGGCTAAATATGGTACTCATGGGAGCCATTTTGCTTTTTTTTCCACACATCCATTTCACAAACTCTGAATTACTATAATCTTTTTTCTTGTCCTAAAATAAAAGTTTCCTGTTTAAAGCATATTTTCCGTCCTTTAGCCTGTTCGTTTTGCGTTATAGTACCTTATTTCCCCTATTGGCACCTCTTTCCCTCGTCTATAAAGCCCTCGTTTGAAAATGTAAGTGAACCAACACACAGGGAAGCAAAGATACTCAAGGCTGTGGGTCGCAGGGTCTGATTCTTGGTAGTGGACTTAATAGCACTGGATTATGGCACACATTATGAGAAACTTGGAGTATCTACACGAAGCAGCACGAGCTAAAGACAGGTTGGCAGCCTTCCACCTAAATTTCCTTGCCTTGGACAGCCTATTAGATCCATGCAGTCTGTGCTTGGCAGCCTGCTAAAGCAATCCCCAGGCCAGCAATCCACATCAATATATCTATAGCTCTTTTAAGCTGGCTCCTACAGCACAAGGCAAAACGCTCCATGAGGAACTCGAGAGAGGGAGAAGAAAATCGTTTTCCCCACCCACGAAACGGTTGATCCGCTGTGATCACTGCCCGTGGACCGCTCCGAAATCCCTGCCGTCGCATGAGCCTTTCCATTGCTCTTCACAGGATAGTTACTCATCTGCTTAACTGTTCTCAGAACTGAGGCCCAATAATGCAATTAGCAGCACTTTTGGGGAAAAAAAAGGAAAAAAGCCTTCTGGAGAGCAGCTACGTTCCTCAGGCTCATCACAGTCCCGGTCTTTCACAGGGCGATGTGATCAGCAGCGTGGCTACAACGGCCTGTTTGGCAGCTGGTCCTGGAGGAAAGTGGTTTGTTTGGGGGGCTGGAAAATAACCAGTCTGCTTTGTTGCCCTCATCACTAACTGCTCTTTTGTTCCCCACAAAGGCCCACCAATCCTTTCGAGAGCTGGTGGCAAATGAGCTGTAATAAATGACTCCTCCTCGTGGCATGAATCTGATTTTATTAGGTTGCTACTAGGTCGGGCCCATTAACTTAATTCCTTTTGGGACTCTGCAAAACTTGCAGCCATAAATAAAAATGTTTAAATTGGGGCTAGGGAGAGCCAAAGGTTGTGACCTTGTCCACGGAGCCACCTGAGACCCTCACCTCCCACCTTCTCCTGCCCAGAGGGACAATCAGGTCAACCCTAGCAAACCAGTAAGAACTTCTCCCAGCATCGCTGGCAGCGAGACATGGAGCTGGCCTACCCGGCCCGGCTTCCTCTGGAGGAAGGAGCTCAGTGTGACACTCAAGTGGCCTTGGAAAGCCTCAGTCACAGTGTTCCCCGTGCCGAAACAGGCTGTTTGGATGATCAGGGGCCTGGAACATCTGCCCTATGAGCAAAGGCTGAGAGAGCTGGGCCTGTTCAGCCTGGAGAAGAGGAGGCTGAGGGGGGACCTGATCAGCGTGTATAAATACCTCAAGGGAGGCAGTGAGGAGGAGGGGGGTGGCCTCTTTTCAGTGGTGGGCAGGGATAGGACTAGAGGAAATGGCTTCAAACTGAAGCATCGGAAGTTCCACAGGAACTTAAGGAAGCATTTCTTCACTGTGAGGGTGACAGAGCACTGGAACAGGCTGCCCAGAGAGGTTGTGGAGTCTCCTTCTTTGGAGATCTTTAAAACCCGCTTGGATGCAGCCCTGTGCCACGTGCTCTAGGTGACCCTGCGTGAGCAGGGGGGTTGGACTCAATGACCTCTGAGGTCCCTTCCAACCTTCGGCATTCTATGATTCTATGATTCTATGGTTGTGCTGGTGCTTCCCCTGGGGGACAGACTTACCCAGTCTGTAAGTGAGAGCAAGGTTGCTGGAAGTGGTGGTGCAGGAGGAGCCCTGTCAGTGGGGCCTGGGATTGACCACCAGGAATGCTGCTCATGGGGTGCGCTGTAACCTGCACGGCCCCACCAGGAATGCTGCTTGTGAGGGGAAGCTGGAGACACTTCAGGACATGGAGAAGTCACAACTGCAAAAAGAAATGCCAGAAAAAAAGAGTTTATTTCTGTGTGGATGATCAGACCTAATAATGAACACAAACCCCAGCTTATTCCTGGTGGCAAAACAGGAAAAACTATTGGTGTTTAGTGCTCTGAGATCCAATGCACATATTAATTTGAAAGAAAGGAGAAGACAAAGCATGGAGAAGACCAAGAGGAATGCAAAAGAGGGTTTGGAAACGTCTTGAGTCACCTACGGATTTCAGGAGTGTGGAAAGAGACCTGCAGGTGAGTACTTAGCACTAGCCCACTAGAGCCACAGCCAGTCAGGAAGACCAAACCCTTTGGCTTGTGCGGGGTTGCCTTCCAGCTGGTAAAGGATGATATCTTCATATCATTCATATAAAGCACACATCCTATGGTCACTGTTTGGGCTGTTCCCATGTTTACATTCCCAACTATTTTTTTCCTTGCTTGTTAGTAGCAACTGCTCTGTTCTCTGCTCTGTTCAGCACAGCAGCAGCCTTTGCCATCTCCTCCATCACTTGTGTCACCAATGCACTCCAGAAACCTCCTGGATTGCATCTTTTCTGCTATATTGTCCCTCTAGCAGATACTGGAGTGGTTCAAACTCCTCCTGAACAAGGACCCCTGAAATTGTGAAGCTTCTCCCCACTATATGAAAAAAGCCTCATCTGTAGACCCCCTGATCAAAGGGTCTATAGCAGAACCTCCCCAGAAACATCACCCGCACTGGTCTACCTTCCAGTCCTCATCCGTGAACTCTCAGGTGGCCCCATGGAGAAAGACAATTTATTTTCAAGTGCAATTTTGCATTTTTAAGCCCTTTTATTAGTTAGCAGGAAGACATCTTTCAGATGTTTATATCATATCAAAATCTAACCTTTCTCTTTGCTTTCTAATCCATATTTGCTCATTCTTGACCAAAAACACTGGAAAGTAACAGAAGACAAGAACATGAAATATCTCACTTACCAGTAAGCTTTTTCAGCGATACAAAGAAACACTGGCCATATTTCTGCTACCTCCTAAGTAAACTACAGCAGGCACCGGAGGAGTTCAGATTTGAATCTCCCTTTGCCGCAATGTCAAGGTAGCCCTCACGTAGGCAGAGCTCCAGGCATTCCCACAGCTCCCACATGCACAGCTCCCCTTCCTGCTGTTCCAGCCTGCCCTTCCCAAGGAGCCTGTACCCATCGGGAGCAGCCCTTCAGCTCTGGGATCCCAAAGCCATTGCACATGTGCAGCTACACACAGATGCCTCAGGCCTCCTCTTTGCTCCCCACACCATGTGCATCAGTATAGGGGCACTTGGTCATCTCCAGAAAGGGTGTCAGACCAGGGTGTCAGAGTTTAAAACTCTCTTTACCAGGTGGGCCAACCTGCTGGTAAAGATTTTGTCCTGCTTGGTCAGGTGGATCCTGCCTCTTGCTAGTAGCCTATGTTCTCAAAGAGGGTCTTGTAGTCTCACAAGCTGCGTTCCTGTCCTTGACACCAGTACTGTCTCCCCTGACACCTTCCAGGCCTCCCCAACAGCATTGCTGCTGCCTATGCGCAGACTCTGCCTTCCCTGCTTCAGGATAGCCAGGGGTTGGATTTTCCAAGCTTTCTTGCATGCTCTTGGCTTCAGACCTGCAATTCTTACTTCCTCCATCCTTTAACACCACCTGCACACATTCCCCATATGTCCTGCAAACCCAACATCTCCCAATTCCTCTCTGAACTTACCGAAGCCTGCCTGCTCTCGGGCCGTTTTTGCTGCCTCCTGCCCTGCTGTGGAAGCGCAGGGCTGATCCCGGGCTGCTAACACTCCTCTTGCTCAAGCCCTGACCCCCAGGCTGCGAGGAGGCTCCAGAGCTCTTGCTGAACTGGGCTGAGGTGCAGGCCAGCAAGGCTGGGGAGTGCTGCCCCGGCCCTCACCATCCAGGGACTCGTGGAAAAACTCATCTCCTCTCTTGCTTTTGCTCATTTCCATATACCTTATGGGTTGCATGTCATCATGTTCTGCAAATCCCTGCTGAAAGTTTCATTTTCTTTATGGGCTGAAACATCCACTCCTGAGGCTTTCTCCTGGCTCCTGCGACTCTGCCATACAGTGGGATTCTGCCAGATTCTCCCTCCCGCTCCTGCTGTCAAAACCTTTCCCAGAAACCCGCATTTCAAATAATAAAGGAAGTCAGGAACAGCCATAACGTCAGGCTCTTATCTGTGCAACGACGGTCATTTTAGCATCTTATTTGCATCCAGTGGGAAATGAATGTGGAGCTTATTTCTACTTCTACTTAAAGTCTGGAGAGATCTGAAATTGACTGTGGTGTCTCATTCTCTGCCTTTCAGGACTGGAGCTGAGAAGATCACTCCATTGCAGGAGTCAGGCACAGCTAAAATGCATTTTACACGTGAACTGAATTGGAGAGAGATGGAGCCAGACTGGGGGAAGCACGAAAAGCTCGTCTGTTAAACTACCCACAAGCACGTAATAAACACAAATAATCTTATGGTTAGTCTCAAATGTTTTGCCTTCTAGTAAATAAATGATCATTCCCAACACTTCACAGAAAAAAATCCGTATTAAAACTATTCAGATTAGCATAATCTTCAAAATTACTAAACATTAGCAGTAAATTTAGAAAAATCAGTATTTCCAATTCATGATAGTGTAGGCAAAGTTTTTTTCGGGGATTTTTTCTTTTAACTCTCCAGACACTAAACTTGCACAGCAACACAGTCAAAATGGATACTGCTCCGAATTTTCCATAGGAAGCGTTTTAGTTCCGCTGCTGTTTAACATAACTGAAAGGGCACCTCCCTCTAGCGGCTCGACCTAAAAGTTCCTTTTAATGCCGGGGAAGAGCAGGAGCATTTTCCCCTCCGTCTCCTACCGCATATTCTTAAGCATAAAGAAATATGAAACCCTAAAGAAATGCATCCCTGTCATATCAGAAGATTTGCAAGGAGAACAAGGGGCCAAAGAAAGTATGCACTGTTACGAAGTCTAAATGATTTTTAAAAATTTGGTTAAATGAAGTGGAGCTTCGTAAACAAAACAGCTTTCACTGTCACCTTTACTTGTAGACTAACAGATAGGTCAGTACTTGTGACTCACTCGAACAAACACTCCCCCTTTCCACTTTCTATAATAACTTAGCAGTTAAGGAACATGCTTAGAAATAGTAATTTTGAACAATTGTTTACACACGAAAGATGTGAAACACATAAGCAGGCAACTACAGCTGATGCCATTGGGCTGCTCCTCAGTCACTATGTGAGGAGGAGGAATAACCACAAAGAAGAAGTGAGGATAATCCGTAAGAACCTGTCTCTTCAGACACATTCCACTTAATCAACAGGCTTGGCAGTGGAGACTTAAACTAAGATCCAACATCTGTGCTTAGTAAATTGGGTAAATTATTCTGCCTAACCATTTTTATTGAAACAACAAAGCAGCAATTATCTTTAATATAATGCAGAATACTTGGTGCAAACAGTGTCCAAAGCGAATAACCCAGTAATTCACATAAACACCTCAGTGATATGCTACAAACCAGCAGCTCGTCCCAGGGCCGCAGCTGAGGCCCGCTTTGCTGATCCGTGCCCTGCTCGGGAGAGCGAGACGGATAACAGCTCCCGAGGGACAGCCGTGACACCTGCACGCCTGCGGGCAACGTCTGCTCCACGGGGCAAACCAGGGCTGTGAGCAGCGGGGCTCGGGACACCCCTTCAAATACTCACTCCTCATGCAAGCTAAGGTCCAGGTGTAGACGGGTGTTTGCTACACATTCCGTATTTTCTTAAAGTTTCTGCCCCTCCACAAGGAAAACGTCCTTTAGCCAGCTCAGAAGAAGCTCAGGGCAGTTTGGGACTCAAAAAAGTTTTGAGTTTCTGAAAACAAGTCAGAAATGACAGCAGGTATTTCCAGACAATAGTATCTGAAAAATACGACAAAACAAATCAAGATGTTTTTCCTTACTGAACGTCCAAGAAAAGGTTATTTCCATTAATAATACAGCATTTCCTTTGATATTTTACTAATTTGCTATTCTATTGTCCAAAATCTCCAGTTCCTTAGTATCTAGGATCTCCAAATCCGGGCGGCCAGTGGATATTACGCAGCCAAGTGGATATTGCCAAGCCAAGTGTCGTGACTGACCTGTGGATGCTGAGGATATCTACTCCTCCTTAGCAATTCCGATTCTTCAAGATGTTGCAGTTGAAGAACTGGAATGATTACAGGGCTAATCACTTTCCTCAGCACCCGCAAATCTGCTGGTTTGAGGGGGAGGTTGGGTTTTGTTCTGTGTCATAACCACACAACTGTGTCCAAGTTCCCTGTCCCCTCTCCAGGTTGCCGCCGGAGAGCAGGAAGGTCCCAAAGCTCCTGAGAAGCCTGGCTGGAGGGGCAGAGCAGGAGGCCAGGAGTCTCCTGGTTGCCACAGGGCACCCTGAGCTGTGCATGGAGCTCCTGAGAGGTGACATCAGAGCAAATTTGTACGAAAATGGCTGGAAATTAGATTTTTCAGCTGTGCTCAGGGAACAGTGAGTTTCCAGCCAGTCTCCCAAATTTGATATTTTTCTTGCAACTAGATTTAACATTTAGCAAAGAACATGAGATTTGCTGCACAGGTTGTGGCTGTCACAAAGCAGATGTAAGATATATTGCAGTAACCAGCCACAATGCATGGGGAGACCATCGCTTACTAATCCAAGGAACTGCTTTCCACAGAGGATGCCAACTGTATAGCCCAAGGCTTCCTCTGCCCTTCTGGGTAATTCTGGTGCCCAAGAATACCAGTGTATTTACGTGTGGGACACCAAGAAGGCCAAAAACCAGACCGGCCCTGTGTTTAGTTGCAAGATGAGGTTCAGCCACTCCCCAGCTCCATCGCAGATGCAAAGAGAGAAGCCAGAGGAGCTGGTGTCTGTTTGGCTTTGTTGTTGTTGTCCTAGAGTTGCACTCATGACACCCATGGCCAGGTCTACTCCAAAAAGCTACAGAAGCAGCAGTTTTGTCAGAGCACCGCTCTGGTGTTCTCAGGCTGAACTCTGCTGCTTTGAACTCAACACAGTGTTACACTTCTGAGGGGCCGTAAAATCGAGGACGGGATTGCACTGAGTTGCTATCCTGGAAGACTAGGACCACTTCCATGGGCTGCCCCTTTCTGACATTTGCAGACTGAGGCAAAACCCAAACAGGTCCCCAGTTAACATGTCTGCTTTTAGCTTCCTTGTTTGGCTGCTCACAGCTGCTGAGTATTTTATTTTTAAGCAAAGAGCCAATGAGGATCCCGGGTTTAGTAATCAGAATTCCCACAGACCAAGTCTTTTCCTGCCAGGCGGAGCCGCTCCCCACGGCCCGGCTTGCCCGGGCAGGAGCGCTGGCACCGGCACTGTTTGCTTCCCAGCTGCATCCCGAGGTCATTCCCGTGCGGCTCGGCAACGAGCTCCGCAAAGGAACCGAGAAGGCCAAGAGATCTGAATCACACCAGATGGATGAGAGAAGATATTAAGGGATAAAGAAACACCATATTAATTATGGTATTTGAAAGCATCAGGTGGGGAGGGATAGAGCCTCACAAGCAATAAAATACCTTAATTAAAGTATTCTGGTGTTCAAAACCAATGGTTGTTAAAGATATCCCTATTAATTGATGTGTGTTTCAGATCCCCCCACTGTAATGCTGGAATAATATCAACTCATCTCATGCAGGACAGGTTTGGAAGCGTTTGTGAAGCCAGACTGTGAGCATCGTGGTCCATCCAAGAAGAGCTTTTGGTATTTCCCATAGAACTCAGGGCGCATCTTGTGATATACACTGAGCTACACTATACACTATCAAAGTAATACTGAATGTACTTGGTGCTTGCCCTCTACTCTCTGCGGAGAATGAAGTGGGCTTCCCTAGATCCTAGATGGCTGTCTCTAACATTGTATTATAAGGATGGCATACAGGGGTCTGAATTAGGATTCTTCAAACTAACTTAATTTTCAAGTGTCCTGACTCCTGGGTGATTCAGCTACAAGCATGAAGTTACTCTTCCATTTGGGTAAGGCATGTTGATAATGCTGACAATTAAATATATTCTTGTTTTAGTTTTGCATGCTTACCGTACGCTGGTGGAAAGCACTTCTTCTGTTAATGGTAGGTACTTAGTCCACCTATTTATTCTGTGTGTTATTACACTCATGCATTAAGCCTTTAGGTTATAAACTAAAAAAGAACCTGACTCATAGTTAATAAGCAAAATTAAAATTAATAATTCCAATGTATTTTTTTAATTATGGAAGGATTGGTTGTGGTTCTTGCAGTAAGGTCTGAGTTTTATACTTAAATACCATTTTGATCTTCCTATTTTGTATTAAGAATAAATTTCCACCAAATTAAAAGGATGATCCTTAAGTACAGATGGAATATGCTAAAAGTCACAAGTAAATTGGGTAATTTACAAGTAAATTGAGGCTTTAAGACACTTCCTTGTTTTTAAGACTGCAATTTAGAATAACACAAACTCTTCAAAACCTGACACATTCTCCCATCATCTCTTAAGCTACAACAGAGCAACTAGTTTTTTTTTTGTTTTTCTTTTTTTGCTTTTCTTCTCCACTTGCACTCAAGATTATGGAGCTTATATGCTTATATAGAATGAAGAAGAGCAGTCTGTGATCTATTGAGGCTACGGCCTTGGACTTCAAAAGGGTACCATTATTTTAGGATATATAAACAGTTGAAGACTGTAATAATTTGCTATACTCTCCCTTTGAGAAAAATTTCATATCCATTTCAGTAGTATTGTCATATTCTTATTCAAGGGTTGATATCATTCATTTTACAATGGACTCATTAAAAGTGAGGAAACTTATTAAAGATTCTATAATAATGTGGGATAAAATGGGAATTGAAAAACTGCAAACTTGACCTGAACTTGATGGAATAGTGGAGGACTCGCAGCATTAAGTGTTGCGTTTCTGGGGATCTGCTAGCTGTGGACACGCACTGTGAGCATTTCTCTTTAGTTCCTGGTTAGCAGTTTGTCTCAGTGCCTTCGAAAGGAAGAGTACAGTTTTTTAAGCACCAACACCAGAGCACTTCAAGTATTTTTTTTTTCCTTTCACTCCATTAAAAGCTGATAGTGAAATATCTTTTTCCCGAACGTATTTTCTCTTTAACGGTAAGGTTAATGAGTACCTAGAGCCTAACTCTTCAGATGTAATTATTTGGAATTTGACATGACTTTGGGAACACTTATGATCTTAGGAGATAAGAGTAGTTTTCCAACCTTGTTTACTTTCATATCCGGAAAGAAAAAAAGAGACAGGATTAGACCATTCCCATTCCCGATTTGATAGTTTTAATTGATTTTGGTGAAATAAAATTATTCTAGTTTGCATTGCAGATCTTTTGAAACTGATCTCTTACTTATTCCGTTCTGGAAAGAGAATCCGTTCCCAGATTTCATTATACATAGAGAATCATCAACCTCCTTCCCCGCAGTCTACATTTCACTTTAAAATGTAAAATAGGAAGCTGCCATATTAACAACTTCTTTGCAAGCAGTGCCAAAAAGGAGTCGATGGTTCCAGAAAAGAGAACTGAGAGGCATTTAAGGCCACAGGCTTCTGATAATCTTCTTAGGGATTTTGCATGCTCTGGTAGCTGTGTGTGCAGCTCAGCGATCCACTACATTTCACGGTTCCAAGATTCACAAGACAGAGCATGTATTTAGGCTACTGATAGATAGTTTCAGAGAATTTGTTCTGAAGTATCTCAGAAACTTCTGCAGAAAGATTAAATCAAGGCTCAGAGATGGCTTGATAAGCTCACATACACCACAGCTTCAAAGATCTCTCTGCGCCTCTGTGGTTATGGGCAACGTTAAAGAGCTTTTTGTTAATGCCAGTTCTCCAACACACCACGGATACAGTCAGTTATCAGTGCTAGAGTGAACACAACCCAAAAGCAGTAGCGAGTTGAAGTGAGGAGTGAGAAGATTCGTTTCCCAATGTCCCAGTTACTTCAGCAAACACTAGATGCATTGCAATTAAGAATCAGTTGAGGTCCTGGAATACAGGAGGAATAAAAGCTGCTCTGATTCATTTCTTACATGTGATCACTGGAATGTGATTTTTCTGACATCATTTCAGGATGTTTATCTTCAGAGAAGACAGACTCAAAACTGGCCTTGTTGAAACACCTGTGACAAATAAAATATTTAACTTTAGCAAATAAATAACAATAATATTACTTCAAGAGTAACGAAACACACATGTTCTTTCGGCTTCAGCCTTAGCTTATGATCTCGACCCGGATCTATATTTAAGCTTTCTGACTGGACTAGAAGTTTATGTTTTCTAAAGCCAGACTCAAAGTTTTGCTTCAGAGACTTGAGAAGTCTTCAATAGCTGCGTATTCCTCAGCTCACCTCCAGGAAAAGCCACTAGACCTACCTGGACAGTAGCAGTTCTTACAGCGACTACATTTCAACTTGAGTGTTTCACCCACCATTAAACAACGCGGACAAGCTGTCGAGCTGTCAGAAACAGGGCGACTGCAACGCTAAGCAGCATCTGCATTAAACACCTTTGAAGGCAGCAAAGCTTAAGCCGAGGGGCAACATCTCCAGCGCCTTCTGGTTGAACCAGTTCTAGCGGTTTCGCCAGCTCCTGGCTAACAGTTTGAGAACGGGCTTGCCACGTACCTCACCCTCTCTGGCTCACCGTTGTTCCTCTACACCGTTTTTAGCCTGGCTGTTATTAAGCCCTCGGTTTAGTCGCAGAGTCAGGTGTGGACTGTCCATTTGTCACTTCCCGAGACCACATCTGGCTCTGCAGTTTTAGACGTGACACGTGAAGTACTCCCCTCCCCGTGTGCCCCTTCCCGCACACCCTGGGCGGGTGCTGGGGGGAGCAGCCTGCCGGGGTTTCCAAAATCCTCGTGGAGCTGAGAGCTCCATCCCGGGCTTCACAGGGCCGCGGGGGCGCTGCCAAGCGCAGCAGCCGGCCAGGCCCCAGACACAGCAGCACGTCCAGAAGTGAAGCTGCAGAGCTGCTGCCGGCTCCGAGCACCCGGCCCGGCGGGGCGGAGAGCAAAGGAGAACGGGAAGGTGCAGTTGTAACCGGGATGGGGCTGGGAGACAGCGTGAGGAGCAGTCAAGAGGCAAGGAGGAGACAGCAGGGAAGTGGAGAGCAGGGCTTCCTACACAAAGGCACACTGCCATCCTCCCAGCCCTGCCCTCCTTGCTGTCGATACAAAGGCAGCGCCTCAAACTGTGAGAGATCAGCTGTGCTAATTCCCAGAGCCTACAATTAGTTTCGCTAATTTCCTTAAGTCTGGGATTAATATTTCTGGCAGAAAACCCTGAACAGAAAAGTATTTCACATGGGTTTTAGTCATTATTATGTATTTTCACTGGCTTTCATTTGTAACCTCCATATAAAAAGGCACTATGTTGCATTTAAAGCTTGCAAATCAGTTCCAGAGTGGAGCTGGTAGGGCTGGATTCATTTTCCTAAGAGGAATGTGCCCAAACTGCGGTTTCCCAAGCAGCTGTGGCCCACGGCCCGTTCCTTGCAGACCTTTTCCCAGAGGCCCTGGCTTGACCTGGGCAAAGCCCAGGCTGCTCCGGCAGCCCGTGTCCTGCCACCCGTTTTCCAAGCGCTCCGCCGCGCTCGGCAGCCACGTGGCTGGAAGCAAACGGCACCTTCTACATGTTCAGTCAAGTCACAGAGCATGTGCCAAGAAACACATGTGGAGGGATGGATAAAAGAGATACCACGGCCTGATGGGCCAACACATGGGCTAGAGACACCTTAGACTTCATCCCCATGAAGGACGAGGTCAGAAACCCGCACGTGAGGCCACGTTATTTCCTGCGGCCAAAGGTGGCAGGACGCTTGTAACAAAAGATTAAGCAGTAAATCAAGGTTCAGAGAGCAGCTACCTCAGACATAATTTAAAGATATTAATGCGGAACATTATATGGCTATGTTTTGCCTTACAACTAGAGTAAAATGAGTGCAATGAATTGGACTTTGATTAAATAGATGGGGTCACATTTAGGTCTCAGGTGTTGTGTAAACACAGAGCTATGATTCATCACTTGCCTTTCAAGTTTCTTCATAAAACACACACAGGGTTATATACCTCAAAGTATACACTGGTGCTCAGTTTACTTCCTGTGATGGACTTGGACATTCATGGGGAGAAGCCATATTATGTAACAGAACACAACAAATTAGAAAAAAAACTTGATAAACCACACAGTACATGCACAGTAAGTGCAAGCAGGTTTTCCATGTCTAATTAACTCAGTTTATGTAAATGAGGCACTTAAAACTTATTCCTTTGCTCTAAAGCAACACCTTCTTCCTAAATTTTTCTAAAGAGCATATCATATGGAATACGAACATATATTTTTTCATTCATCCTGCTCCCCTATTTTAAATGGCATTGATATATACACTAAAAGCTTAAATGCTTTCTCAACATTATGCTGTAAAACAAAGCAAGCAGATTCTGAAAATAATAATTTTAAAAAGGGGTATCATCTTGGTATATAACTATTTCTAAGTACATCATTTTCTTTTGAACAGGACAAAAGCATTCTTTTCTTTTTATGCAAATTAACTATCAACATTAAATGTTATTTGCCCCAAAGCAATTTTCCACTTGTTTATAACTTTGAAAATCATAAAGTGATAGTTGTCAATTAATAACAGTAACAGGGAGGGTGGCAAGTATGTGCCAGAAAAATTCAAAAATATATCTTTTGTAGTATTAGCATATCCAGTGGGAATTCATTTACTGACCTCTCACAACGTGCTGGTGACACAGGGACGCGCAGATCAGAATGCCCTTACACTCAGGTACACTCAACTCGAACTACACATAGAAATGAAGAGAATAAGAAACAGGTCAGGAACTCCAGAATCCATTTTCCTTTCTGCTCCTAGCAGAACTCTTATTTCTCAGTGAGCTTTTGGAGCCCTTACCTTGATGCTTATTAGTGTGAAAATTTAAGAACAGAGAGCAACTTCCAGGTGCAACTACACTTTGAATACTGCTTGTTGGAAAAACAGACAGCACCTACCAGGGCTACACGTTCGGTCCTGATGTAGCTGAGCTCAGCACAAGCAGACAGCTCCCCACAGGTGCCTCTTATCAACCTGAAGTGTCTTTGTATTGATGCAGATATCGTGCTCCTCAAAAATACATCCCAACTGCAATACCTCACAGGGATTTTTATAACATAAATGAAAACCTCTCCAGCAAAACAGTGCGGGCTGTGTAAGTAAGGAGTAGCACTGAGCTCTAAGAGCTACACTGCACTGGGTGCTCCAAGAGCAGGTGGGCACCCCTCTCAGAGAAGGGACATTTTTCTTCATCCTGCTGCTGCTGCCACTTGAATCCACCGCACATCCTGCACAGGACGGCACCAAGCAGCCTCCAGATACCAGAGATGTGAGAACAGCTTCAATGGGGACAGCTACGCGCTGAAGGTCAAAACAGGAAAACACTGGCTAGAGGCAAACAGCGATGCCACCACTATGATCCACGAGCTGACGGTGACCAGTCAGAGAAAAGACTTCTGTCTTTAAAATGTATTTAAGAGGGCCTTGTCAGAGACGACCAAAATACTCGTTTTGAGTAGTACTAGAGATGACATATTAGAAATATCTAACAGGAGTGAGAGGGCAATCTCAAGCTTTCCCTGCATGGCAGATGAAAGAACTGAATCTACCATGAGCACAAGTGCTTTCGAAGCCAGCAAATTTCTTACTTCCTAAAACATCTCGTTGACAGCAATGGTTGAAGCAAGAGGCTGATGCAAAATGGATGCTTTGGCAGCAGACACAGTCCTCAGACTCCGCGTTGCAAAAGAACAAAACAGATCAAATCTGCACACGTGGAAACTGAATACAGGATTAACAGAGGATGTGGGATTCTCCCCAAACGCATCATAGTAGCGAGTCTCATAAGCAGGGAGCACAACGCAAAGCCTTCCCTCTCCCGAGAAGACGAAGAGCTCTGGACAGAATAAGCACTAGCTAACTAAGCTACTTCAGTGTAAGCTGGAACTTAAGTGCACTAGGCTAAAGTAAAAGAACTTTAAGTGAACCACAACCGTGCCTATGATGAGATCTTAGCAGATGGATACTCTGTGACAAGGCTTATTTTGATTTTAATGTTTTTTTTTTTTTTTAATACACATTTGGTTAATTTGGGGGGGAGAATATATAGTTCAACACTGCAAGACAAGAAGAAAAAAACAGACCAAAAGACACAGTTCCAACCACATGCTGCTAGGCTAGAAGCTCATCTTCTCCGATTTTCATGCTGTGTATTAAAATCTAGTATTTCTAAGAATTTAATGTTTCTGTACTTAAATGTAAGAAAGATAAACTGTAGAAAAACACCAGCAGAAAACTACAAGAGCCCACATATCCTTTTAGTTTAAATTTAATTTGTCAGATAGAAGTTATCTATGTACAATCAGTGTGCATTGTAACAATTCTATTAATAAAGTCATTCAAATCTGCTAAAATATTAACTGGCTGCATAGCACATTTGACATTATTGCCCATGTTAAAGAGGGAAAACAAATGGATTTACAATAAATTTTGGCTGATTTGGGTTCTGAAGTGTTCAGATATTGAACGCTCCTTCTTTAAAACCAATGCACCTGAAAAGCTTTCCAGAGCACAGTTTAGCTGAATAGTTCTCACCATTTCATTACAACAATCACAACACTGACAGTTTAATAGAAAAACAAAAACAAAACAAAAAAACAAAACCAAAATATGTATCTAAAGTATCCAATAAAAAAAGGAGCACTAAATGGAATAAAATGTTCCCTTTCCCCATTTTTTTTACATTCTGAACAGTGATTCCATCAAGATATTTTATTAAAAAGTGTAAGTACACTGATTTTGTTTCATACTTGTGATAAGAAGGCCTGAGTTCGTGGGGAAAGGAACAGTCAAAATAAGCCTGAGAGGGGAAAAAGCTCATTTAATTAATTTACAATAATTTACAGCCATTTTTGTGTCTTTTTTTTTGTTGTTGTTGTTTTGTAAAAAGGCATTACAACTGATCACAAACAGGAGAAATCCTGGCTATTTTACAGGTATAGGTACAGAATTTAAATATTCAAGCTTGTGATGAAAAGCGGCAAGGTGGTCGCAGTGTACAATGTAAACAAGTAGCTTTGGAAAGTGAACAAAGTCCTTGAGAGTTCTTTTCTAAGGAAAAAAAACAACAACAAAATAAAACAAACTCCTCATTCCTTCCTGAAACACGATCACAGGTCAGTGTTTAAAAGTTCATTTACAAACATAATTTAAACTGTGTTCAGCCTAAAACCACTCTGACATGAAGAGTTTTATAAGATCCAGTCTGAATGGGGCAGTGTTGAGGTCCCTGTAAAAGTAAACATCTTCCATTTCTTAAAAAAAAGTGCCACAACATTTGCAGCACAGTGCAGCATAAACTTTAAATACAAAAATATTTTTCTTCTGTTGGGATAATAGACCTTGCATCCTGGAAAGAAGTAACAATACTGCTACTGATAGAATATCCAGTCCATATCTTTCAAGTCATGTAAGGCAATTACTGTGTTAGTTTACTGTATATGGCTAAAAGAGGGTCCAGAAAATGTCAGTCTTTGTTATGTTTTCCGGCTGCTCCATGAATGTTCAGGGGTACTTTTGTGATCTGATGAGTGTTCAAATGGAGATCTGTGTCCTAAGGGAGATCTTGAACCATAAGGAGACCTCTGATCTAATGGTGACCTTGGGCCACTACCAGAAGCTCTGTGGTCCATTTGCCAGTCTGAGTGGTACCTATAATCTCTGGAAGATTTATGATGACTGTAGTCGGAGCTGGAACGGTGATCAGAATGGATCCTGTGGTCTGAATGGGAACGGTGGTCTGAATGAGGCCGACTGTCTTTCAAACACCCTTCCAGGTTTGACCTGTGATCTCTGCTCCTGTGATCATCCAACTTTCTGTGTTTACTATCACTGTAGTATCTGAAAAATAAGTTAGGTTAATGCCACTGAATCCACAGTAAGAATTAAAACTCTGCCAATCCAGCAAAGCTGTGTTACTGACATACAGTTACTTTGAACTTCAGCATTCCTCAGAAAGAGACACTCTGGTGCTCACTGCATGCCTACTACAAGAACTGCAAGGGGGTTCCCAACAGATTTTACAAGTGCTGAAGCAACTCACCTGCCGTCTTGTTTGTAGTGATCCCAGTCTCTGTGATCTTTCCCGTTGCTGAAAGCCGAGTAGGGCCTTTTCCTAGAGTCACTTTTCTTATAGGCATCTCCCTGATGCCTGTCTTTGTGATGATCATGATATTGTGACAGATGTCTATCAGAAGAATAACTGTCCCTGCTACTGTCGTCATGATTTGTATTCTCTTTCAGTCTTTCCACATCTGTTCAATAAAGCACAGGTTATTAGGATGCTTAAATCTACATTATAAAACCTTTTCGTTGTCTAACTCAAACAGCACTGCTACACGTTAGATTTAAGATGATACAAAAGTGACATTACAATGTAATAAAGACATTATCTACATAGCTGAAAGAAATGTACTGCTGTGAGTTAACTCAAAGAAACCCAAGAAGTAATTGGCAGGGAAAATAAGCTGGAAATGTAGTTGTGCAGGGCTGAAAAATTTAGGTTTTTTTCAGTGTGGTAGACCCAATCCTTCTTAAATGAAGAGAAACAGTGCAGTCCCAATGAACAACCAACAGAGATCTGGAGCCTTTAGTACAGCAGTTTTTGACAGAATGGGAAGAATTACCTAGGGATGAATGGGTCTAGCATGAACATCAGCTTTAATGGTATAAGCAATTAACAAAAGGTTTTAGTGACATTCCTAAAACACATATCATATTAAGTCTGTCAGAATATTCCCAAGTTATAACCCAATACCATATAAAAGCAACTATTATAAAAATGCAAGTGTTTGAGCATAGAAAGATGATGTCAATAACAATAAATTATATGGATGTTTAAACCATGGCTTCAGGGAATATCTTAAACTACAACATTACAATTGCTACAAATAAGCACAGAACCTCTCAGTTTTGGGTAGAACCTAGAAGGAGGGTCCTTTCCCCCCAAAAAATAAATAGTAAAACCAAAACAAAATAAACAAAAATCCAGCACTTACTACTAAACCCAGTAAGCACTAGGTTCAGTGTGTTAAATTACTCTAAGTCAACATACTCCTTTAATACATAGCAGTGTAAGAGCTCTAGAAGACACTTCTTAACAATATTTCATTGCACATAACTTATTCAGCATCCTCAGCACAAGAACCTAAGACTTCTTACCTGGATTTCTAATCACGTGTGTATTCACATTGCTGCTAATATTCTGGTCATTGTGTTGCTAAAAGAGACAAATATGGAAATATGTTAAAATCTGAAGTTACACCTGAATACTTTAAAAATATCTCCCCATAAATGACTAGTTTATTATGAATACATAAACGGATCTCCACTTATTTGTTTCCTAGTAAATGTTATGCTAATAGAACAGTTATAGTACTTAAAATGTATATTTTTATATCTAGAGAAAACTTGGAAAAGTTACCTGAGACTCTTGGCGTTTTTTGATTGCATGTTTATACAGTTTGTGCAGCTTTCTGGCATCAAATTCCGTAAACTTAGAGACAAATATCCACAAATTTCTGAGGAAGAAAGAAAGGTATGATACATTCTTCTGTATGTTAGCTTATTCTGGTGTCATGTAACAGAACATGAACTTCAATGTCATTTCAGCAGTACTTTGGTACACTAAAATTACTCAAAGATCCACTACATATCACATTATCTACTTGCATAGCAAACACTACCTACCTGCATTTCAAATATTTGAAAAAAAATCAATCCTTCAGCAATTTATCACTTCGTAATAAATTTCAGATGCTAACAAATGCATAAAAATGTATTCATAACAATTTTTTGAATAGCATGATTTGCAAAAACACCTAAAAAAGGCTATTCAATAATGCCTTTTCAAAACCTGCAATATTTCGCAGCGTGAAACATTTAACCTATGTGCCTCATTTCCTAAGGATATCAGGGAGAAGAACTGACCAGGCCATAAAATTTTGGGGGAAGACAAATCAAATAAGAAATCTCAAAGAGGATGGAAGGTCAAAAATCCAAGGCTAATCTAGGGAACCTGTGCTACAAAGCAGGAAAGAAAAACAAACCAGCTCCTGCTGTTGAGAAGCCAAAGCCCTAAAAGTAAAGTCTTCATTACTTCTGCAGTCATGACACCAGAGCTGAAGTCTAGAACTCTGCTAGTCAAATTTAATCAACAGCTGGAAGGCCTAAAAGTGACTACAGAACATTAGTGTTCAATTTGGCACTTCGTTTAGTGACATTTTAAGTGTGTATGGTCAACAAGCATCAGCGTGCTCTTTCGCTCTGATGATTTAAATACTACAGTTTTGGCTTAAGCGTTCTTCAGCTCTGGCTTAAGTAGCTACAACCAGTCAACAGTACACCTAATGTCATCTGTATAACGTTAATGAATGTGATGCTACTACACTACATATCTTAAGACAGCTGAAATATGTATTTTATTAATCTGCATACGAAACATATCTGCATATGGCAGCACTATTACAATTATTATTATAATAGCTGTATTATGGATTTCCATTAAAAGAAATAAAGGTTGAACAAAGAGGTCTTTGAGATATGGATCTTGTTTTTATATTTCAGTTCACCCTAATATTTTGAAGTAAAGTAAGAACTGGAAGCATTCTATGCTGTTGACTGTCTGCGAGGAAATTAAATACTTAATTGGATGTTTTATACAGAATTCAGGATATGTTTTCAGACAAAGGTTTTAAGTGCACATTACAATAAAAAACCTCCAAATATATTAGTAACACAAAAAGGGAATATAGCAAATTTACAGAAGATATTGTTTCTTAATAATTAAGTTACCATCTCATAAAGATGTATAAAACATTCAAAAACAAAGGTTTTTAAAAGTCATCTCTCACTACATGTTACAGTAACTGTTTCTTATGAAGTCACTGCTAATGTGTTTTAATGCTAGTTTGCTTTTTTTTAAAAAAGAATGAAGGATTTTGCAACTCAGAATCATACAAACTTCGAAACACAAGTTTAGAATGGCCCATTTTTAGCACAAAAAATCCCCTCAAAGTTGACAAGCAGATTCTTTAATAAGAACTGTTCTCCACTATTTAAATATTGTTTGCCTTTAGTTACAAGAGACGAGGTGACTCCATCTACTGGAGAAAGTGCATTGCTATACCAGTATAAAGGCAATCCATTAAAAAAGTCATTTATAATCATCTTTTATAGGTCCTTATTTAAAACAATGGAAAGGTACATGAAATGGAAAATTAAAGTATTTTTTATTTATTTATCCATAAGGCCACAGCGGTGGATTTTTTTTTTTTTTTTTTTTTGGGTAAAATCTCACAGAATAACTTACTTTCTCCATTGTTTAATTTGTTCAGGATTTGTGTACTCCTTGAGGCATTCAGTAATGTGATCCCCAATTTTGATTAGGCACTGCCTAGTGTGTTCCAGCTGTTCCCTCTCAGAAAGGCCTTTCTCTGGTCTATCCAGCTGCTTCAGTGCTGCTTTGACAGGCCTCATTCTTTCTTTGCACTGTAAAAACGGAAAAAAGGATATATTTATGCCAAGGGGAAAAAAGAAAAGAGAGAGAGAGAGAATGAGAATTCTAAGATACTAAAACACAACAACTCACCCTTACTGTGATATTTATACAGGCATGGACAGTACCATCGTAAGCCAAATTAAACACAACACTTGGCTCACAGCTCTTAAAATTTAGTTTTACTACAGGTTTCCTTTGGAAAAAGTAGTATTTTAAATCCAGCTGAAAATCTGCTCCTATATGAAAGCATTAGATTGTACGCAACAAAGATATTTAAGATTTAAGAAAACACTAATGTAACCTAAAAGATTTTCAGGGGGAAAGAACTTATTACAACTAGATTTTACAATCATGATTATAACTTTGAGCGCAAGTATGTAAGACAGGGATTATTTTTTAGGATCTTGAGAGTTATACAAACTTGGTGTCAAGACTAAATATAAGAATGTTTAATCTGTTTTTAAATGGATACTTTCAGCAACAATTAATCTTGACATTCAATTAAATTCCCCTTCAAGGAGTTTAAATCTAAGTTCTACATAGATGGCTTGAGCTCAGTTCTATCTAGGGCAATGTTAGTTCAGGTACACCTAACCTGGCAACAACCAGTGTACCACAGATACATCTCATGCGTGTACTCCTGACTCTTCACATTGCAATTCAAATGTGTTACTGGTGAGATAATCCAGGTTGCACATTTTAAGTTACAGAACACTTGGAAATACCATCCAATCCCAACAGCAAGGTAAAACTCACACTGCCTCAGCACCCTACAGTAATAATTTCCCAATGAAAAAGGAGTTAAGATGCTAATTACAATACATCTGACTGTGGCCTAAAGAGGAACACACATTCTAGAAGATAAGGCCTGTCCAAAAAATGCTCAATACACAAACCCAAACTACAATTGCTACCTGTAAGGGAAAAACAGTTGGCACTAAGGGACAACTCAGGAAAGGAATTTAAAAAAAAAAATCACTAAATGCCATTAGGTAATTAAGGAACTACATTAGATACTGCACTAGCCACAGATTAAAGCAGCCTTTAAACCACAATTTACAGAATCTGCTGCCTAACCAAAAGGCAATCAAGAAAAAAACAGCTGTACACAGAAACCAATTGCTAGCCATACACAGGAACCTACCTGAGTCATGTGAGACTCATCCTGGAAATCAGAAATGAGTCACTTGAATGCTTAAAAACAAAATACCAAAAAACAAAGCACACACACAAAGCTGGTCACTGTTATAATGACCAGAAAAGTAAAATTTGCCATTCAGTGCCAACACCACAACAGACCCAGTAAGTCTGCTTGGAAGTAACACACGCTTGCTGAAACCTGAATGACAGACCATTCACAGCAGAAAAGTAGATGCTTGAAGCAACTCCTTGGCATCTGCCCCAACTGACCTATGAAAATCTGCACAGACTGAGCTTACCAACCTTCTTTATTCAAATACTGATTCTCTTCTACTCAGCAATACTGCTTAAACTGGTATTGTTTCAGTACCAGCTAGATTACACCGGCAAGGTATTTCTAGGGGCTTTAGAATTTGTTTCTTCCTGTGTCTAATAGTGAGTTTTAAACTCAGAGAAAACTGCAGCTATGTTCAGGTTCATTAATATCTGTCCTTTAAGCAGCAGCACACACATGAGTTATTCCCCGGGATCAATATTCATATATTAAAAATAATCAGTGCAATAAATTGCACATACTGCAATAAATAACCAAACTGCTAGCTGGAAGACAAACTTGACTTGAGTATTGTATCTGTAACCCTTCCCTGATCTGAAATTTCACCAGCAACGGATCATCTTTATTAAAATGTCTAAAGGCAGAGCAAAGAACATCAGAAATTGTGCCTACTTAGCACAAGTGCAAACACGGGGTTATCAATAAGGGCCTTACCACACTGAATGTCTTCTGATCAAGCTCTTCAGATTCCTCAGATATAGGAACTGGCTCACTACTTGCTGTAATATGAACTGGAGTATCTGACAATGGAACTTTTTTAGTTTTTTCTTTGTTTTCAGATTTGGTTTCGTTTACCTACAAAAAAATGAAAATTAATTCAATAAGCCAACTTTGGTTTGGGTTTGGAATTATCCTGTGATTAATCAATTATCATAATTACTATATTTTCTTAACTAGTAACAAGAAAAAGTGCCTAACATTCAATGATATTTTATTTTCTGCCTCTAAAGCATGGAAAAAAAAAAGAACGGAAAAGAAAGAAATGAATTTCTCAGGCCACTTGCAGCCCCCCTAAACTACGAATCTCCAAAGATAATCTCCCATTTAATATACCTGCTCCTGTAGTTGCAAGTGATAAAAATAAAACTTCAAATTATACAAAAGATTTCAATGAAATGACAACTGATCAATAAATGATCCAACTCAACTCAAAATCATTTACAAAATCCTGAAGGCCTTCTAGTGCTATATAAAATAAGTAAACCTAATTACCTTCTCTTCCTTTACTTCTTTTTCTTTCTGTGTGGATTCTTTTACTTTGTTTTCTCTCTTTTCTTTAATATCTTTTTCTTTTAATTCTTTCTTATCCTCTTTTTCTTTTTTCTCCCTTTTCAAATCCCTCTTATTTTCCTTCTCTTTTGTCTCTCTTTTTTCTTCAGTTTCCTTCTTTATACCAATATCTGGCTCAGGCTTTTCTTCATTTTCTTTTTCTGCTTTTATTTTTTTATGTGGATGTTTCACTGAAACAATCTCATCCTGCAATACGCAAGCATACATGTCATATCAAACTGAGCTCCTAGCTACACAGCTTTGTAACCATCAGATTAAAATATTCTTTTAATCTGTTTATAACTTTTTTAGATTTAACACCTATGAAGCAGAGCTGGAGGCAGCTGCAAATTAAAACAAGGACCACTCTCATCCCCTTGATGTGACACTGACTGGGCAGCAGTAACAGGGGTGAGAGATTATGTCATTTATGTCATTTTAGTTTTCATTACCCCAAGGAAATCTGCCCCTGTAAAAGGTAGTTAAGCTGTAATGATGTTAAAAAAAAAAAAAAAGATACAGGAGACATGAGCCAACTGAACTGACTGGTCAGGGCACTCAAGCAGTGGGTGTGACTGAAAACCTCTGTTTTAGTTTGCTTTGTTTCAGAGACTCTTCACTGATCATGTATTAAACGTTCACAAGGAACAAAGTTTCAATCTCCTCTTGTCCAGGTGTAAGGGAAAAAAAGAAAACAGTCACAAACTGTCACAAACATATTTGAAATGCATCCCGGTAGAACCTATACAGAATCCCGGCTTCCAGGAAAGCAGGTGAAAAAGCCCAACACATGGAGCCCAAAGGGTCTTGGTTAGGCAACTACTAACTAGCCCAAGCTTCAGTATTTAGTGGAAATTGCTCAAGAGAAAACAAAACAAAACAACCTACATGTTCTATAGGAAGTCAACACCTAGATTCAGAAATGGGATTTAACAACCTATCCCAGTTTTCAGTAAGATAATGGTCGTGTGTGTGTGCAAAAGAGCATTGAAGTGATGAACATTCATTTGTAAAGATACAAAAGGAGACAGAATTCCAGGTTCTTTCCACAAATACAAGTCAATCGACAGACTGACAGCGCCATCTGTTTCAGGTGGAGATTAGTGTCCAACGCATATTTTAGGTAGATTAGAGACCCAATTTATCTAATTTTGGATTTCAGTTGCCCTTACTTACTGCCCTTACAGTTTAGCTGTACATTCCAGACATATTATTGCACAGAAACATTAACAAGTCTACATTTTAAAAGATTTTTTTTCTTTCTGCTTTATTTTTCCATAGTATAATTTAAATGTATTTAGGAACACTTAAAGACAGATGATTTTATATATACGAATCATGATTCTTTTCATCCTGACTCAGTTTTAACTGTATATTTGAAAAAATAATTTTCCTCCATGACAGAAGGTGTTGATCATTATTATATTAACATATATTTTCAAAGGCTTGTAATAGTTTAAAATGGTTAGGTAAAACATTTACTTCAATTCAGTTTATTTTCAATTTAAATTGGGAGGAAGGATTTTAGCGGTATATATGCACAAATCTATTGCAATTGCCTTTAAAGTCCCCAAATTGGGTTCCGTGTGTCCCTAAACTTTAACCGAGTTTTTCTCTTTAGCTGTTTTGCTGCAAGATAAATGTTACAGTTGGAAAATCCCCCTCAAACCCCAAACAACCCTGAAAGAGTAACAATCTTAAGAGGTCTGTCAGAATGAAAGCCAGGACATACACAGGACCTTTTAGGCACCAGAACATCATTTATTCATCCTGTTATTTCTAATCAAACTACTTCGTTAAGCTAAGCCTAAACAACAATAAAAATCTACCTTAAGAATCTGTATAAACAGGACTAACACATTTGCCAGAAACAGTTTGATATTCAGATGTTACATTAGATTTATACCTCTGGCAGATACAACGCTGAAGTCATTAACAAAAGTGCCCATTGACACTTGTAATCTGACTATAATATTACTGAATGATATTATCACTTGGAAGCCTAATAATGATGCCCAGGCTACAAGTCTATCATTAATATAGCTACAATCTTCCATGTGACTGCATCTACATAATATCAACAATAACTTTACAACAAAAACCCGTTTACCTTATTATCCTCGTCATCATCATCATCAGATTTTTCTGAAGGTGGTGGAGAGGAGTCACTTTTTATTTCTTCTTTTACTTTCACAGCCTTTAGCACCTTATTCTTCTTAGTTCGTGCTTTCCTCCTCTTTGAATTGCCCTGAGTGCAATAAGTACCCTTACTACTTTAACAAACAAGTATTTCGGCACAGCACTTACAGAAAAAGATCTGTTTCTATATTAAATAAAGGGTTGCTTTTATTTGTTGCCACTAATGGCTCCATTCTTCTCAGAAATGGAAACAAAAGTGATAGTAAAAAGCATATACAAGTAAGAACAAAACTATTACACTTGCAATTCATTACTTGAGTTAGTCTCATGTAATATGATTAGTAATACAGAGAAAAATTGCACCAAGAATTAGCAGAAGAAAAAAAGGAAGAAAATGGCAGGATTCCTAACATGCTCATGAGCATGTTATTTTATCTCCCTACTGCATGTCAAAACGTACTTACCGCACCAGCAAGTCTTTGTGCTTCCTTTCTTGCAAGGTCTTTATTCAGCAATTTAATGAGGTAGTCTGCACGGGTCTGTAACTGCTTGGCCTGGGGTTTCTTATCTGGATCATCAGGCAAAATCTGAGGGGAAGAAAGGTGTGATCAACCAGGTGCAGAAGTTATCAAGCTCATGAGCTACTAGCTTGGAGCACAGGGAAAAGAAAAAGCTGCAAGTGAGACTGGGAAAAGAAAAATCCACTCCAACTACACCTGGCATAAACGCCCACAAAAAAAACAGAGACTCCTAAGCATTTAGACAGTTTTGAAAATTGTCTTGAGTTTGCTTCATATGAGTCTATTCCTACACATCTGTTACTCAATACTGTGAAGAAGCTACTGTGCTACTTCTGGTCTGGTGAGCATGGCCATTCTCAGGCTGTGGGTGAAAAACAGTTTCAGGCGAAGGGAAAGGGGCATTAAGTGGGGAATGGGGAAACAGGGAAAAACACCAAACCACGGAACAGCCTCTCTTCCAAAAGCTCAAGAACAAAGTGAGCACAACTAGGGCATCTATAACAGGGAAATGGAAGATCAGAAAGAAAGTTCACGTGACAGAAGTCCAAGGACAAGGAACTATCAAAACATAATAAACTGTGGGAAGGCAAAACAGAATACACAGGACCTTGAAGTCTAATTATCTACCACAAGGGTACGAAGGAAAATACAAGTTGAAACACAACCTCTGTGCAGTTTAAGCTCTTCCACTGACTGTTTAGTCACTGCATGTGACTTATTAGCATTACTACCTAAACAGAAAAGTTCCTTATGACAGAAAACTTTGTAGACATACCTTCTGTGTCAAGCTGAGATCAGGATCCATTTTTATCATTTCCCAGCTGCCATAGCCATACTCATAGATGCCTATTAACAGATTGGAATCATCTTCCTTACCCCAATCTATATCAAAATGAGCTGCCTTGGTGTGGCACGGGACGACATACCTAATGGAGGCAAGTTAGACAAATAAGCGATCTTTACTTCAGAAACTTAGTAAGTGGGTAGGGAACGTGCTACGAGTGGAAAAAGTAAGCGTTGCTACAACACTAGGAGGCTGATATAAAGTAATTTAGTAATTCAGTTATCTACTATCAGACTCCATTACAATTTCTTTAGAACATTTATTGAAACTGGTATTATAATATGTTTAAAACAGGTCAGAATTAAGATCCAATGGTCACAAAATGAGTCATAAAGTTGGTCAGCCATGACGAAAAGGTTAAAACACCATCCAAGTGTAACCACTAACTGAACCCATGGACAGTTTGGGTAGTATAATACACATGGTGGCAAGCTAAAAAAGTTCAGAGTGAGGACTGAAACAGCTACCAACAAGCACTGTCTGCTCCACTGTGACACAAGGTGCTTTGCCTTGGGCAGAGAGAGCACACAGGGCAGCTCCACAAGCCCCGTTAGTCTGGAGTACTAAGATTAATTACATCCATCCACAATGAATACAGTTCAGAGACAAAATCAGGTATAGATTATTATGGGAAAGCAAGAAAGCAGAAAGAAACAGAGCAGACTGTTGCTGTCAGCCCTTTGTGGGGAGTGGAAAGACACTGAGGTCACAGTATGCTTTGTGTGGACTGATAAAATATATGCATAAAAAATAAATCTAATAATTTTCTCCATTATGGCTCCCTTTAGAAAAAATTACCTCTTCCTTTCTTCTGGATCTGCAGGGATGGATTTATGCAGTGGCGCCAGCTCTTCTTCGTGAGAGATGACCAGCTTTGCGTTTACTTGCACTCCTGATATTCGGAATGTTGGGCCTTTAACTTTCCCAAGTCTACCTCCTTAGAAGGAAACACCAAAGTATTTAGGCTTTATGCTTACCTTACAAACAAAATGTAAGGCAAACCAAGAAGATTGCTGCTGTAGCAGCACACCTTCACTTTTATCAAGCTGCATCTTAACCAAACACTCCAACTAAACTTCAGAATCTCAAGGTCTTCCATAAAATAACAGATTAATCTTAAATTTCATGGTAAAATAAAGACATGTTGCACTGTCCTATGACAACTAACCCAAGGGAGGGGAGACAAATTCCTCTTGTTAATCCTTTTCAATAGCCTAGCATGGCAACATTTATTACTACAATCTACATTTTCCCCAAACACAATTGTTTTCTCTAACAATTGGAGTGCAAGATAAACTTAAGCTTCTTTCTACTTTTTAATACTATTCTCCACACCCAAGGGCAACACACCTGCTCTTTCTGGTCCAGAGTTGTCCTTCAAAGCCTTGATGCATCCATTATGAACAAGCTCTCCCAGGCGCCTAAGGTCAGTCTCAGATTTATCAACCAGCTCAGCATCTCTAGCTATAGCATCTAACCTGTAACAAAACAGACATTTTTTTTCTTTTTTTTTAAACAGTTCTAAAACTTCACTAATTTGTGAATGACTCACATAAAATAACATAAAATACGATAAACATAATATAACATAAAATATATAAGACCAAGTAGTCCTGCAAAACTGACAGAATTAGATTATTAGCTGTCTACATACATGCCACTATGAAGAAAGTGAAGATACTAAATTAACATTATAGCTAGGACAAGAGATTAGGTATTCCATTTTCATTTCAATTTTAGAAATGGAACAATACACCTAGAAAACTACGAGAATCAGATTCCAAGTTGCTGAACAGGTATCATCAAGTAAGTTTACCTTTCAAGGGGGCCACCGAATTTCTTGTAACTCTTGATAAACCTGGTAACAGAAAATAATTTTACATTTTAAATACATGCTTAACTAACCAAATTATTTTAAAACTGTAGCAATACATTTTTATTACAACACTATACAGACACAAAGTGTAAACTACAGAGAATAGGGCAGCCTAGCATATCATAATCCTCCACATTTAAAAACAAGAGTTTTATTTGGTTTAAAAACTAGGGCAAGGAAAACTGATAGTACAATTTATTTCAGAAACTACTTTATTATTTTCACGGGACAAATGATTCAGGAACTAGATGTACCTAGTCATAAGAATCAAATGTGGATTTACAGTAAATAGAGAATTTGGATGTTATGTTATGCCTCATATAATGAAGAGGAGATAGCTGCAACTTGAGCGAGATGATTCAATTTAAGAAAATATGACATGAAGGATAAAGGAATGTTACTGCCCTCAGGAAAAAATGTCGAAGGATGGAAAGAAACTGCAAATACCCAGGAGATGGAGAGGAAATCAAAAAGGGAATTTTCCTCAACAAACAAGAATCCAAGTTAGTAATGTGAACGTAAAAATAACCTTGTCAAAAGGTGCAATCCATTATGTTAGATATAATGCAAATGGAACAAGGATCTTGTAAAGTTGTTTCAATAACTTAGTAAACTTTAAAAGATTTCAGAAAAATTTGAATACTTGAAATTCCAAACACAAAATAGCATTTCAAAAACTCATCAAGGTAAAGCAAAAACAATTCCTCTTCCTCCTTCCACCAGAACAAAAACCCTCCCCCCCACCAAATACTGGTAGGCTCAGCTATACAGTTTTATTGAAAGGGGCTTCGTGTTTTTTACTTTTAAAAAACATCTGTATCACATTAATTCAATTACAGTGTCCGAAAATGTAAAATAAAACCCACTCAACCTTTTGTGGATACCACGACAAATATATGCATGCTTTCTTCAATTACAGTGGATACTGATGAAAAATAGAGCATCTGGGGCAGGATGAGTGGTTTACCACTGTAAAAAAAAATTTTTTTTTTTGAAACCACCCTCTTCCAGTTTGCAGGGGTTAGGAGTAATATATACTTGAACAATTAAGAGTATTTTTCCAACCTAATTTTTCCCTCATCAAAATGAGTTCAACCTCTGGACAGTCCTTTATGTCAGCACCGCCAGGTAAAACCCCAAATGCACTGAATAAAAGTTTTCCACTAAATTCAGGAAAAAAAAAGTCTGTATTTACAAACTTTAAAACTATTTTAAACAATTTTGTTCAGTCCCATTAAACATGCACGTTCCTCCCCAACCTTACCGTCTAATCTCTGCATCACTAAATCCTTTAATATTCTCTCGAGGAATAGTTCGTGGCCTTCCACGTTTTTTGGGACGTTTTCTTTCCGAGATGGAGTCACTATCAGATCCAGAATATCTTCGGTTCCTACTGCGCCTTCCTTCGCTGCCATTAAAGCTGATCTGTAATTGCAGAGGAAGTAGTTCAAAGTGACATACTTAAAATGCTCAAATAAAGTTACCAACTCATCAAAAACGCATTTGGAAAAGAGGAAGAAAAAAATTAAAAAAAAAGCAGTCGAAAAAACAGAAGTCAGAAAAATAGCAACACAAAAAAGAACGTCAGTAAAAAGCCAGGGATACCTGTTTTGCACAATTTCTCATCCTTGGGAGCATATATATTTCTTCAAGTTCCTTTTGTCTTTCCTCCTCTTCTATTCTTCGCCGCTGGACTTCTGGAATGATTTCTTCCCAATTTCTTGAATTTCGCTCTGGTTCTAATTCTATGTCATCTTCATCCATATTGGAAAAATTGGCCACCTTACATATCAGAACAAATTCACCAAGTCAAATGACAGTCAGCAAGAACTTTTAGAAAAGCTTAGTTCATGGCTCACATTTTATCCAAAGACATATACATGCTGAAATAACTGTATATTATGTAATATATATGCATAATTTATAAATTACAAAATGCTTAACGAAATAGTCTTTAATGAAAGCCATTTTTTATATATACATGACCAAATAGGAAGTCTACAATCACTTTCTTATTTGAAAGTTGATTGATACTGAAGCAAAAAGAAACAGCCTCCATGGTAGCTGGACAATCATTATTTAATGTTACTGCAAAGCAGGGCTAATGGCACACAAACATCTAAACTGATGTGACACAGTCATAGTAAAGCTAGCCATAGGTTAATAAAGTGTAAATCACCAGATGCTGCAAATAAATAATCAGCAGGAAGGCAATACCCTAAATACTCCACTGAACTCAAGAAATAAATGCTGTGCTGGACTTTTCATAGAAGCACAGAATGGTTAAGGTTGGAAGGGACCTTTGGAGGTCAGCTAGTCCAACCCCCCTGCACATGCAGGCTCATCTAGAGTACATGGCACAGGGCTGCATTCAAGCAAGTTTGGAAGATCTCCAGAGAAAAAGACTCCATAACCTTTCGCAAACAAAACGAACCTATTTGGGCACACTCTATAAATACAGCATTAGATAACAATTAAAATATCTAAAATTCAAGTTTACTTAATTTTGAGGGTGGAATTTCTCAGTCACCAACCTGCTTCTGCAGCCCAAACTCTGTGTTTTATTTTCAAGAGCAACACGGATCCTTTTAAGCACAAAGTAAAAACTAACAATTCTTAGAATTTTAATCGTTAAACCAAAGATTAATACATTTGTAAATAAATATGCATTTTTTTCTTTCAGCAAGATGTATTATGCCTTTTAAACATATTTTCTTGATGGTTATTATCTCGTAGAGATGAAAATGCATTTACACATTTTACACAAAAAAAAGATACAGTGTTGACTTATTGTGGCATTGGTTTCCTAAGAACAAGGAAAGATGGCAAGGCAGACAAAAGGAATCAGTAGCATTTATAAAGGGAAGTGTTTATGGGAAGCAGCAGGGAGGGATCACAACATTACCTTGAACTGTGAAAGCAGCTCATCTCCTACAGTTAATGGGCCAGGCTCATTTTCCCGTGTTTCAGCCCTCTTCAAGATTTCATCTATATCCATTTCCTGAAACAGAGCAAGTTTGTCTTTATAAGAAAATAATTCATAGGTATTTTTGGTTGCTATATGCCGCACTGCTCCATTTACCTGGGGCTCCTGTTCTTCCCCTTCAGGTTCTTTAAAAAGTTCCTCAGCACCAAATTTCAAAATCGCTGATAACTCTTCCTTATTAAAGGGTGTTGAACTGAAAAAGCAAAATTTAAGAAGAATATCTTAGAGATTTTTTCAGATAACTAATTTAGGCAATCAAGCTTCTCCATTTAATTTCATTTCACTGCATTTAATAAAGATGTGCAAATCCAATGTATTTTGCACATCCTTACTACACATTTTTTCCCTGCATTAACAAGCTCAAATAATTTGCATTTTTACTTACCTGTCAAATATACTTAAGAGTCAACTTATATGGAAGAACATAAAAACATACCTTGAAGGAGTAGAGCCTGTATGTAGCACAGTTTTCCCTGTAGTGTCCATTCTCTGAATTACTAAGTGATCCAACACCATCTTCTTCTTGGCTCTTTCAAGAATATCCTCTTCCACTGATCCCTTTGTGACTAGCCGATAAATGTTAACCTACGTATATTAAAAAAACAACAACTCTATTCATGTGTTCTCTAGGTATACATATGAAAACAGTATCATAAAAAATTATCAAGATAACTGAAAATGCCTTAAGGAACCATAAGGAAAAATGTCAGTGTCGATTACGACTCCTCCAAATTTTATTAGCTGGTATGATTGACGAAATATTTGTTCAATTACATTACTATAGCCTCTGCATATTCCTTTAAAAAAAGAAAGAAATAAATTTAGACCTCTCTTCTACAAACTTCAGAGATTTAGCAAAGCACGGCCACAAGCAAGTGTTGCTTCTCTAATATATTGCTTGATGTCTTCTGCAAGAAAAGTCCGTAAAGAACAAGGAACATTTCACTTCAGTAGAGGGGATGTGCCTAAGCGGTTACTTTCTAGAAGGACATGGTATGATCATGGGAGAGGTCCAACTCTCCTTTCTCTCCATCCATACACATTTACAGCTGTCACACTGCCTTCCATATAGGCAGATTTAAACAATTCAATAATGCAAGGGAGTATTATTAATATTTTTAGACAAACTAATCAAATATTAATTGTTCTTAGAATACGTGAAGACTGGCCCCAGAGGCAAAGCAGCAAGCAGACAGCTATGGTGAGGAGCCCTCCTGTAGGACGGAGCTCAAAGCAGACCCAAGGGCACGTACCTGTTTCTTCTGCCCAATCCTATGGGCTCTTGCCTGCGCCTGCAGATCGTTCTGCGGATTCCAGTCAGAATCAAATATAACTACGGTGTCAGCAGATGCCAAGTTTATACCTAACCCTCCAGCTCTGGTAGACAGTAAAAAGCAGAAGTCCTAAAATCACAAAATAAGAAATAGCTTTACACACAGTACTTTTAATATTCTTCAGAGAACCAATATGACACTAGTGGATACATTCTATGAAGCACCCTGTGAACTCGTATGCTATCAAACAGCTGCTCCATAGCTGAAGTTTCTTTCAGGATAAAGTAAACACCAATACCAGTTTCTCTCATGAACAACTACTTATTTCTCTATAGTTTAAAGGAAGCAGCACCACAGATGAGTACCAGCTACCTGAGTGAGGGGTGGAGGAAGGGGAAAACAAACAGAACACCCTTCAAAAGTTCAAAACAGCCTGCTGTTAGAAGTCTTGTATGTGCCAGAGTTCCTCCCCATCTTTTTTTAAAAGAAAACTGAACTGTCATGGCATAGGAGGAAAGGCCCTTGAACATAAAAGTGACTGATTAACTAAGAAACAGTGAGAGGTAATAACAAATCATTATTGCTCTGGAACTGGTCCTGGGTGTCCATGAGATGTCTATCACAACACCTCAGTATAATTATAGCCAAAAACCAAAGTGTTATGAATTATTTGGGAAAGAAAAGAATAGATAATAAAACAGCGAACACAATTATGTTGCTGCACAAACCCATATTTTGCCTACATTCTTGAATAATGTAGGAAGTCTTCATTCCCCGCCTCATCTCAAAAGCTGTACAAAAGAACTAGCTAGGTTTTGGAAAAAGCCAATGATGTCTGTACTAGAATGTAAAACTTCTGTGTTTAACAGAAATCTGCAACCTGATGTTATGAAGTTAAGTCCTTTCTCCTCAGTCACAGAGGAAACTTAAGCTCAGCAATAACTCACAAATGTTATCCTTCCACTTTTGTTAAGAACACAGGTATGATTAGGAATATTAAATAAGTTAGGAAACTTCCAATGTAGAAACTAAAGAAGCTTCTTAAATCCTTACAAGCATGCTAGAGATCAGTACTTCACCATTCTCCTCCAGGGCAACGAACTAAGAGTCAAAAGATGGTGATGCCAAAAGCCAGAGTTAAAGATGGTGACTTAATTCCACCCACTGCCCAGTACTTTTTATGCTGAAGACTTGTTGAGTTTAGGGCTCTTGTAAAAATCATACAATTAAGTCCTACCCTAAGATAGGAAGCTGAAGTTTTCAGCACTTATACAGTACTTAACTACTGTGATAAAGGACACTGAAAAATATTAAAACATTGTAATGACTAGTTAAACATAATTTTCATAAATTGCTTTCCAATTTAACATCATCTTCGAAAATAAGAGTTGTAAAAATTATATTCTAGGTAATGATAACAAAATCTCAACTTTATATAGCTGCACCCATGAGTCTTCTCAGCCTTTTTTTTTTTTTGTCTATTTCTTAGGAATATACTCAACTAATTCACAGGTAATATATAATGCACAACTAATACCATACCTCTGATCCTTCTGCATTAAAATGATCCAGTGCTTGTTTCCTCAACTCTCCTTTTATTGATCCATCAAGTCTCTAAAGAGATTTAATGCCACAGTTAATACAGTATGAAATTCGTTTTTCTAATCAGAGCAACTTCAATTTCTCAGTTGCACAGACAAAACAAATCCCAGCAATGTAGCATTTTACACTGTCTTTTCCACCAGCTCCATTTCAAAATCTCATTTAGTATGTAAGCAACTGTCAGGCTTCCTATATAAGGACAGGTTTACATAAATCTTTTTGTAAAAAAAAAAAGAGGAAAAATATTTTAAAAATTAAGAAAAAGAGGAGTAAACTCTTTGGTTACTATCAGCAAAATTTCTTACTTGAAAGGGAAACTGGCGATACTTCAAATACTCTGCTAGGATGTCCAGCATCCTCACCATCTGAGAGAAAATCAGAACTCTGTTGCCACGTTCTCGCAGACGAATCAGTAGCTTGTCAAGAAGGATTAGTTTCCCGCTGCTACGTATTAAATGCTGCAAGAACAATGCAAATATATATTACAGAGTAAGTTCATCTCAACATGAATATGCACTTCAATTAGTTAAACATTCATCTTTGGTTTGCTTTCTTGCCTACTGTTATAGGAAGAATGACAGATATTCTAACATTCCCTTAAAAATATTTTAGTATGTGCACACAAGACGCACGCTCCTAAAACACACACATTCAGGTGACTAATACGCTGCTACAAGGATTAACAACTATGCAGCACTGACCAACTTGAAAGTTTAATGAGGATTTAGCAAGTGTCCTGGTCTTGTAAAAGGGCATTGTAAAAGCAGTGAGCACTTCAACTGAAGTCGATAGCAGTATCCAATAGCATATTTTTAAAGGAAATGCAATTCTCAGCTCCTGCTCATGGAAGAGCATCTTAAGGTTGCACCAAAGCGTTAAGCAAATATACAGAGCTACCGATCAGAGCAGTTAAGGTTTAGGCCCAAGTTCTATCCTGTCAAGTAAACAGTGACTTTCAGAGTCAAAGTACTTGAGATTATTATGACTTAATTTTTTTTTATCTGTGTGTGTGCGCACGCGTGTATAAAAGATTATTATTAAAGGGACTATTTTACAATTTCTTTCTCCTCATCTCCCATCTCATGAACAGAAACAGGCACTGCTGCCTCACCCTGCAAGTTTTCCTAGACAACATCATATCACTCAAGTCTCTCATTAAAGATGAGGTGAGAAGAATCTTGTTTGTGGAGTCTAACAGGCTTTAGGCAGCCTTCCCTGCTCCGCTGGGAATAACTGGAACAAAAACTCCAGGGCATGCGGAATTTAACATCGAAAATTTAGGCCTCTTCAACTTCCAAAAGGCTTGGGAAACAATGTTGGGGAGTGAGAAGTTTGGGTTAGGCACTTTCTTTATGCCAGAAAGGAGGAGGATATTTTGTTGTAACAAAGCTCAAGATGGCTAAGGAAGTCATTGTTAAAAGCAGGCAATTATTACAAAGAATGGCTGAACAGTTTCTGGCAGTTTAATTACAGTTTAGATGGTCATACTGCACACATCAAGTTCTAAGTAAAATATCCTCTAGTTTTGAGGAACACCTTATAACATAAAACGGCTTGAACTCACAAGCTGGCACTGCACGATTCAATACTTTTGGAAAAAGGACTTTAAAGTCCTAACTTTAAAGCTTCCAGAAAAAAAAAACTTCAGAAATATTTGATGCCATTTATACCAACATAACTAACACCAGTTGTTTTACCTGTTAAAGGAGTTCTCAACAGTTTCAATGCAAAACTAGTTAACTTATATGAAAAGAAGAGAATCCCCCCAATCCCATTCTTGGTAGTGGTGCTATAGTTGCTTTCATTCCTAACAAAAACAGCAAAAATCATAATAGGTTTTGGTTTTTTATTACTTTTATTTCCTTCTGCTTTGCTGTTTGCAGGCATACAGAGAACAGTCTTCTTTTATTAAAAAGAAGAAAAAAACAAAAAAACCCAAAATCAACCTTTAAAACATTCTGCAAATCACTTCCAACTATCATATGGATCGTTGATGTACTACCAGTCCTCTGTTTGCATTGATATCACGTTTAGCTGTTTAACTATTTTTTAATGTGGTTCTAAACGGGCTTTAAGCTTTTTTCAGCTGAAAACACATAGCCTATTTCAAACTATTCCCTTTTTATTTTGGTCATAATTAAAATCAGGGATGTTGTCTTTAGTAATGGTCTAATTCTCCGTTCTAATTCAGAAACAAGAAACCAATTCACTTAGCTGTAAAATTCACACTGAGATCTCCTTCTTTCATAATATACTTTAGTTAGAATGAACAAATTGCCTCAACAGGGTAAAATGACTGCGTGCCTAATACAGATGTAATTAAAAAACAAAGCAGTATTACCTGTAAGGCCTCCTGTTTATTATAGAATTCATTATCATCTGGTGGTTTAATGAGGTAGCAATGGTTACAACACTTCTTGAGTTCCATCATGATGTTCAAGAAGCCTGATGTACTGCCTTTAGAACCTTTACTCAGGGCTTTATAATTCCGGGTTAAAATCCACCTAAGATATAGAAGGTACAGCGTAAATAATTTCTAACCTTACGTAGAATTCAGATATTTGTAAGGTTTCAAAACATAAGCAAACTCAAGAGAAAATGCAGCTTCTGACAAAAAAAAAGAAAAAAGGTACAAATATGGCATACAACAGTAGCTAAATGAACAAAGATTAGGCCAATGTAGTTTTTAAGCCTTTGTGTCATGGAATTTCACTGTGTTAAAGTTCTGACAAGCGTTAAGTTTGTACTTGTTCTGCCTTAAGCTGAAATGCATCACAAAAACTATTAAACTTAGTAAATTGCAGGTTACATGCATTATATTAAAAAACAGAAGAATGTTATTTCTTACTTGTAGTATTGCTTCTGCAATGCACTCATTTCCATCCTCAAAATTTGCTCAACCTTAGCAGGTAAAGACTTTTCCACATCTTTTTTAACTCTTCTCAGTAGAAATGGTTCAAGTTCTTTGTGGAGACTTGCATAACCAAACTCTCTCCCTTTTCCATGTTCCTCTTCAAAGTCTTCCCAAGAAGAAAACCTTCAATGTAAATAACAGAATCAGTGACTATGGAAATCACTATGAAAATCGTGATGTACTGTGAATGTCCCAAAGGTGGTGACAGGCAAGAAGCAACCGAACACCAACATACACGTGCATAAATATTCTGCACAGAAACATATGACTTCTTCCCCTACTCCCCACTCCCTCCATTTCATTTTTATCTCCAAGAAATTCGAAGTACTTTCTCTGTAACCAGAAGAGTGGAAGTTCGCAAACACTTCTGTAGAAATAACTACTGAATTTGAATTTACTCAGTGGAGGCTCAACATTTCATTTCACACCGTCTGCAGCGAAACCCTGATAGATGGTTGCAGCAATTCTATTATCATATTTATTGCATCACATGAGAAATGGCTCCATAGCTGGAAGACAGCATGTGAGATCCAGACACTTCATGTACTTTTTGCAGCTTGTATGGAATGGATGATTACCCAGACCAAGAGACTGGCCAGGCAGTTGGATGAAGAACACATGCTAGGTAACAACTTCATCGTAAGCCCTCAACGCAAAGCGTAGCACCCAAACCAACTGCAGCTGCACTGCTCTGCATTTACAAGATACCCGATAAGAACATGTGCTAAGAGTTCTCGTTTTTCCTAGATATAATCACAAATTACTCTAAGACATGGTAGTACAGTAAACCTACTGTTAGCAAGCCACATGGGCAAGCTAGCTACGTGACTCAACTATGGGTTATCAGCATCTGGCACATTGCTACAAACCTGCTTTCCTTAATGGCAAACAGAGAAAAGAAAGCATCCTCAACCCCATTCTATTTCCCCAGAGTAAATCCATCTGGTAAATCTCCAGAGTAAAGCCATCTTTCAGACTAGGACAAAACATCTTTTCAGATCCCCGATCCATACATCATTCCATCTTTTTGTGGGCTAGTAACACAGGGAAAAAAGTAGCAATTGCTACCAGAAGTATTTATCTCAAGCAGCATCGAAGACACGCGTACCTCCTTTATACAGACTACTACAACTCTTTTTATGCAATTCTCCGAATTGCTACAATACTCCATAGTAAGAAACTTGTGACAAAATATCACCACGTATCACAAAAAGCTCTTGCTTACTTTTCCGGCATGATGAAGTGCAGCAAGGACCAAAGCTCTTTGAGGGAGTTTTGCAGAGGAGTTCCAGTAATAAGAAGACGATGGTTAGACTTAAAGTCTATTAGTGTCTTGTACAGAAGGGAATCATCATTTTTCAGACGATGAGCTTCATCAACTCCTATAAATGCCCAATTCAGACCACCAAGGAACGACTTAAAGAAACAGAGTGGGAAGAGAAACATTATACTAATAAGCATTTGATGCAGTTTCTGCTATTTTATAGCAGGCTACAAGTATCATATTTTATTTTAATAAAATACGGACCCCTATGTGTCTAGGCATCTAATTTGTTAAATTGAACTTCTGTTACTGAACTACTGAAGCATTCTAAAGAAGTACATATTACATTTAAAAAGAAAAGAAAGCTGATCAAACAGCCAACCTATAGTAATTTTTCACATGACAGAAAGAGCGCATGGAAAAGGACAAAAAAGTAAAAAAGCTCTGCTCACTGGCTTTCTGCAAAAAATTTGATACACCGCTGGAAGGTTTAAAAATAACTCTGTGGGACTATCATAGAGAGAACTATACAAAGGAAAAAAGACTACAGGGAATCTCAGAGTTCTAAAAACACAGACATAAGGGTGGAAGGTTGGATTGTTTTTTTTCAGTTCTCTGATGAGGATCTGAAAGGAAGGAGCGTGATTCAAGACGAAAAGCGATTATTACACTAATGAGAAGCCAAACCTGGGGAACTCAACTACGGAAAAAAGTGCAATTCCTTCAATAAAGGGTTGAAAAAAGGGAAGAAGGTAGAAAGCCTCATTACACATACAAAAACAAACAGAAAAAACCTAAAAGTGCTGAAAGAAAACTCTACCGTCCTACTTCTGAAAGCAGAATTGTCAAATTCTCCATCCATTTACTAAGCCAGAACCCAAATACATGCACCCCTAAAAAGAGTTCTGCACCGGACAAGTTACTGTATCTCCCTGAAAAAGATGACTGCAATTACCTTATCCTTCAGCAAAATTTCGTAAGTTGTTAGAAGTATATTAAACTTTAATCGCTTGGTCTGTGGATGCATCCATTCATGAGTTCTTATCTACAAAGAGAATTAAGTGAACTGTAAGCTGCAGAGAAAGGCTTACTGACTGGGATGATTTCAAGCACTACAGCAACATTAACTAACACAAAATAATCTGGTCACCAAGCACACTAATGTAGGAAGACTGCTAGTCCAAGCTCCAAGACTCCCAAGATATATTTTTTTTAAGCTACAAAGAAATGGCGAGAAGTTTTGGAAAATCTTTTTTTTAATTTTAGTGGGTGAAGTTACTTAGAACACTCCTTTACAAAAACGAATTAAATGCATGGTTGTCTTGCCTTGCACCTCAATAATTCCATGGTTAAAGACTATTTATTTTCAAATAGAAATCTACATTGTTAATCCCTTTTTATTAGTTAGTAGTAAGGAAATCTTTCACATGATTACAGCAGATCAAATATCTAAGTTTTCATTTTGCTTTCTAGTGAGTATTTGCTCATTCCTGAACAAAAATACAGAAAAGGAACAGAAGACAAAACATGAAATTAGCCTTGCTTGCCGCTGATCTTTTTCGATGATACAAATACTCACCATATTTCTGCTAGTTATATCTCCTAAATAAACCACAGCATTCATCTGGGGAGCCCAAGTCTGAATCTCTCTTTGCCAAGATGTCAAGGTAGAAAGGGGCACAACGAGCAAGAAAGGTCCATATAGTTGATGTTCGTGAAACAAGTAGTTCAGAAAAGAAATTGTTTGTATTGTTTTACCTAGACCCATCTCATCTGCAAGAATACAACTATTCCCTCTGAGATAGAAAAAAAAAGGGGGAAAAATGGATTATTATTTTTGAACATTTAAAAAAATACTTTGCAACTGTAAATCTTCAAGTTTTTAGTTAGATACAATTTCAAAAATCATATAACACCTTTTAGCATACTAATTATTTTTCAAATATGTTTAACAAAAAGCTTGCACTATTCCTTGCATGTCTCCTTTAAAATTATAAAACTCATACATCTTTCAGAGATTCACTTTTTCTTTTAACATAAAATCTCACAATTTCCAAACAGTCAAATTCATTTCAGACTATACTTACTTGCACCATGAGTGAGCAAGCCAGTTCAGTCCATTTAACTGATAATCTCTTAATTCTAAACTCTCGTGCCCTCCAATATAAGATGGTTGCTTCTTTAGTGCAACAAACCTCGGCCTCTGTTTCAGAACCTGTCCAAAGAAAAATGAGCATTAGTCCTAACACTAACAGAAATTATTAAAATATTTTCTTACAAAAGCAACTTAGTAGAAGAAATCTGCTAGGTAACTGTGTCTAGTCTTCACCCAACTAGGCTGTACAGCAACACCTGGAATTAGTTTGATTGCTAAATTCTATGACAGCAAAGATATTAGCACACCACAAAGGTTACTTCTAAAATAAGTGAAACCAAACTCCATCTATGCATGTCAGCTAAAATGGTAAGGGAGAAGCATTTACAAGAATCTACTCTTGGCAGTGCTACTTGCTGTCTCTCCCTCTCTATACACACACCCATATAAGTATACATCTCATTAATATCACTGAGTAACATACAAAATATAATACACACACTGTTTCTGGATGCATTAAATACGCTTCTACTATCATAATTGACTATAAACCCATTGCAATGATACACTTACCTTGCAGTCCTTAAAGGGAGTGGTCTTGGATTGATTTCTGCTAAAATACTCATCAATGCGTGCCTGGAATTTTTTAGCAATGAGAGCACCATCTTCCCAGCTGCATTCTGAGTAAGGCAGACCCTGCCATTTGCAATAGTAATCTGGATAACCAGCTGCTGATTTCTGATTTGAATGAGCTGCAGAAATGCATCAGAGATCTCAGATCAGTATTTTCGTGATGTATTTTAAAAAACCATTAATTTTAGATTGTAAGACAACTTAAACTATTTTCACAACAAGAGGTAGGACAACTTTTTAATCAGAAGGTTTGTTCTGCATTGAAGTGTTAGCCAAATCAATTCTCTTAACTTCAAGTTTCTTAAATGCAAGTGCATTATACAAGCAATAACCATGTAATATTCTTAACCCTACTTTTTGTCCGCGAGTTTGTCACATACCAATTATTCTTTCCACTATTTGATATTGTTTATGTAGATCATCTGTAAGTTCCTGCTGGCAGTTATAATATTCCACATCTTCTGGAGAAGCATTTTTCAGCCTGAAATGGGAATTTATTTACAGTGCTTATTACATTGTCTAGTTCTAAAACTAAGAAAATTTGGCAACTCTAAGGCTCTGAACATAAGCATCAGAGGAGTGTTTCTTAGGGAGCTGCTTTGAAGCAGCTACAAGGCAGAAACTCCTGCTAAGAAAGTGCTCCATCTGGCTTAGCTGCCTCATCACTAGTGCCTGAGAAGGCACATCAACAGACATTCCAGCTTGTATTAGCCATGTGGATGAAGCAGAACATCTATGGGCAACAGCACACAGTTTGCCTCATAGGACACCTCCATGGAGTCTCCAGAGAGGGCTCACTCCGTAAGAGTGCCTCTCATAAGGAAGGTCGCCTCCGAGTCCCACCAGGCTTCACAGGTGATATTAAAATACCAATAAAATTGAACGTCAAAAGTGTGACATTAAAATGTACATATTTCTTCAGCTGTTGGCTAGAAGACAGAGAAGCCTAAGCCAACAAAACTAAATACTTGGCAAAATAATCTCTGCATTGACTCCTGAAGATCTCTGATCAAAATATAACTTCAAAATTAGTAAAAAAAAAAAGCTAAGACTTTTTTTCTTTTTACATTTCATTTACATTCATCTTGTGCAAACTTCTGTAACAGACACTAAAATTTGGGAGAAGCAGCTGCTAACTGAAAGATCCAATTTTACATGATGTGCGAGTATTCTCACACGCTTGACCAAAAAGTCAGCAGCTCAGCAGCTTACAAGACTGCAAAGATTTGGGAAGATTAAGTCTTTTTTTTGTGTTCTTGTTGCATAGACACTTCAAATCATACCCTCACAAAGAAGTCTCACAGAACCACAACAGAACATCTATATTATTATAAAAACATGTAACATGGAAGTAAAAATCAAAATACCATCGTTTTGTTTCCTGATCTTTTTTCTTATAATTGTCCAGCTTCTTCATTCCCTTAACATTTTGTTGCTTCAGTGTTTCCTCAGTCTCCCAGGTATTATGGATGTGGGACCAGCCTTTCCATTTAATCAGATATTGTACTTCACCTGGCTCCTTCGATTTTTCAAACCCACCATTTGGATCACCATCTGCCTCAACTGCATAGATGGTGGTTGCAGCACCAGTGGCTGAAAAGGAAAGCAAACCATAAACCTTAATTGAATGGAGATGTCATCAATCAGCCAATAAGAACAGTGCTACAGAAAGCAAGCAGAGATGCTTTCAAATGAATTGAATTACAGCTCTCACATAATTACTTTTAGTTGAACAATAAGGACACAGACACGTTAGCACATGCACCAGAAGTCAAAAGCAAAATCAAAAAAGTAACCAATAATCCTGGGTATTTAACTTGTAAAAACCTCATCTTTTCTTACTAGAATTTTCTTAGTATTCCCAGCATCTCTAGTGATCCCCAGGGAATGCTCCATTAACATTACTTGCCATCTTCCCTGCTATATCCTTCTCATCTCTGCATGTGAATTACACTTCATGCTTGGCCAGCCCTGAGACCTCAATAAGCTGCTACTAGGGACGCTATAAATCTATTTCTTCCTAGGTATGTTTTTCTACATCTTTTTTTTTTCTCCTACTGCCCTTAGAATCTTATCTGAGGAAATTTTTAATTAAGCACAGACTGCCTCCCAGCTGAAGCCTCTGAGCATAAGGGAGCACGCTCATTTCTGTGAGGGTATCCAGGACTCAATCAGCTCCAGAGGACTGATACAGCAGAGAGTGGCAACAACAAAGGAGAAAAAACAGCAACAGCATCTGGAGAATCAGATATAACAAGCCTAGTCCAAAAGGTTTTCGACAGTGGTCATGCTGTGCCTGTAAGTTAGAGGTTTTAGGACAGATTGTAATTCAGGACAGTATATGGGGAAAAGAAAGTTAAGAAAAAGACAAGGTAAGCTCTGAGATGGGTCAGGAACTCCAGAGATTGGTTAAAATTAACGGAGAAAAGTAGCTCTGAAGTGTGAGGGTACTGAATTTTCTATAGTTAGAACACCAATTTGCAGGCTGTAACACACAATGAACTGCTGGTCACTCCAACCATCCCTGCTGGAAGACATTCATACCATCACTCACAGGAAAACACACATGCAAACACACCAGTAGGTACTAGACACACCTCACAGCCTTTCCACTGTTTCTTTGTAATAAATTGAGACAATTTGCACAAGAGTAACTAAAATGACGATCTAAATGCTTCAGCCTTCCTGACACCATCTCCCAGTGCTCAAGGTTTAGCTGGTTAGCTGTCCTATCCAGTCTACCCTCTCCCTTCCCAGTGTATACAATTTATATCTATCAGGTATGAGAAAGTATAAGCAACACTGCCATACGGTGTGCCTTAATGCAATATAGATCTGACTTCTTTTTGCATTACTCAGTTATGCAAGTTCTGTGTTGTACTGCAAAAGGCTTGAAAAGTGACTTTAAAAAGCAGCATCCTTATCAGCAGCAGAAAAGCAATATAACATGACTTGCTGGTATTTTTAAACTTATTACTGTTTGCAAATATCACAGGTGACCTAGAGCTGAGAACAACTGCTAAAACTGTACCAAAACTTACGTCAGCATCTTAAAAAGACAGATTAAAAAAATACCTCCTTTTCGACCAAATCGACTATCCATAAACTTCTCTATAGTTTCAAATTCATCTTCCTCAGGCTGTGGGACATCTTCTCCACAGACTTCCAGCAGATCATCAGAATCTGTCTTAGTCTCTTCAGCTTCTTTGTAACTAACATTGACTGTTGCCTGGCGACGAGACCCTCTCTTATCATAATCATCATCGTCGTCGTCCTCATCGTCATCATCGTCATCTGATGAATCAAGCTGCCTCTTTTTCTGTACTGCACTTTTTTTGCCACTTTTTGGCTTAATCCTTAGAGACACCAAGATATGACAAAACAATGGGGTTTCAACATGGAAAACCACAGCCATCTGTATTTATTTCTGAATATGCATATTTCATGGCTCATCAGATATGGCACTTTCACTGACAGCCCACAGTAGAGAGGCATTCGCTACAGCGCACTGATAGCATGACATGCTTTGCAGTTAAAGTTTTCAATTTCTGTAATATACACGGTTTCATTTGTATGTGTCGTGGTACAATGCTCAAATCATTAATCAGAAACAGAACTAGAGTATGTGAAATGCAGGACTTCCTACCTGCTCGGAGGCTTCCGGCTTTTGACTTTGTTTTTTGGCTCGTAGTCAGATTCGCTCTCTTCACAACTGCTCTTCTCTCCATCTTCCTCCGATTCAGAATCGGAGCCAGTTCCTGATACTGATCCTGATCCAGACATTTGCCAGTCTTCACTGTACACATTCAAAGACAAAAAGTAACATGTCTTTTATTAAAAAAGTAGTTACCTATGCATTTGCTATTCCCCCTAACATTTATTGCCACATCTATTGAAAGGACAGAAAATTATCATGAACAGATAACAAACAGCTAAAAATACCTAGTGCACCTCCATTTGGAGCCATTTATTTTTGTGTTATCAAAAGGCAGTTTTAAAAAGAAAAACCCTGAACAAAAACTGAATTTCTATAGAAATTACAGAAGACAGATAATATGTAAAGTAAAAACTGTGGCTTACCCATAATCAAATTGAGCACTAAAGGTTATATTCTGGAGTGTCCAGTATTCCCTAAGAGCTACGTTCCCCCGTGCCTCACGTGAAGCACGGGCAGCTTGGCCACAGGAACCAAGAATAAGGCAGCAGCACATTTGAGAAGTGCACAGAATGACCATAAGTGCAGTGGTCAGAGGCATTCACTGCCCAAAGTTCCCACCAACTTCTCAAATCTGAGAAGCAGGCAAGATACAATGACTAAACAGCGTGCGACTCTTGAGAGGCAGCACCTCCTTCCTCCTGCTTAGCTGGGAGCTTCTATTTACAACAGGAACGATGTAGCCACCCCTGCATGGCACCTGGTTCTGAGCTTGTACAGGCAAATTTCACCTCAAGGGTGCTGCGACAGCGACAGTGCAGGGGGAAGCCTGGCATGCATTCTTTAAAGGTTGTTAAATATTTGCACTATCACTTGTCATCAGGTTTAGGGCTCCTTGACCAAGTCCTGGAACAGTCTTCATGTTCTTCAGAAGTGGATTATCACTCAAGTATTTTCATTTAATTTTTGTCAGGAAGCCTAGGAATCCATGCTGTGACATTCCTCCCCTCTCCCCACCCTCCAGTGCACACACACTTAAAACATACTCTGCTCCTGAAAGAAATAGTTTTCACTGTTCCAAGACACACACATGCACTGACCAATGCTACAGCACTGTTTGTCTTAATAAAAGACTACTTCTGCACACAGTAAGTTAAAAAATGCAAATCCCCAACCTGCATTTATTTGATCATACAGACAACAAACATAAGATACGACTTTCTATGGCTTGATCCTGTGCCACAAGAGGCTTGATCCTGTGCCTCTCATCTGCGTATCGAACAACTGCAAACACACTTGTTCAAAACAGTCAAAACAAAATCAAAACACTGGATGTATGAGTTTATTTGGCTGCTAACTTCTGAACTTAAGTGTCTTTCCTGTAACAAGAGTATATTACTGGGTGTCAATAAATTCTTAGGAACACAAGAATGCAAATACTGCTTACCACTAGAGAAGCACCATTTTGCAGTTAACCTTTTTTGCACTTATCCTTTGATTAACGTTTCTCAATGATACTGTACTGTCAACTATGAGTATTAAGATGACATATTAATTGGGAGAAAAGGTATGAGTGCAGTTAAAATTGCTATACATCATTCATAAAAACCACAGGTCAGAGTCTCTTCTGCTTTCATTGTCATGATGACAAAGCATAATCCTTTTCACAAACTTCTTTATCTAGAGCTTAACAACAGCTCCATTTCAATTAAGCTTCCTTGACTAGTCAATAAAGCTAATTACTGTCAGACATGGAATAACTTCTCAACAGTTCAGAGAGAGGAGAAAAATTTAAAAAGGACTGGCATGATCTATGGGATTCCAACTTAAATTCGATCTGAGGCAACCTGCTGAATTAGCATCCTATTTCTTCAATGATTTTTTGGGAGCAGCACAAAAATATGCCACTCCTAACAATATGTTGACATAAAAGTGTTGATAAATGTTTGAGGAACACTGGAGGCAATACAGACTCTTCTGCTCAGAAACAAAGGAGATTTATGCTCTTTTAAGTATTTTTTTTTTTTTTTTTTTAATATTCCAAAGCATCAATCAAGGCTGAGAAGTGCAAGTAAAGATGAATTAACATGGGAATTTAAGTATTTCTAGGGTGGAGAAAGGAAGCATGGAAAATTATAAGCACATTCCACCATGACAAAATACAATGGGACATTACTTATGAAAATATCTTACTCTTTATGCTTTTTCTTCTTGGTCTCACTGGATGAGTCATCTGCAGAATCTTCGCTACTAGATGAGTCCTGCAGATTAACAATAGAATATATATGATTCACTATCACAAAAAGAATAAAGTATTTTTAGCATTTAAAAGATAATTCATCTCCCACTTTCACACTAGAATCACATTCTCCAGATTTTATCTTCAACCCCCTCAGTCTAACTAATGATACTGAACAAGATGAGGATTGATGATGTTTTTGTGTTTAACCATCTATGAACGTACGATGTCAGCAGAACTCTAGAAAATGACACCAAAAACCTGACTTAAAAATAATCAATACACCTATGTAAAATATAGTCATGGTTTAAGCTGCTTCAGGTTAACAGAGAAGAAATTCTATTGAAAGCCTAACAAATAATGCCCTGCTAATAAAGAGTCTCCTGCTGTTTCACAGCGTGGTCACCTTTCATTATCTCTCACATTTAAACACTAGCTTAAGAGAAGTCTGAGAACAGGATATATACTTCTCTTTCCAATCCTAAAGAGGGAAAAAAAAAAGATGAGCCCTCTTAAAACTACATTTTCCTAAACCCAACCTCATACAGATTAAAATCATTTTTATCCTAAAAAGCAGTCATGAAAGCAAATAAGACTTCCTAGTACCCATTTTAATAGTAACTTTTTAACTATTCACGATAGAGTGCTTTGTTTTAATGATGAACAGCTAAATCGTACCAAAATAGAAGTCTGGACTCTTGAGGAAAGATTTGTGACCACAATGCTTCTTTTTGTAAGTTTAGATTTTAAAATATTTACTATTGAGGTATGGTTCTTAAAATCAAAGATTTCTTTTGTAATAACTGTTATGAAACCTGCAAAAATGTAGTTTTTCCACTGCATACAGCGTTTTTGAAAACTATAGCAGTGACCTTTATACAAATAAAACACCTGAGAAGTCTTCTAGTATTTTAAGCTATATTTATGAAACACAAGCCAAAATACAATGAAAGTCTGTACTACATGACCTGAAATTTTCATCCATGCTTGGATTAAAGACACCAAATAACCTGAACTGCTATAAATCTGGCACAACTCAGCCGAAAATATGCAACTGAAGACATTTTTAGATTTCCTCATAAGCATATCCATCATTTGAGCATTACTTTTATAGACTAAACCAGACTTTGACACATAGAGAACATAATTTTGCTCTACATAATTTTATCCCAACATTTGGGACACTGAGACACACGTATTCATATTAGAGAGAGAAAAAAGACTTATTTTGTGTCACTCACCTCTTCTGAACCACTGTCTGATGAAGCTGCCTTTTGTTGCTGTTGCTGCTGCTTCTTGAGCACTGCTGATCTCTGCACGGCAAGTATGCTTGGACTGGACTTCCAAAACTGGGCCAGAATTCAGATACAGTCATTTAAAAATCCTGGAACTTTTAAGGTTTAATCACATACATACACTGCTGAACATAAACAGCATTGCCAGTCGCACTGACCTCAATTCTACCAATAATAAAAATTAACCATAAAATACTGCTTGCATTAATAGTATTAGATAGTGGTTTAAAGCAGCAATATTTCTGCAGGGCAGAACACTACATAAGAATGGCCAGCACATTTCTTACAATAAGCAATAGTTTAGTAATAAAGTAAAAAATTTTTAAAGTAATTAGACCAGTCCGGATAAACCCTTTTAGGCCACATAACTGATACAATCTTCCAGCAATTTTGCTTCACATGAAAAGACTGAAGCACATGAGCAAAAACAGAAAGGAGAATTTGTAATAGCCTGGACCTTATGGTTATCAGTACTTCACTACCTTGAATTCATACATGATTCATCATCCAAACAGAGCCCATATTACACAGAGAAACAGAAGGAGGTTCAGGCAATTTAGACACACCGGCTTCAAGAGGATTTCCAAACAAAATTTTCTTCCTGAAGTTAGCAGATTCCTGCCATACAGAAATCCAACTGTATGTAAATTTGAGAAGTTCCGTCTCCAGGTGAGGAGCAACTTCTTTACTGTGAGGGTGACAGAGCAGTGGAACAGGCTGCCCAGGGAGGTTGTGGAGTCTCCTACTCTGGAGGTCTTCAAAACCCGCCTGGATGCCACCCTGTGCCACATGCTGTAGGTGTGCCTGCTTGAGCAGGAAGGTTGGACTAGATGATCTCTAGAGGTCCCTTCCAACCTTGAATATTCTGAAATTTTGGAAAATTTTTGTAACACCATTTATCAGCAATGTGAGGGAAACAGTACTAGCAAGATGATTTAAAAGATAAAATTTTAGAAGTAACATTGTGATATGTGTCTTCATCTTCAGAAATAAGCAGTAAGTAAATGGGTGCTTTTGAATGATAACATTTTAGGTATGTACATAACTAATACTTATAAAAGCAAAAATTTAAGAGTGCCACTGCGAACACTCAGCTATTAAAAGCTCAGCCCATAGCAAAATATTATGACAGCAAAGCATGTACATTCATTTATCCCTCTAAGTGAAATTCTAATAGATTTTATTGTCTCATCCTATTTATTCTTTCTTAAATGAAAGCTGCTCTTGTAACTAACCGCACAGTGATTTTTTTTTTCCCCCCCACAAGGGAGGACTTAGATGTTTTACCTCAGATCCATCAACTTTTGGTGGCTTAGCTTGAACTTGTTTCTTCTCTCTCGAAGTGTCAGATTCAGATTCTGACTGACTGCCTGACTCGGATCCAGAGTCAGAGTCGCTGCTACCTGACTGGCTGCTGCTTCCATCACTGCTGCTTCCAGAGCTTGAACCAGATCCAGAACCCGATGCTGACCCAGAATCATCATCCGATTGACTGCAATTAGAAGACAGCAGGATATTACACAACAGCTAACATAACAGATTAAAAAAAGTCACAGTAGAGAGACTTTAGCTTTGCCTAAAATCAATTCCACATTTAACCCAAACATATGGGATACATACACCCGGATGCAAAGGATTAAGTCAGTCAAGAATGAGAATTCAGAGCTAAATTAAAACTATATTCACTTGAACTGCCAATATTTAACAATCCCAAGATAATGCCAATATCCAAAACTATAAACCCCAAAAGGGAATATCAAAATCGAGATCACTGCCCACACAAATCACTGAGGCGGGAAGGGGGAGGTAGCAGATTGTTCATCCTTTGCCCTAGAAAGCCCTTAATTGACAACAGAGCAAACATGCTTCACTTCCTGCTGGTGCTCATGAACCCAATGAAACAGCCGTCCAAGTTAACAGAGATATGTGAAACTATACTAAGTTTCTGCCTGTATAAACTCTCATGTGCAGCACATTCTCGAAGGTCTCGATGCAACTGCTTCACATGCAAAAAAATATATGGTAAGATAAAGAGCTCTGACTTCAACTGTACTCTGGTGCGCCTGTACTTATCTGGTCACTGGCCACAGGATGACCAGCAGCGTAAGGCCCTGAGCATTCCCAGCACCTATTTCATTTCCCACATGTTCTCACTGCAAGAAGCCACCTTCCAGCCCGAGTCTCCAGCAGAAACTTGCCTCATAACCCCTAAAGGCAGTACTCTAATCCCGAAGCCTAACTGATCTGAACCAACAGTAGGAGCGGCGGGGAGCCCGAGGCAAAACACAGGCCGTACAGGAGATATTACACCACAGGTGTTTCATTTACAGAAGAATTAACAAAAAAAAGCATTATTTTTAAACACTGGAGAAAAAAATTACATTTTGCTTTTTAGCATGGGGATCACTGGATCCTAAGGACCAGTATATAACAAGTCTACATCAAAATAAATTACTAGCTTTCATATATTTCTAAGGGCAGATTGTGTCGTTGCTTTTCCTACACTTAGGAAAAGCAATTTGTCTTTTTTTTTTTCCCTTTTTTAAACATTTCTAATAACAATTTTCTTTCACACAAAGTGTAACCCTGTTATATCAGCATTTTCAAACCATGACATTAAATCAAGTCTTGAAAAAACATGGCACTGGCATCTTCCATTTTCCAATGATTTTCTACCAACACAGGTGGTAAAAAACAAAAAAACAAACAAACAAAAATCCAAGCTCCAAGCGTAGCCATTCCCTCTATCAAATTATCTGCCTCTGCTATCTCACAAAACTTTAAGCTGTATAACGGAAAATATAATGGAATACTCATGCCCTTGGAGATGTCAGAAATGCAATTATATGAAAAACCCTTTGCGTTAACAGCACACATACAAAAGCGTCTATTGCCTAGCAGGACTATCTACTCAAACAAAAGTTGAAGAAAATTTTTAGCAAAAGACACTTCTTCATTACCTTCAACGGTAACTACCTATACGGCATTCAGACAAATTTGGGTGCTAGCATTTCTTTTTTGTTTTTGTTAACCTCTCATGAGGAACAGTTCAGGGTGTGCATCAGGACAGGTCACCAGCATGCAGCATCCACTTTTGAGATGAAGTGATGTCTTAACCTGCTTTTGAAATACTCTTCAAGAAAGCAGCAACAACGCAGATCATAGAACTTCTTAACTTTCTAAAACTAAGAAAGGCACCAAAAGATGTAAAAATTTGCTTGGACCAAGGGGGAAAAAAGTTTTCTAATGAGAAGAATGAAGAACTGCTTTCCTTCTCACACCAAAAGTCTAGCCATGTCTCCTAAGCAGCACTTATAATGAAAAACTGGGGTATTAAAAACTCCTTCTTACTGAAATGTTGTTGTAGTAATAGCTTCCAGCTTTGACTTCTGTTTAACAGAGATACCAACAACTTGCTACCCTATGCTCATTCACCATGCCCTTTGAGAACTTGTCTTTGCAGATATCGAGTCACCAGGATACATCTGCACTTGGCTTTTTCGGTTATTTCACTTGCTAAATGCGGAGGAGGTCACTACCGCACAAGAAATCACTGCCGCTCAGCATCACTTGAGTGGGACCCCTGTTCACCCTGCCTTGGGATTTAACCTAACCAATATGAAGGGCAGGATTTAACTGCAGGCTGATCATCCTCCAAGACGCCAATTTTTCAGCTGCAGAATAAGCTAGGGATGCTCACTCCCGGAAGAAAAATAGGCACACTCTGCCCCTCTCTCTTCCCCCTCACCATCCTCCACAAAACACACATTTTACTGTGAACACAAAACTACTAACACATTAAAAGGGTAAAAAGTCATCTCCTTGCAAATAGGGCAGAAAGGAAAAAAACAACTTCAAATTTTCACTGTAAATGCTCCTACATGTGCCCTGAATTTCAACAATTTTCACAGAAGAGGAAAGGATCTCAGCAGCAATGTGAGCCTTTATTGCTGAAGCTGAGCACCCCACAAACACAATCTTAGTCCTGCAACAACACACCCGCCTGCTGCTGCTGAGGAATGCTCTGCAGCAGCAACTTACTCTGCCACTGCTGCCCTCTCCAGCCATCCCCCAGCACAGCACTCCCTCCGTGGTGTCAGTATGGCCTGTAAAGGCTACAGACTCATCCTGAAACCACAACAGAAGATGGTACAGGCCAACACAGAATTAGAAAAACTGACTGGATTTGAAATGTTTTTTTTTTTTCTTGTTGCTTTTCATCTTAGCACATACATTGTATCACAAGAGACTGTAGGTGTTTTTCCAAGTGCTTAAAACTCTGCACAGCCTAATCCATTTCCCTCTTCACAGAGCATTACTGGCATGACTAAGAAAGAGCAACATGGTGCAGAGCTCCTATTACCTCGCAGCATCACTGAAAGCTCAGAAACGCCCATTTGTCTGCATTCTAAAAATTCTAATAGATGTTTTGAAATTCACAGGAAAAGGGATAGGATGCAGAAGTTTCATACAGATTTCTAGCAGCCCAGATGTCATTTGCTTGATCTGTTACAATGAACACTCTAACAACCAGTAACTGCATGGCAAAACAATGAGCATCAGCTTCCGGCAAGTTTACATGATTTGAACTCGAAGACAAGCAAACTCTCACTCTAACAGGTTGCATCGTGACATGACACAAGTAGCTTCATTTGTATCGTGACATGCTGCAAGTAGCTTCAATTTTTTTTTTTTTGAAATTGCAAAGGAGATACAGTCTAAGAAAACAGCGCATGTTTTCCAGTAATAACCATTGCAAGCCATCAAAGCATGCTAACCAAACTGCGAGAGCACTGCAAACTGCATCAAAATTTGACTTTTAAAATATCCTCTCTCAAAAACAAAACCCGCAAATTTGACTTTTAAAATATTCTCTTAAAAAAAAAAACCTGCAAGATAACAAGACAGCATACTTGAATTCAAAGGAAAGTGAAAAGTCCCTAATAAAGATGTCAAAACATAAACTCAGGGAGAAAGAACTGACCTCACGGCTATTTAGCTACTTGCTTTCTCTTTCCCTCCTTTGCCTAGGGGCTTCGTGTGTTTTCCTGTTTTTTCTGTGGCACAGTACACAAGCAATGCCTTTTCTAAAAAGCTTGAAATATTATCTGAAGCAAGGCCCATAACTTGCCTAATGCTTCTCACAGTGGGTAAGGGCCATTAGCATGATGAAAGCATGCTAGAAGGTGAAAGCAACACCACTGGCCCCAGCAAGATCAGTTGCTGAATTGGAGATACTAATCACTGAGACCAACTCTGGTACCTTATCCCTACTACTAGTAAGATGGTAAAGTGAACTATTTCTTTAGAGACTCAGAATAGTATCAGAATTGCCTCTGCTACTTGCTATATCATCTCAGGAACAGCAGTCATGATCCTCTCCTTCAAATTTCCTCTTACAGAAGAGGACAGGCAGAGAGCTTCACTTCTTGCTTCCTTCTCTTCCTGTGGAGTTGTGGGTAAGTTCCCTTGATTTAGATACTTCCATTTTAAACGGTTCAGCAAAAAGCAAAAGAGGACCTCATTTTCTTCCTGTTGTAGATATAAAGTTGGCTACAACATAATCAGCCTATGCACACACATCCTTCTTCCTAAAAAAAGCCTGCTTAAGACGGGAGGTAGGAGGGAATTCCCACTTTTTTCAAGCACCTTGCCTAAACTGGAACCTCCCTGTTCTTCCCTCACCCTTCCTGAAGGAACTGCATCTCCAAGGACAATCTGAAGCAGGATCTTCCCTTTAACTTTTCTACTAGAATGACTACACACACACCTATAACCAGAGAAACAACAAACAGAAAAACAGACAGAAGCACAGACAGAAGCACAGACAGTACCCAAGACTTCATTCTCAGTTAACTATTCACCTGCGTTCAGCAAGTTACCCCATCCCACTTCGTTGTGTTTCTTTTACTCTGGTCCTGCACTGCTGCCCTCTTCCAAACATCTCTACCCTGTGATCTTACTGTTGTTGCCCCCTCCATTCTTCACTGAGGGCTTCCAAAAGACCCAACATCAACATAAGTTGTAAGTACTATCAACACTAGAATAGGAACTCTATAGATAGAAAACAATAGGACACAAGATAAGCTACAGAACAGTGGTGTTAACATGAAATACACGAAAGAGAATACTCAGCACTAACATCAGGTATCAAAGTGCATTCAGGCTCATTTAAGCACACCACCTTGTTATTCCAAACAAAAATCCTGCCTTTTTAAGTCCCTCTTCCAAAAATGCATCATATTAGCCTACTTCCTGTGCCCCCCCCCCCAAAAAAATTTACTTTTCAAAAGAAGGCAAAATTAAAACAGGATTATTTGATAAAAAGTATTCATGAAAAGAAACCATATATTACACACACTGTACTTGGTTCACCTGAAAAGAACTTAACCCAAGGCAGGGCATGAGAGGAGACAGCACAGCACAGTTCCAGGAGCACCACCAGAGCAACAACGATGACACCCTGGGTTCTGCTGGAGCAGGGCTGTTTCTCTGCCATGGAAACAAACCACAGCAGGAGGACAACTCAGTGACAGGGCTCCCTTCCAGCAGTAGAGACACACAGCGTGTACTAAGAATGAAGAGCATAATATTCTCAAATGGGACTGCTATATGAAAAAGTATAGTTTCCTGAATGTGGGCAAATCACAGTCAAGGTGACAGCATCTTCCAGGATATTCAGTAGCGGAGCCTCTCTCAACCCTTGTCCTTGAACCAAGTTGCTGCATTTGTACAGCAGCATGTGTGCAACCTGATTTGGTATGAAAGTAAGACTCAGTTAACAGGTTTGTCGGTGGTGCATTTCATAACCACGGCTTTTGGCTATTCTCACTAAACTCGAGAGCAATTCAAGAGAGGTCCTTAAACGCAGTATTTATTTGGAGATTGTTCTGTGAAAAAGCAAGATGAAGGACATAGTTGAGTTTGTTTATACCTGTTGATATTTCAAACCCTGAAAAAGATCAAAATACCTCAAGAATAAAATCAGAGTATGCTTTGGGGAGACGACAGAAGAACACAGACAGAAATCTCACTGATAGTGAATTGGACTGAAATCCAGCAGTCTATCAGAGTCGCTAGTTCTTTACAAGAGCTTTTGGTTGAACTTCATTAGCTTACCTCACAAAACAAAATGTCCCTGATAACATACAAGGAGGAAGAGTCACCTAATATATTCAAGGTACTAGGCAGAGAAAGTCCAAGATGGAAAGCTACACAAACTAAGCTGTAAGAGCCTGCCAGAGCATTTAGACTCCTCCATCATCATAAATTGCTGTGTGATTGACTCCTGCCGAAGTTTAGTGGTTTCAGTGACGAATCCCTCCCTTGGTCATAAGCCACCTTTTTATGATGTTTTAACAAAGAAAAAGGGGACGATTTATCTTTGCTGATTTTAGAGCATATTCATTATACTAAGCCGCCATAAAAATGGCAGGAACCTAGCAATCAAAGACAGTCTGTGGGTCTTCATAAAGCACTTGATGTAAGGGTGAAATGCTATTTTAATAAATCAGGTATTCAAATGAATACAAAGACATCCTTCCTTGGACACGAAGAGCTCCTTCCAGAATAAGAAGCAGCAAATGCCAAGCTCTTAAAACTACAAGTTCACAGACAGGTTTGCTTACAGGCAAATGCAAGTGTTTTTCCTTTTTTTTTTTTTTTTCCTCCTCTCTCTCTTCTGAGATATCTGAACTACTTGGTCTGATTAGATGCGTTAAAAAACAAACAAATAAACAACCCCAAAACCCAAGCCAGCTTCCTATTTGTAACCACAGATATAAAGCAAAGTGGATAAATACCACAGTTCAGGCTATCAAGAAGTGATATTTCCTGTCCTCAGCTATTAGAAAGCATAAACTCAGTTCCATTTTCCTGAAATAGGCTGATTAACTGGCAAAAGAATAAAGAATACATCATGTTTCCAAGACTACATATTATTATCTGCTGCAAGGACTATAAAATTTGTCCCAAAGCAAATATATGAAAATTGCATTGATCATCTACTAACTTTCACGACCCTATGAACCACAAAATCTTGATTTGAGAGTCACAAGTCACCTATCTTAGAAGGCAAAGGAAGTTTGGAAATATCTCACAGGCAGGAGGTATCTGTGGTTCCTGAGGGGTCTACTACTCTTGTGCAATGAGACCATGTGCAGGTGCACAGCTGGCTCCAGCAGTAACACAACAAGGTCTTTATCTGAAGGTCCTTCTAGATCACCAGCAAACAGTTTTAGCTGGAGTTTAATGCCCCACAACCACATGCACACACAGAAATATCCAGACACATACCCTGAGGGACTGTCTGGCTAGATTTGGTGTGTATGCTACTTGTATTGCTGTATCTTAACTCTTAAAACTGCCAAAAAATAGCATTAGCTGCAGGAAAGGAAGGAAGAAAGAAAAGAAGGAGGGAAAAAAAAAAAAAAAAGAGGATTCTGAGAAGAGCGCAATAGAACTCAAATCCCGTGAAACAAGTTAGATTAGAGAAAGACTGGGATCTGGATAAGCTCAGCATGACTCCTGTAAGTAAATTAGAAGCCATATGCAGAATGAAAGCTGAATTCCGAATTGACAACTCCTTCTTGAAATAGGTAAGGGCAAAACACTAGCCTCAAAAACTTCGTTTCTGATGCACGTTCTGAATGCTTGAAATAAAGTGAAAAGACGTTCTTAAATTTAGAACAAGACAGTGCAACAATTTTCAGTATGCTCAATTCCATTACATGCCAACCTCCATAAAATTGGCAACTTACTGAAGAAAGAGATTACTTCTAACAGAAGTGAAAAGCTTGCTGTTCACATCAAGTTTTATCTAGCTGCCTTTACCATTTGCTAGACCCTTTTACGAAGTACTTCTCTAGATTTCAGAAGTTTTCTGCCCTAGAAAATGTATACTTTATATTTTCCTTTTCACACCCTCCCTCCTAGGCTTCTCTCTACACTTTTATCAATATTACCTATGAAGCATCTATCAAAAAGAAAACTAGTACACAGGGACATTTCTGCACATGTGCTTGGGAGCCTTTGCTTTAACTCCCATTTAGGATTTCTTGATAGCAGGAAATCTAGAGCAGTAGTTTTCAAATCATTTCTTTCACAAAAGGTATGACTTTATACAACAAATTCTAGCCTGCTGACAAAGAGCTGGCTTTATTTAACCATCTTCTGTGATCCGCAGACTATTAAAGTAATAGAAATTCACAGAAATTACATTCTTTCATTAACAGCAGCTTCTAAATGTGTAATGAATATTAAGGGTCTTTGGTGCAAGTTATCACTTTCTGTTTTCTGGAAAAAAAGGGGAGTATAAAAGGCTCCCTTCCAGATCAACTATACTGAGCATAATCCCCTGTCTACCCACAGATAAGGGAGGTGTGCTCAAGAGCTCCAATCTTCTTCTACAAGAACCACAGGAAGAGCATAGAGATCAGAACAATTTTCTTATCCAACTGACAGTGTTTGATTTGTGCATTCCCAGCTCTACCTGGAGTTTGTGCAGTTCAGCTATAACTGCCTTCCCTTGCTCATTAAGCTTTCTTATTGCTATCTAGCTCGTATGAGTTTTACTCCAAAAAGTGTTCAAGAACACTACACAGAAATGCTTTAACTTTTAATAGGAGTCAGCTTTTCAGAGCTCTGCTACAAAGTTTGTGGGCTCACACTTAACTTGCTATCAGTAACAGAACAGTACCTGTGATTTTACCCATAGCTCCTGAAAATATTCCAGGACAGTAATTTCATGTAAATAAAGACCTAGATAGTATACTCCATTGTAATCATTACACAGAAAAGAAAACATCAGATAGGAAGATTAGATGATAGCAATTATGTCAGTCTACAAACCTCAACAGGTTTGGCTTAGCACAAATCTATAGCTTCAGAGGTTGCCAGCACAGCCAAAGAAAACCCAAACAGAGCAACAAACGATTCAAAAGTGAAAGTGCAAGAGATGTATTTTTCCACTCAGGGCAAAACAGAAGCTTATGCACAGCACCTCCATCAAGGTATGTGTTTCCAGTCATCCATCCATCAGCCAGATGAATAGACTCAAGGGTGGAAAGTGCAGCAGCACGACAGATTGGCCATTTCTTTCCCATATGCTTCAGAAATGCATTTTCTTCATAGCCAGTCACAGGGAGTAGAAAACTGCTACCCCACCTAACTACAGTGCTGGTCAGTGTATAAAAACTGAAGCTCTTGATGAGAGCCTTTTCCAGCCCTCCTGTGGCTGAGAAGGATGCTTCCAACCTTACAGGCTTTGCTCAAATCCAGACTTTATGCAAATCATGGTAAGAGTTTCCTTACAACACTACTAGACAGTGTTGCTGAGGCTGTGTATTTTTTGTAAACCTAGCCCTGACTTTTCCAAGCCTGTTTCCCTGAACTTTCTGAAGTAACGGCAGTGGCTCTCCCAGACTGGGCTGCATGCAAATACAATCACTCCATAGTGACAGCCATGGAAGTTTACAAAGACCATGTGGGAAAATGGCCTTACTGCACTTGAAAAGTCTCATAGTGACATACTTTTCAAAGATCTGTGGTGGTTATCATCAACTGTATTAGCAATGTTGCTACTTATCCACCTTTATCTCTGTCCATGTTCTCCCTATTTTTGAAAGTCTAATCTCTGCAGTTTCTTCCTGGTGGCAATTCCCAATTGCTTTCTCAGCTTGTTTTGCTTCTCTCATTCTGAATGGAAAAGGATCACTAAAGCCTTGTCATGATACTTTGCTATCAATAGTAACTATTTTGTTACTGATTTCTATTTCCATTCTGTACAGTTCACATTTCCAGACCATTTGAAAGCTAAACACAGTTTCACTTCCCCAGTTTAAGTATCTGCCTCCAGCCAAAAGCGACTTAGTGAATTCCTGTGCAAGTAAAAATCATTTTGGGAGAACTTGAGAGGCAAGGCCCCCCCCTTGCCTTCTCTATAAACAACAAATCAACCAACCTCCAACATAAACAACAGGCAACTCATCCTCAGGTACACCGTAAGCAAACTCTTTAGTGATACTTATTTTAATAACGGAAATAATCGAGCCCTATGTAATTTAAATCATAAAGTTTTCTCCATTTATTTACAAAACAGAGCTTCTTAATAGCAAAAGACAAATGTGCAAATACACTTGCCAAGATCTGTTAACCTAACTGTAAGGCTAATGATTGATACAAGTCCAGGGAAAAAAAAAAAAAAATTAAAAACTTCCCCAAACTTGGTAAGACTTAAGATGAGCTCAGCAGCACACTGAAGATGCATAACGGTGTCACACTTCACAGTCAAGTATAAAGGTTAAATTACTTCACATCTTCCTGATACTTACTTTTAACGAAGCCTCTGGAAAACTTTTGATTTTAGCTGTTTCAATAGCTTTTATATAACATTATCTAGGAGCAGCCATAATTCAATGCACTTTCCCAATATTATCTTTAGCTAGGTGGCAGTTAAAAGTGAATAATCAAACAAAAAAAAGCAACAAAAACATGAAATGCAAAGTCATCAGTTGTCTGTCCTAAAGAAGCTAACGCTAGCTAAAGGTCTGATTTATGACTCTCAAAGTATTCAGAAAACTAGCCTCATCTACATTATTTTATTTTGCTCATGCTCCTCTGCTCAATTGATAAGGTTTTGTTTGTTTGTTTACGAATAAACAGGGATATTTGCACTAGTGGATATTTTTTCCCTTACTGTAGGAAAGGCCAAACCTGTTTGCCAGTTAGTATTATTTTTATTGGAAGTATAAGCCCTCAAAAAACACTGTGTATTAGAACTTTCAAGTTATTCACAAGATTCAAAGCTTAGTGACTTTCTAGGGTATTCCTAGTTATAACAGGAAGCTTGACCTAAAAATGCACAAAGGTGGTTTGGTTTCTTTGGTTTTACTGTTCAGTGATTTCCTGGTGATTTGCATCTAACATCACCTAAACACTTGTCTTCTCTCCTTCTTCCCACCCTATCACTCACTATGCTACATGAGCAGCTGGCCAATATGTTTTTATTGCATTTCTTCACTTGGGGCAATACTCAGATTCTCTCCTCTAGCCAACCTGCAGTTCTCATAAAGCCCCAGAACTCAAAACTCCGTTTTCTTTATGACCTCTGACTGATTAGAATCAGCTAACAGGTTCAACAGGCTGCCATCAAAAACAGGGGGAGAGTGAAAAATGAGCAGACTGACAATAGGTTCACAACCATCTCAAGATTTTGTCCAAAACCACTTCCTTTATCTGCATGCCTGCCTTGCCTTCTCAGATCTAAAACATTCATCATATTCCCAGTTTTAAAAATGTGAACTGCCTATGATAGTAAAGACTTGCGCAAGTTCATACTGCTTTAGAATAAGAATTTTCAATTTCACTACAATTCCAACTTGACTATTTCCTTAAAATTTCCCTGTAACTTCATTGTTCTCATCTTGTGAGGGAATGTTTTAATCGGGTTCTTCCAGTTGACGAGATGCTCCAAAACAATAGCATCCGATCTATCTGATCTGCTCATTTTTACATTAGTGTGATGGATTTCTTTTTTTTTTTTTTTTTTAAAGAGAAAAAAAATATTTCAATATTACTTCTGTTAGGTGCTGATGCAGTTTCAATACTATTTCAACTTTCTTTAGTGAATCTCTAAGTGAAGTAATTTGAATGTAACAAGCAGTCCGGGTACCTATAATAAAGCTTGGGTGTTTCTCCTAACTAACTAGATCCAAAGTCAGCTTATAGATATTCTAGGTGTAAAATGTTCTAACAAACACATTATGGGAGACTACAAAGCCAAGGAGGACTGAAACGACAGAGTGCTTACCTTGACTCTCCACTACTGTTTCTTACGCTTTCTTCATCACTGTGCCCATTCATTGTAAATATTTATAAGTTTAAAAGATAAATAAAAGTCCACTCAGGTTACAACGTGGATGTCAAGAATTCACTTCCTGGTACTCTGTGCGTTTTCTAGGTGATGTGTTTGCTCAACTGGTCGCTGCAGGTATTCAAGATTTCTCCCAAAATACCTAGAGCAGTGAAGGAAAACATTGACACAGTTTGAAATATGTGGCTGCAGCCAAGAGACACTGAAAACAACCCGGCTTGTCACACCAACTCTAGAAGGGAGTAGCTATCCCATTTGGCTTTGTAAACGGGAAGAATTGCTTTTATTGTTATTTCCCAACATTTGATTGCTTTATCATAATTTTCTTGTCACCCAAGAAAGTCTTTCTGCCTGTTATCTATGAATAACAAAAACCAAAAGACCTTAGAGGGAGAGGAGAAATTTTCACTAGCTACACTGAGAAATGAGAGAGCTAGATGAAGTAAACGAAATGCAGAAGAGGAAAGACCCGTGTATCTTTTCGCCTGGCTGCTGTCAAGTCCCAGGCCGGCCCATTCCCGTTCCTCCCTTCACGCCCCTGCCCCATTCCCAAGGGCACGGCGGGGCCGCGCGGGGCCCTTTCCGCAGGGCCGCGAGGCGCGGCGGCCGGCAGCCCGCGGCCGCGCTCGGCGCCGGGGCCGGCGGGATGATGCAGGCGGCGCGCGGGCTCTCGCCACGGCGCGGCCCTCCGCACGGAGCAGCCCTTGCCCGGGGCCGGCACAGCGGCTCGCGGCGTTACCGCCCGCTACGATGCGCTCCCCGGGGCGCGATGCACGCGCGGCGGGCCGCTCCAGGCCCGGGCGCGCTCCTTCACGCGGCCGGCCGGCGCGGCAGGAGAAAGGCCGCCTCATTTCCAAGAAACCGCTCGGGGCAGCAGGGCCACGATGCCGCCCCGGGGAGGAGGCGGCTCCGAGAGCGCCCTGGGCCCGGCCCGGAGCGCCGCGGGGCCGGGGCCGCTGCGGCAGCGCGGCTC
>NW_020455588.1:2722446-2921362 GCF_003342845.1 Nothoprocta perdicaria
TGGAAACCCCGCGCGTGACGTCAGCGCGGCGCGGCGAGGCGGAGCCGCCGCCATGGCCCGCGCCTCGCGCCGCCGCTGCCCGGGGCGGGGGGAAAAGGGGGTGGTTAAAAGTTGGTGTTTTTATCGGCTCCTTGGGAGCTTCTCGGTGTAAAGTGCGAGGCCGGCGCGGCCAAGGCCTCCGGCCACGCGAGAGGTGGCCCGGCCCGGCCGGCTCATCCTGCTCGTGTCCAGCGGCAGCAGCTCCTTGTGCCAGGAGGCCTGGGGTCATAGGGAAGAAATAAAAATAATAATAATTAAAAAAAAAAAGAAGTAAAGCACCTCAAAATCCAGTGGAGGAGTAAATAACTCCTTCCCCCTAGAGCTAAACTGGCAGACCCCGCACCAGCAGGAAGCGCTGGGATAAGGAACAGCAGCACCAGGGTTTAGCAGAGGGTGGTTCTGGACCCGCTTCCCTTCAGGAGGGAGTGGGGTCGGGCCAGGGAGGCTCCCTGGCTGTGCTAGATGGGGTGCCACGGGATCAGCAGCCCCCAGGTTAAACTTGGGGGTGCCAGGAGGAAAATAACCACTTTTAAGGTAACTAGTACTGAAGTGCTCTGCCAAGGATGTACCATTCTTAAGTTGCTGCCATTCAAAAAGTAATGCTCCAGCAGATGGTTTTCCAGCCCTCAAATCTACCACCCTTCAGGCTCTGGTAGAAGGCTTTTTATTCCTGAGTTTGCCAGTTACAAGGGAGGAAAGGGCAGAGTCCCCTCGCATCGGTGTTACCAGCCTCACGCTGGGCAGTTCAGTGGGTCACCTGTGGGGCGGAGGGCTGGGGAGGCCTGCAGAGCCAAAGGGCTTCAGCTGCGCGGGCCAAAACTGGGCCACGTGCTTCGCTTTTTCCTTAAGTTTGGTTACAAAACTCCTATAGGTGGATGTATATATGTAAATATGATGTAATTACTACCCGTTACATAATTCGCCCTTTCCATGTCAGTGCCATAGAATTAGTAACACCTTCAAAAACGCGGCCACGCCCAAGCATAAATAAAAGCAGACACGTGAATTTATCCTCCCTCTGTTTACAGGACCTCTATTACAAAACTTCATTCAGAAGTCGCGTTCAGAGAAATACCAGAAATGCTGAGGGAAGAAAGGAGGATATGGAGCTAAACAAAGAGAAAACTGAAATAAACCCCTGCAATGTCAATTGCTTGGCCATTAAATTCACACAATTCACATCAACCATCCTAAAAGCTAAACGTCAACAAAGCGGCCAGATGTTAGTTAAATTCCTCTATTTTTGCGATACAACTTCCTCTCTTTTAAGTTCCTAATTATTCACAGAGAGACAGTATCTTTTTTTTCACCCTTCCCTTTTCTTCATTTCCCCTCCTTCTTCCTGCTTTGTAAGAATTCATATACAGAAAATACTTCTATCCTGGTAGCAAAGATCTTTCCCAGCTGCTGCCTTGTCATGTGCATAAGTTCTTCTCTATCCCCCCTGAATCTGAACACTATCTCCCGAGGGTTTAGGTCCTTTGCTTTATTGCACAGATACAGAGTAGGAAAGTGTGACTGTATGTACACTGGGTGCATTAGCATATTTACAAACAGCTTCTTTTGGCTAGCAAAAGTAGCAGTAGCTGTGACAAGGTGCCAGCACGAGCATAGATGAGTGATGCGTGTGTGTGCCGTGCACCAGCGGTAGTGTCCCGGGTGGAAGATGACCCGTTGTGGCACACGCCTCCTTTTGCACCTCCATCCTCTTTGCTTCTGCATCCCACCCAGCGTATCGAAGGTCCTTGGAGAGCTGCGTGGTGATTGCCAGAGCACATGGAGCTCGTGGTGCTGTTTACATTAATGGAGCAATAACACACGTATTTGCACCTGCCACAAATACCCTTTTGCCAGGAGAGTATTTTTACATGTATCTTTACCCAAATCTGCTGCTATGGCCTGCTATGAATCATCTTTTCTGCCAAGACTTTCAACACTGATGACTTCCACATCCAAATTAATATGGTTAACCTACCTTCTTTCCAGCGAGGTCAGATGGAAGATGTGTCCTCAGCTTGTTTGTGACGTTCCAGGAGTGACTTACCGCTGCAAGGTGTCTTGCTGCTTCCTTTCTTTAGCAAAGATGCTAACCTGTGTTCACTGAAAGAAATTGAACACAGCATTTAAAAGTACTAGTCACACTGTGGAGATCAGGAGACGCTCTTTAGGCCCTAAGTCTGCTAAACACATCTTTAAGAGCAGTTTTCCCAGAAATTACATGCAGGTACCTTTCATTTGTCTTTAAAAAATGAAAGTCCTTCACATTTCCTGACCTTATCTGGAATCAGTGCCAGTACTAGACAAGCTTAACATTTAAGCCTGAAGTGCTGCTGATTTAAAAACAAACAAGAGACCCACCCCCAAAGCAGCCTCCTACCTCTAACAGGCTGACTGTTCTTGAGTAGGATTTGTGCCTGTAAACAAAATACTCGTTCTAGCAGACCTAGTCCAGTGCCCACGTTAGGTGCACAGTTAGGCATTTAACAGAGTCCATTTTAAAGACTAGATCTTCAGGTTGTTTATCTTAACATCTCATTTCGACTCGTGGTGATTCATAGTTGTCACAGTATATTAAAAAAAAACATTTTTCCCATGGTGTGTTGTTTAACATTTAGAAGCTCTTCTAGGCAAAGAAGTTTGTTTGTTTGTTTGCTTTTTAAGTAGGGAAGCCTTAAATACCAAATCGAGTAGCCTTTTTTTTTTTCTTGACACAAGAAATACATTTCAAATATCCTTGCCATTTAACGGGGTACTAAACCCTGTGTTAGTTTCTCCTCGCTTTTCTAAACCACCCACTCACCCCACCTGTTTCTCTCCTTTTACACTTCACTTAATTTCCCAACATTTCCTGAAAAGCTCAAAGATCACTAGCCTGGGTACAATATAACAACAAGGATCTTGCAAACATCTTTCTTGCCTTCTCCTTCCCTCCTCCGAGGAGCTTTTTTTCTACCCCACGCAAGCCCCCTTCCCACGTCCCTGCCCTCCCCATTTGGGCCCCATGCGCCAGCCAGCTGCACAATGCTGAGGATTAGGGAGATTAAGATTTGGCAGAAAACAAAGGTGACAAAAATCTTTGCTTTTCGAGAAATTGCTGTGGGACCTGCTACGGCAGAGTCGGTAACAGCAAGGAGGGAATGAATAAACCAGAGTTGTGTCACTTCTGTTGCAAAAAGCAGAAGAAAAGAGAAAGGTTCAGTTCATGTTTATAGGAATTAAAAAAGAGTGGCAAGCTTCTTATCTGGTTAGCTCGTGGACTTCTTTATTATGATTCCCTTTAAATGTGCTCTTGCTTAGGTCTTGTCTCACATAGAACTTATCAGAAGTTACTTCTGAATAGTTTCAGCTGTAGATAATTATATCACAGTTAAGTCTAAGTTTTTGTTAAGTTTAAACGTGGTTATTCTGGAAATACTTTGAACACAGGCAGATCTGTTAAACACGAGCATGGAAAAAAAAAAGAAGAAACCATCCATGCAAGAACAATTGTGGCTAATTAAATAACGTGGTTAGTTTTGGCCAGCTAAGGGCTTTTTTTTTTTCCCAAAAAGTTATTTATAAACTTGTTAAATTATTTATGCAACCCCTTGAAAAGTACATACATACGTACCTTGGTTTAATGTGAATGATTATTTGCAAGCTAAGATGAAATAAAACAGCTTAAACTGGTACAAGTGTGTACATAAATTTACTTTAATTAACTACATAAGTTTAATTAAAATGAACATTAAAACTGAGAACCGGGCAATTATAATTCAAGGCAATCCAGAAACCTGATATGGAGCAAAATAAACTCTTTTTACAAATTATTGCCCTATGTGAACAGAGTGTCTGTGTCTCACTGGAACATCTAAACACTCAAGCAGAGGGGTTAGACTAGATTATCTTTAGAGGTCCCTTCCAATCTCAACCATCCTGTGATTCCGCGAAACTGGATCAGGACATGGGCTGAATGTTTTGCTGAGGGGATCCCTGATACAATTGAAATGTTAGCATTTAAATGGTTATAAGGAGGCTTGAAAATCAATGTCCATGGAGGCAGCCAAGAGGAGTTCACACTTCTCTTTCTTCTACTGTGTTTGGTCAGTCTCTCAATTGCTCCTGGCTTTTTGGAACCATTAAAAGCAGCTGTAGGGTGTAGAGCTTGCTCGCTTTGTAAGTGTCTTGTGTTTAACTAGAGAAAGGATAAAGTGTGGCTAAAGTTAAGTCTTTTATTTCTATTTTAGGTGATAGGCCTGGGTGCTTTGTAGATAAAGATGCGTAGCTGGTGTCTCCACAGACTAGAGCAGACTGTTTCAGACCATGCTCATAAGAAGAAAAGGACAAAAAATAATTTCCAAAGACTTTCTTGATTACAGCAAAAACTTAGGTCTCTCAGGATAAAAGTAAGTTTAGCAGCTAGAGTTAAAGAAGAAACATGGCAGATCTTACAAGCAGTAAGTAGTCTCTGCATATAAAATGGTAACTTTAAATATTATTACTTTTTCCTTTGTTTTAATTAAATTTTATAACTTATACTGTTTTTTTCTTCAAGTGAGACTGCTCCTATATGTAGTTTTTCTTTAATTTGCATCAAATGCCTTCTGAAACAAGGCTATGCAGCCCATATTTGCAGCTTCTGTTCATTTGGTTCTGTTTTGAGATATGATAACGAAAGAAGTACATTGTTTTCATTTGCTTGCCTTTGCTGTTTTCATTCTGTAATGATATTGCCAACCTTTATTTTGTTTGTGTGGCTTTGGTGTGTCTGGAAGAGCAGAGATACCTTCCAGTATGAAAGAATGTGGAAGGTCTTTTTTCTATTTTGAATTTATTTTTGTCCTTCTCGCACTTGTTTTCTAGAGTCATGGGCCGTCCAACTTCTGAAACAGTAGTTAAAACAATAGCAGTAATTAGGAGAAGTTGTAGCCTTAGTCCCTATTTCTATGAGGAACCTGCTCATTTAATGTTTGTGATCTTAATATGAATAAGAGCTAAGACACTGAACGGGCCAGGAGAAAGTGTTTTACCACTCTAATTTGGTACTACAGTAAAACCTTGTGTTTTGTTTTGTTTTGTTCTCCCATCTTTCCCCCACAATGTTTCTGGTACTAGAAAGGAGTAGCTTGTCTAACAATGACTTCTGTTACTTTTGGTTTCTAGTTATTGTAAAGTAATGTGTACATTGAATTACTTCACAAGAGAAGTTAAAGACTTTAAAAAGCAGTGAATACTGTAAATGCCTTGTTGAAATGGATACATTCCCTGTCAAGATAAGTGTTTGAAGAACTAGCCTATATTTAACGTAGTATGTGTCTTGATCAACTCTGATAGTGGAGATACTGTATAGCATTACTGAAGTACTTACAGTATCCTTATTATATTAACTGTCACTGGGAGGCTCTGATATTATAAATTTTCTAATGGTCTAACTCTTGTGAGTTATGAATATATTCACAGTGTACTGATTTTGTTAAGTCTTCTAAATTTGCTTTCTAGTTCTAAGGTTAGTTAGAAAATAGCTTATAAACTGTCGGCAAGTGATTTTATTGGCATAACTAAACTTTTGCTAGATAAAGCTGTAAGCTGGGTGAGGTTAGTAAACTGTGTAGCAGGTACAGGCTGTAACAAGTAGAAGGAGAATGAGCAGTTGTTCTGGAAACAGCACCTTTTTCCTTAGGAGAAAAGTAGAAGAATACAGGTAGGAGACAGGAAAAACTCTTTGAAAGATTGTCTTCTCTCTGCTTGTAAAACAAACTTCATATAATCTAGGTTTAAAGTTACTTCAATCCCAAGCTGTCAACACCTAAATACAGACTTAAATCATCATGAGTGTGTTTTGGAGTAATTAAAGGATTTCTGGGACATATACCCTGAAGAAGGAGATCTAATGCCAATGTTGGACTGGTCTTATTCATCTGGCCACTTTCTCACTTGTGTGCTGGTATTTTATGAACTTGGAGTGGTCTTTTTCCCTGATCATCCCTCCTAAATACAGAGGGGTCACTGACCTGTTTGGAGAAGCAGATGCCCCAAGGCATCTGGCAAGTCAAACTCTACAGCAAAAGGCCCAGACTTGGGCAGCTGCCAGGGCACGTGCACCTCTGCTGGACAAATCCCCACCAAAAGGCCTTTCCTGAGTTGTAGACCCTGCTCCCGGGTAGCTCAGCCTTTGGAAGCCCACTGCTCATCTGCATTAACATGCATAATACCCTTCAGAAGGTGCCTGCTCTTTGTGAGCTCTCACTAGAGTCGAAGTTGAATATAAAATGGCATAGTATGTGCTGTCCTTTACACCTTGTAACAAGTCTAAGACTGTGCATGATTCCAGTTGCTTTACTGCATACTGCATGAATAATACTTTTTTCTTTTCAGAGCTAAAACGCTTATAATCAGTCCAAAACTTCTCTTACGGTTATTTAGAGTAGCATGTAGTGATTTGTTAAAACTGATGGGTAGGAAGAGCCTTTGTGTAGATGCATTTAGCTGCATTTGTGAAAGTTTGGAGTGTAAACTCTGTCGGACTAGGGAATGAGTGGGGAAGGCTTGTGACTGAACTGGTTGTGCAAACAGAAGCTTCCGGTGTAAATACAGGTATTGATAACACCATGCTATAGTAGACTACTTCCTTAGGAAGGAGGTAGATTCAAGAAGCTCTTTTGACCAAAGTGTGTTTTTCCTCATTTAAATTGCCTTCTCAGACTAGAAATGGTTTTTGCAAATGCAATATACCAGTACAGCTTTCCTATTACCTTGAACAGTTGTTGGCACAAGAATGTTTTTTAGATGTGGGCTAGAGGGGAGAAAATATTTTCTAATTGCTATATACTCTATTGCTTTTGCATATTATAACCCAAAAACCTTCCAGAAATGCCTTTGGCTGGGGTAGCTTACTTTGTTTTAGCCTTACCAGAGAGGGCCTGGAATAGCTCTAAGCCTTTGTTCTCATGTTCTTCCTCCCAGCTCTGCCAGTATAATTGGTAGATTATATTACTGGTTATACTAAAGAGTAGTCAAACCCTTTTAGGTGTAAATGAGATCACAGTAAATAACTGAGTGTTTCCAGTATTTGAATCCTCAGAGAAGACTGGCTTTGAGAAGACTAGGCTCCTAAATAAGCTATAGGGCACCACAGTCTGAGTAGGCAGTAAACCCGCTCAAAGCTAAGGGTTGTTACTGAGGGAAAATAGACTCAAAGGAATTGGCCTCTTTTCTCCCCTCAGCTGCTGCCTCTAGTTGCTAAAAGGTCAGTAAACAGGATCTCTGTATCTATTGACAAGGTATTGCTGTAGTTGACAGTTATGATTAGGGTTTTTATGCATTACTTCATCTAGACAGTGGTGAAAAGCAATGTATCTCTTTGAATACAAGAAGAGCCACAACAGATGGGAAATAATACTCATATATATAATTCCTTCAAGGTATCTGTACAGACGGTAAAAACCTAATCCTTAAAATATTCCTGAGAGGCAGTATTGGCCACAGATGACACCAAGGAAACGACAGCACATCGTCGTTGCACAGTAACGTGAGTTGATTCAGTAGGTGAAGGAAACAAACCTCTAAACTTCATCTGCGGGACTTTGCAGCGAGGCAGTAAAGACACAACACCACCTCCCTCTGACTGTGTCTGTTTTCTGGAGATACTGGCTGTGTTGTTGATCTACTCAGCTACTTACATAGCTCCCAGAGGGTTTCCTGAAGGTTTCGAAGCCTTATGCTAGACACTCCTTAATGGCATGAAGTGTAGTTCTCAATCCTGGGCTCTTCCCTATAAGATGGCATTAAAATTCTTTCTGAACCTATTGATAGGTAGGTAGTAGGATTTTATTTTGCACACAGAAGATAATGGGAGTTTTGACTGTAGGGACCTGAGCTTTCGTGCTTTCACTGAACAGCCCTGTTCCAGTCTAAGCTGCAGTTCTGGATGCCCCACTTGGCTGCTTTACTTTCTGCCACTTTATGCTGGGGAAGGGCATGAGAGTGAAAAGGTGAGGAGGACCACGGAGTTTTAAAAGGTAATAGGAAAAGAAAATTGGATTTATACTATATGTGAGAGCAGGAGCAGAAAAGATGGTTGTGTGAACTCATGCCAGGTGTAAGCCGCATAGGCTAATTAGGACACTGCACAGACTTATAAGCTGGAGTGGCTAAGGAGGATTTGTATTATGAATTCTAAGCTTGCAGGCTATTTGAATTTGCAAATTTAAATAAATGAATCATTTTATTCTATTGAATCATTGGCTTGCTTGTCAATGAAATGGAATCCTTCAATCTGATTCTTCAGCTTTATGGCAGCAAGTTTTGCTCAGGTTTTGAACTAGTTGTAATCAAAATGCTAGTATCTTCCAAAGTTACAGGCTGTACCCTTGCTTAAGCTGGACACGTGCCCTGAGAACTAGTATTCCATGTGTCTGATAGCAAGAAGCTTTTTTGCTGGTGGCTGACGTGAAATGGAGATACAGCCAAATAGTAGTGGCACCCCTGAACCTCAAGGAGAGTTTGTGATACTTGGGCTGGAACTGGATAGTCTTTCCAAGCACAGCTCAGGAGACCAGTCAGGGCTGGTGCTTTGCCTCGTGGAGGGCCATGAATTCTGCAGGCATCAAGATGTTGGTTATGCAACACGTTTAGCAATTATCGCTTCCTTTGAATGGCCACAATGAAGTCAAAATTGAGATGCTTCTTCATTTCCTCAGGAAGCTCTATTAAATTGCTAGTGGTGTGGCAAGACTTTGCGAGGGGTCTGTTGACTGGAAATAAGAGCAGTTATTTATACTGTAGGAAACTGCTGTTGCTATATGTTATGTTAGAACATCAGTAAAATGTGAAAGGAATGGGGGGAGCAACTGGCCCTTCAAAGACCAATAGAACTTTGGCTTTTCTTTGGCACAAGTAAGATCTGGAAGGACCTGGCAGAAGGTGGTATTTCTGTCCCATACAATTTGTGGCTGTGAGCTTGGACTTGTGCCTGTTTTGTATGGTACTCATGGTCACCATGTGATGAAATTTGGCGAAGGAGGAGGTCGTATCCAATGTTTCTCAAACTATGCATGCAGAGATACTGGGGATCTTGTTGGAGTTCATGCATTATAGTTCCTCAGTTGCAAAATGGAAATAAAAGCACTTCCCCAAACTTGATGAAGTTTAGAGAATTCTTATGTAACAAGATGATATGGTAATCCTGACTTATAGGAAAGCCTCAGAAATGAACAGCTTTACATTCAGAGCAGGAGTGTACTTGGCCACACTGTTAGGCTAGAAGGAGTACATTCAATGTTGTAGATGCCCAGCCTGCAGAGGAGCATTTTATAAAGCAGCAGGACTGTCTTTTCAGTGTGTGAATCTGTCAGATCTTGATCCTGAATTGTTTAAAGAAACTGACAGCTCAATACTTCCAAGTATCAGACTGAAGTATAAACAAACAGCCTTAATTCAGTCTTTTAGCTTTTTTATATGTATTTGCACTTTTATTTCCCAACCCTACTGCAACAAAAAAGTGTGTTTTCAAGAAATTCCATTCTCGGACTTTTACAATGAAAAGTACTTAGACATTGAAGTAATTGTCAATATAAATATATTCTTTTCATTGAAAGCACAGTCAGGGGATAATGTTTCATGAAACAAAGTGTGATTGATTTTATAAATCCATTCTTGTTATGGTAATCAATTGGTGCCTAATTACTCTTTATCTGCTGTGTACATGAATCATGTTGATGTTTATAGTTGTGATAAACATGTGCGTATGAAATATGTCACTTGAGGTGTTCACTCAAAAGCGCTGCTTCGAAAGGTTTTGTGATAGGAGATGCTTTAGTACATGAGGATTTACCACACTTTTCTGTCAAGGCAAAGACTTATAATATATGGAGAAGGCAGACCGTATTTTATTTCAGAAGAGATTAGGGAAAATGGGTTAACGTTTGGAGTACGTGCAGCAAAAATACTGAGCTTTAACTGAAAGAGTGTCTTAACTCAGGGAAAAAATGGCTGTTTGACATAAGTCCTAGTAATGAAAGTTTAATGGCGCTCTTAACTTTTGTTTGGTATCCATAAGCACAGAATAAATATGTAGTTTATCTTCATCTTGATTGTTTGGGGGGAAAAAAAGAATGGTGCCTTTAGTTTATTTAAAATTCACAGCCCTGTGGTGCATCTGTCTATCATATTACAAGTTCTCATGTATTCACGTTAAAAGTCTGTTCTTGGTCAAGCCAACCAATATAGCCTGTGTATCACCTGCAAGTTGCAGGGTGGACACCAGTCTTGTTGGGTACTTTTCCACTTCCGCGTATACTTTTTGTATCACAGTAGGAAGGGAGGTAACTTCATGCCCTTGGTAGGCTTGCAAGCAGTCTGACCTGGAGATGGGCTTCTCTGTTCCATAGCTTGCACTTGTCTGATAATTTGCTATTTATAGGTTTGTCAGAGTAGCTGCATCTGACTTGTGAGTGTCTTACTGCAGATACGGAGGGACTAGAGACCTTTACAGGAATGAGGTAATGGACATGAGCAAGTGCTTTAGCTTTACCAAACATATTTATGAGCAGAGCTTGCTGCTGGATGAAAGCACACAGTTGCTAATGTGGCAGAGGGCCTGTATTCTACTGAGCCTCCCAGCCACCTCTGACTTCACATCATGTCTGCAAAGCCTTCTGAATCCTACAAGAATGATGCTGAAAAGTATTTTTAACCTGAAACCTGATGGTGAAGTTCATAGCTCAGTATGTATTACACTGTACACAACAGTATGAATGAGGTTCAGGATAGGTTTCTCCAAATTGGCTGTAATTCCGTACAGCTAATAGGAAAAGGGTGAATGGAATATCTTTCTTTATAGTGTAGCATGTCAATTTTGTTTAACTTACTATTGATAACTTGTAATAAAGATCAAGCAGATAGTGAGAACTTTCCTTAAATACAAGATCAAAGGAAGTTTATTTAAGGAGGTACTTTGGAGTTAATTGCAGATGTATTGATCTGCAGGCTTTGAGTGTTTACTTAATGATTTCAAACAATTCCTATGCTGCAAACTTTAAGCAAAAGACTGTATTTATACCAGTTCTAAAACTTGAGTTATGTTCCTTCTGTTCCCTCAGCAAGTTTGCTGATGATACCAAACTAGGAGGAGTAGCTGATACCCCATAGGGCTGCGCTGCCATCCAGAGGGACCTGGACAACTGGGTGGTGAGAAACCTCATGAAGTTCAACAGGGGCAAGTGCAGGGTCCTGCACTTGGGGAGGAATAACCCCGGATACCAGTACAGATTAGGGGTGGACCTGCTGGAGAGCAGCCCCGCAGAGAGGGACCTGGGTGTCATGGTGGATGACAAGATGACCATGAGGCAGCAGTGTGCCCTGGTGGCCAAGAAGGCCAACGGGATCCTGGGGTGCATTAAGAAGAGCATCTCCAGCAGGTCAAGGGAGGTGATCGTCCCCATATACTCAGCCCTGGTGAGGCCACATCTGGAGACTGTGTCCAGTTCTGGGCTCCCCAGTACAAGAGGGATGTGGAGCTGCTGGAGAGAGTCCAGCGCAGGGCTACCAGGATGATCAGGGGCCTGGAACATCTGCCCTGTGAGCAAAGGCTGAGGGAGCTGGGCCTGTTTGGCCTGGAGAAGAGAAGGCTGAGGGGGGACCTGATCAGTGTCTATAAATACCTCAAGGGAGGCAGTGAGGAGGATGGGGTGGCCTCTTTTCAGTGGTGGCCAGCGATAGGACTAGAGGAAATGGCCATAAACTGAAGCACCAAAAGTTCCACTTAAGGAAACATTTCTTGACAATAAGCGTGCCAGAGCCCCTCCACAGAGAGGTTGTGAAGTCTCCTTCTCTGGAGATCTTTAAAACCCGCTTGGACGCAGCCCTGTGCCACGTGCTCTAGGTGACCCTGCGTGAGCAGGCGGGTTGGACTAGATGACCTCTGAGGTCCCTTCCAACCTTAAGCATTCTATGATTCTTTAATAAAGGTAAAGACAGGTTGTTTTAACAGATCACAGAATTTCACATAAAATGAGGGCTTCTACATCTGAAAGGGACTAGGGAATCATTTGAGATGCTCTTATGTGGCCTAGCTATAGCGGGAGGAAAAACAAAAATTGGTATTGCCTGAGTTGCTCATCTGCTCCAAGCTGTTGAGTGTTGATGCTTTCATTAATATGCATGATAGTGATCTGTTGAATGAAGGAAATGGTTCAAAGTTTCCACGATATGACCTTCAATAGATGCCTCATAATGAATGTATCTCCTTTAAAGAGGAGGAGTCCTCAATATGAAATTAATTCTTGTTTGGATATGCCTTTGGCCATAGTGTTTTCTTGTGTAAAAAGATATTTCAGAGGTAGATGTTTTCTTAATTGTTGCTGACATTTTATGCATTGATTTGGCTGTTTAACTTCTTGCCAGTGTCTAACTTGGATTGACTTTCCTAAAGTAAATGGATTTATATCAGTCTGTTAGTGGGCTTGGCACCTTCTGTGACAGCAAAACATCTGTTAGTGGGCTTGGCACCTTCTGTGACAGCAAAACATCCTTTGCAGAGAAGAAAATAACTGTTTCCCCTACTGTCATCCATGGGAGTCTGTTACGTGAGAGGAAACCCACTCTACATGTGCTTCAGTATTCCTGAAACACTGCCAGTCTTAGCAAGAGGGATGCAAGGTGAGGATCAGAAATGAGTTAAAAACAACTGGGACTTGGGTAACTGTTCAGAGAGAATTTACAAACAGCCACCTGTATGGCGCCTTTAAGGAGCAGGTCAGGATTAAGGCAGGTCATGCCTTATATGGATAAGGCAGGTCATGTCTTATATGTGCTCAAGGAAAAGATTTCTGATAGTTGAAAGCTTTTAAATTCACTTAAGCATTTTAAGATTAATTTTTGGAGACTGTGTAGCAAGATATTTGGTCTAGAAATAGAGCATCTTTCCAGCTGCGGCTGGAACATGATAGAAGGGGATGACATGAAGATTCGTAGTGATTCCTTGGTTTTGCTCCCATTTACTTGACTCACAAAATAGGATAACAGAGGTGTGCGCACACTTTCCTCAAATGAATCCTTCAGAGAAATACATTGATATTTGCCCTTCTGAGATAAAGATCTAGACTTGTTAAAATTAATAGGCCATGCTAAGTTAAACAGTTGTTAATGGCACAGTAGAAAAATATGATACTTAAAATCACTTGGATTCGTGTTTTCTTGTGAGTGTTTAAGCTCAGTAACAACTTAAAGCTTGAGACTAACTTACTAGTATCCTGAAAACAATACTTGGTATTAATTTGTAATATTAAATACTTTAACCCTTATGTCTATTATACTTTTCATGATAAAGGAACTGCCTTCATCTTCTTAGATTGTGGTTACATAGAACTCCTTTGGAGAACTACAAAAATCACTTTATTAATAGAAAAGTGTATTGACTGCAACTTACTTGATGTGGCTGAGCCCTTAGAGGTTCAGCAGGCTGGTTGCTCGCCTCCAGTACTGCTGCGCTCCGAGCTGTTGGTATCTCGGGCGAGGGGCAAGCGATGCGTAAATGTGCTTTCTAGAACAGCGGATACTGTTATGAGAAGACTAGTTTAGTGTTAGCCAGCTGCTTCCACGATGGTGGGACAGCACAGGCTACAAACTGTGTCGATCTCCATCTTGGCAAGTGGCCTGGGGATGCGCGATGCTTTGAAGAGCCACTTTTCCATTGCTAGCGTTCATCACTGAACGTCTGCCCTTAAAAATAACACACATCTAAACAATACTTCTGAGATTACTGATTCTGAAATATAAGTGACTCAGACCTACTAAGAAATAGGAACTCCACAAAATCATCTCCAGACTGACTAGGTGAGCTAGTCATAAGACGTGCCTCCTGTGCTGATTTGGAGAACACATGAGAAGATGAACACAAGCAGATAAATTAAGTCTAGGCACAGTATTTTAAGACGTGCTCAGTGTAGAGGATATATCTATCCACAGGGGAGACCCTTGAATGACAAGGCAGGACTTGATTATTACAGTGCAACTTGTTAGATGGTCTAACTCTCCTTACCGCTTAGCTGCTACTTCCCGTTTTCTGTGTGCGAGTTTCACTAGATCACTAGAGTGCTTTCAGGCACGGTTCAGTTATGCAAAGCAAGCGGCAGGTTCTGCACGCCTCAGTGAGACAACTTCCTCTCAAACCATCTCCAGCTGCACCGTATTTATGCTGAGACTTGTGCAGCGGCAGGGACAGTGGCAGAGGAGACGAGGAGGCTTTTTGCTGTTGGGCCATGGAGATATCCTAGGCAAGAGAACTGCAGAAACACAGGGAGGGTTGGATGGAGGGTTAGAGGCTCTTGGCTTCCCGAGTGCAGCAGAAGGGCCACAAGGGCAGTCCCTGGCCCTTGGGTACAGGAGCTGGTGCTGGGAGCTGCTATGTGTGCAAGGCCCTGGTTATGGGTTTGAAACTGAACCTTGTGTGGATCAGAATTGAACTTGTTCTTACATACTAAAGCTGACATTATGCATCTCTATTTTTGTTTTTTTAGTAATCGTGACTAGAATTTAGGCTACCTTTTAAAGTGTTTTAAAATAATTTGATCTGCCCTTAATTCCTCTTATCTGCTTTTTAAAAAACAAAATCTAAATTGTTTTCAGTATCTCTTGAAGCCTAGTGAGGACCTTATCATTTTGTTTTTTCAAACATATGAATGTAATTTCGTAGTTTCAAAGCACAGATGCAATGCAATCCAGCCAGCAAGGCCTGCTTTCAGCTTTTGAGGAACTCTGTTGACTTCATTTTAATTACCTTTAATATGGCTACGCTTTTGATCTGCTATACTAGCAAATTTGAGAGCAGCTTTCTGCTGTCCGACAGTAAGGACTTTTCCTTCTCTTCGTCCCGCTCCTTCCCTGCCCAAAGACATTCCGTGGGGAAAATGGCTAACTGGCTTAGAAACATAACAGTCTGGTAAGGAACTAGAATAGCTCTGTACTTATGTGGCAATTAATGCTTGTCCTGGAAGCTGGCATATGGTAATCTGTTTTTTTGGTAGGAGCCAAAAAAAAAAAGGGCCACGTTACTTTCAGGATGAACCTGTTCCCAGGTGGAGAAACAGCTCCTGCTTCCTTCCCATGGCCGTTTCATGTGGGAGTTCCTCCTCTGGAGGAGCAGCAAGGCACGGCGGCCTGGGCCGAGCTGCGGGGCCTGGGTTAACCAGAGGGCACAGGCAAAACCAGAAGGGAAACCGAAACCCAGAGCAGTCTCAGTAACAAGTGATGGTATCAAATAGTTTTTGGGAGTGGAGTATGATCTAGGTAAAAATTAACTTTAATTTTGAGGTATTTAAAGGCCTTAGTTTTCGCAAGTTACTCTGAAAAATAAGCAAAGGATACTTGGTGGTGATGGGGTCCTGGCTTTATCTCCTGTGTATGAAATCACTTGCCAAACGTGATTGAGGTTAGTGTTGCAGCATCCCTGGGATCAGTGCACACCTGTAAGAGGGGAAAAAAATATGATGCATTGATTTCTCCGTGCTATTAAAAATGATGGAAGAGATCAGTGTTCTTGAGGTAAACTTGCCCATTCTCCCTGTTTTGCTTGAGGTGAGTACTACATTGTCTATTTACATGCACTTATCTCTGGATGTTGAACTTTATTTCTTATTACTATGTCATTTGGTAGTTTTCTAACCTACGTTATTGAACTAGCTGCTCTGCTGTGGATTCCCGTACTCTTGCTTAGTGGATGCTGTCCTCGAGCCTCTATAAGAAGGGCAGCCCTGCAAACCTCTGCTAATAAGTTTGTGCTGTGCTGGTTTCTGTGCTGGAATTCCTCTTCCAAAATACTCTCCTGCAGTAGGAAAGCAGTGGGCAAGGACTTGATGCAAAAGGAGGAAGGCTGTATCCCAGCTCCTAGCTCATTTTACTGTTTCTCTTAATGCCTTTTTGTTGCTACTCTCCTTGCTGTCTCCTGCTTCTTGGAGAAATCAGGAGTCCCAAATGTGCCTAGTTCAATCCCAAGTGTTAGCTATGTGATGTAAAAACTGGCGTGTGTTCAGGATTAACTGCTGTCACTGAGAACAGTGATACTGAGACTTGCCTGGAGCATGGGCTGCTACATGAGATGGGAGGTAAAACAACTTCCTCATTGCTAATAGGATACAAATATATCACTTGTTGCTCTAAATCGAGGCTTTAAGTTCAGATGCTTAAATTTCTGTAAACTTGTAGGACTAAAACTGTTTGGGTTAGCTCTTTAACTTCCCCCTCTTGTCTTCTAATAATAGGGTTTGTTTTTCCGGGATTGGCATGTTTACCTTTATGACAGCAGCTGCTAACATAGGGTTAGGAGAAGAAACTCAAGAAAACTTGAAGTATCTGTGCTTAAAAATATATATTTATAGATTTTGTCTCCCTCTAGTGGGGGGAATAAAGAGCATCAATACTCAATTCCTGACTTTTGAATTCACATACATGAGCTAAATACACTGCAGCAGCCCAGCCTGCTGTGCCAGGGGATCGGTGCAGAAGACTGCACACACATTTCTGTACTGGATGGTCTTTCATAAACTGCAGGGACATCTTTTAAATGCTACTTATGGTAACTTATTTCAATTTCCGTACATGTGCATAGGAGAGGTCTAGGTGTCCCTGCTGGAGCAGGGGGGTTGTACTAGGTGATCTCTAGAGGTCCCTTCCAACCTCAACCGGTCTGTGACTCTGTGAATGTCACAGGCTGGAATCAAAGCGTGCATAAAAGCACCCAGTGGCCTTTTTAATGTCTTCTGCTGTGTTAAAACACAGAAGGTAGAACTCATGACTGATAAATGATAAAAGAAGTACAGTCAAGGGTTTTAGACTTATTTTCTTCCTTTCTCTCTCTTTTTTTTTTTTTTTTTTTTTTTTTTTTTTTTTTTGGTCAGTTAAAGGCCTGAAAAATGAAACTTCACATATGCAGACGTGGAGAAGGAAGAAGACTGAGGTTTTTTTCTCTTTACCCTAATCAAACCCATTCAGAATTTAAAGCAGTCTTTTAAATAATTTGTTCCTAAGCATTGTTTTTCTTAAACACTATGATTAATATATCTTTACTCTGTGTGTTCTTGAATAAGACTTAATAAACATAGGGAAGAAAAGACTCTCTTAAAATTCATTGTTTGCCTGAATATTCGTTTTCATTTCTACTTAGATGCATCACTAATAAACCCTCTGTCCCTAATTTCTAGGAAAATGACTCTAGGGCCTACTGCAATACCAACTGTTGATCATTGGTAGGGTATGAAAATTACTTTTCTGGGTAGGTGTCCAGGGTTTTCTTTAATTAGGAAGCCATGGAAATTTCAGTGTATTACTTTCAAAGTGCTTGCTAATTTGGCTTCCTCTATAGCATGCATACTTCAGAGTGCAATAAATTAGTGTGAGTAGGAACACTTAAACACCCAAAGGGAGGAAAGAGAAGGCAGTAAATGCTGGAATCAGGTGCATACTGTGTCTTGGTGCTGGCTTTTCCCAAAAGGGAAGGAAAAGCGGAAGAGCAAAGAGTGACAACTGTCTCTTGATATGTGTAAAGACAAGAAATGGCAGAGAACAAGATTTCCTGATGCTCTCTGCTTTTTGGCTTGTTACCCATGAATAGCTGTTGATGACAGAGACTCAAGAGCGCCATTTATTCCTTCTTTAGGGGCCTGATTTTATACCTACTTGGTTCATCTTGTCTTCTTGGCACTGAAGAGTACCTGCACATGAGCTGAAGGAATAGGAATTAAACTGTTGTACTCTCACTTCCAAAGACCAAGGGGAAGGCTGTCAATGGGTGCTTTTGTGCAACATGTCAGCGGTGTGGCTGCTGCTTCCTCGATGGAAGGAAGAAGCGAAACCTTACTACTAATTGTAATATAATATTAAACAAGTGTAATATTATGCTTTTTTCCATCTGTTACAATCATCAGAGGTTAGATGTATGCTGTGCTGTGCACGTCCACAAAAATTTGTGTCAAGGAGAAGATCAGAGAGCTTCATGGTACAACTATGTGATGGTCTGTGTAGCTGGTCAGCTACTGGATGTGGGTGACTCTTCCAGGGAAGGCCAAGTAGGAGTAAGATGTGTTAGAAGAAATGCTTTGGTACAGAAAAGAAGGGGAGCCTGGACGTATCTGAAAACTGCCCCCATATGAAGGTCTTGGTGACAACTTCGTGTTTGCGGTCACGTCAGTTTGGTGGCAGTGATTTCTTTTTTTTTTTTTTTTCTTTTGCGAAAAGTGTGTGGAAACATATGGATCCAGTCGGCCATGGTTTTCTACTTCATAATGGCTCTCTGTAGCCGTTGGGTATGGGGAGCAGAATTAAAGTCTCACTCTGGAAGCTGAGAATGCCTGGTTTTAATATGCATGGCCTGCAGTTCCAATACTGTGACAGGTGTTAGAAATTCCTTGGTGGTGGACAAAAATAAATCACCCATGTTCAAAAGCAGTGGCATTTAGAGCAGTAACTTGGTAACTGAGGCAAGGCCTCCCTCCCCCTTCTTGTAGCTGGAGGGGTCTTTTCTGCCTCCCCCTTTAGGCAGGATTTAAAGTGAACAGAATAGTAACTTTTAACCCTGTCTCAATTTATAGTTTTTTTTTTTTTTCAAAACAAACTAGTGAGTCTGCAAATTACAACTTAGTAAATTTTAACCTGTTGATGGATTCCCATAAATATTTTTTGGGGGAACTCCTTAGAAATGGTCCGAAGATCATGTGTTGAAAAACACTGATACTTGGTTTTGTTTTGCTTTTCTTTCTTCCAACTACAGTCCAAACCTAACTGCACATATACATGTCTATATTTAGACACATACACAAAACTCTTCTTATATTCATGGGGCTTAAATTTAAAAAAAAAAGAGCAGTTCTGATTTCAACACTGTAATGGAGGGAATTAGTTCCAGTGTAGGTGGGATTTGGTGCTTGCGTTTACTCTTGCCTCTAACCTCCATACTGAGGTATTGATATTTTTTTGACACGCAAGAAGTGTCATGGAAAATGTGCACTACTTGTCACCTGAAAATAGTCTTTAATACATGTACTAGTAGGTGATCAGAAGTTGTCTGTTTTACATGAAACAGTTTACTTTTTTGTAAGAAATTGCCATCAGTTTACACTTGTGTAAATTGCCTTGCTGTTCTACGTAAGAGTAGGTTTAAACTGTATCATGTTAAACATGGAACAAATGCAACCCTACGTATAGGACAAGTAAACTTGAATCAGGTCACCACTAACAGGAAAATAGAGGGAACGATTTTTTTTTAGATGAGAGAATGGAATAAATCTGCTTGTGGCAAAGTTTTCTGGCCTCTTATTGAACTAAGACTACAAAAGCAGAGATTACATTTTTATGGCTCTCACATAATGAAATACAAAGAGATGCTAGTGGATTTTATCTCTCTAAAAAGACATTTTCTAGATATTTTCTAAATAGAAAAATAGAAGCTTACAGAGGAAAAATATTTTTCCTATGTAAAAATGTACTGCAAGCTCTTTAATTTTATTCTTTTTTTTTTTTTTTTATTGTTTGCTGCTATTGTATGTAGAATGGATTTACTTTTCATTTTTCATTTCCCCCCTGCTGAGCTGGGACGTTGACAGCTGCCCTAATGCATACAGCCAGTTCTGGGGTAGCTGCTACATTGCATTAGCCATGACTGCAAAACCTATTGGTTGTTGCAGCTGTTCTTGTTTATTTTCCATTTTTCATCACGCTCTTTGAGGTCGTCTGAACTGGCTAACAGTTGTCATTGGGACATGTATTCCAGAATTAAGGAATGATCCTGCAAAACATGTACTCGCTGCAGAATCTCTCGTATGCGCACAGACTCCCGGTACTCATAGGCAGACCCTCAGTTTAGAATTGAGTTTTATAGCTGGTGTATAAAAACAATAACAAAGCAAACTACCCCTTCCATCAGCTGATCTTAATCTTTACTTTTCAGATAACTTATCATGCATAAATTATTAGAGGATCAAACATGGTATAAACATTGTTTCAATGATTCATATCAATTTAATGCTTTAATTCTGCTAATTTTGTCCAATGTTCAGGCACAATAAATCTTCACTAAATGGAGGTGTCGCAAGAGATGTCATGGCCTAATCTTCTGTGACAGACACTGGGATTTTTACCCTTACATTGCAGTGGAATTGTCCAAATAGCACTGGCAGCGTAGCGTAGTGCACCACTGAACTGCCACATGAGGGCCGACCAGTTTAATTCGCATTTCTTTGGGTTCTGAAGTGTAACTTGACTCCATTCCTGTTCATACAGCAGGAAAACCTACTACTGCCACTCTAAGGGTCTTAGAGTGGCAAGGGTCTTAGAGGGTCTTTCCCCAGCATCGCTGCTTCAGATGCCAAAGGCACCTGTTGGTGACTTGCATTCACCAGACGCTTGTGCACCAATGTGACACAGCAGCTCCTGTCCCCAAATAGCACAGGGTAATCACAGGCTTTAAGCATCTGCCTTGGGTGTAATGAAGAGTGAAGTTGCTCCTGGAGGTGCAGTCCAAGTTGCACTTCTAGACGCTGAGGAGCTTTGTGGGAAATAAGGCAGGCCAACTGAGAACCTCCTGGAAAGAGTGTCAGCTTGTGCCAGCTGTGCTGCATGCAGTGGATGTGGAACTACGTAGCAGTGAGGGGACTACGGTGAATAACCAAGGCAGTGGATGTGAAACTAGATAGCAGTGATGGGAGTACAGTGAATAACCAAAATAGTTCTCAACTAACATCTGGTTTGAGTTCTTCACTGTAGTTAGTGAGTTTAAAATGCAACATGAGATGCTTTTTCTAGTAAGTAAGTGGGACTTATCAAGCTCTATCAGTTGAGGCAGGCATGGGATTTTTGAGTCTCTCTGCTTTCTCCAGGCATTATTAAAGATGGGAGGAGACAGAGCTGCAAAAATGGAGCCAAATAAAATGAAATCAAAGGTTCAATTCAATAGAAGTGAGGAAAGACTTAGGTAAAATCCTGGGCTGCTGTCTTTGTTTTAAGGGTTCTGCAGGTTGGACAGATAGCGGAAATAGAGTTTTGTGCAGCCCTTGTGCCTCATGAGGGCAGCCTCTTGGGGGCTGCCTGCCTTTCCTGGAGTTTCCTGCCCTTAGGAGCAGCAACAGCAGTTGCCAGTGGTTGGACAGACAGGCTTCCCCCAGTCTCAGAACAAGTGAGGGCACTCGTCTCAATCACTGTACCACACCACCCTGCCTTTCCCTGAGCCTTGTTTCCAATGGGGAAGGACCAGTGCTTCTTGATTTATTTATATAATATTGTTATATTTTTCCCGGCTCAGAGCCAATTTCAGGCTAGGCTGCTGCCCCAGGCAGCTTCCAAGGGAGTCCCCTTTTTGGCTTTTTGTGTGCATGCCATCATCTGCTCAGCTCCTTGCGTCTGCAGCACAGGTCTAGGACGCTGTGAAATGGGGCCCTCCAGTGCAGCAGCACGACTGCTCTCTCCCCTCTCATGGTGCATTAGCACATGCAAGGGCAGAGCAATGGAAAAGCATCTCAGAATCCAATACAGTTAAGTACACTGCCATTCACTAAGTTGGTAGGATAAAGTCGTGAAAGTTGGGGCGGGAAGAAAACCACCGCCTATTTTGGGAGTCTCCTACCCTATTGTATTTCCAGATATTTTAGCAACTCTAACTTTAAAGAAAGCCGCATTGTTTTCTGCACTTTGTTGTGTGCTAAAATACTTAGCAGCATTTGTTTAGTAATGCATGTAACTTGTGACTCGGGAGAGCTGTAAACATAAACACTGCCACAAAGAGGTTTGATAAGGCTGCTGTATAAGGTTGTTTAGAAAATGCATGGGCACTCTTATTTGAATTAATTGATTTAATGTAACATTCTAATATATAGGTATATTATACCTGTAGGTATAGGTACACCTATAAGTACCTAATATACAGGTATTTTAAAATTAAAACTTCAATGAAAAAATTATTTCCTGAACTTACCTCTCTTCCTAAGAGAAAAACACTCCCTTTATTTGGATTGAAATACGACCTAAGAAATGTGAAAGCATTATTTTTATTTATTAGAAACATTAATCATGTATATGAGGTGATTTCTGCTGCTTTTCAGTGTAAGGTACCATTGTGTTGTCATTCAGCCGACCTGTTTTTACTGCTGTCAGGGTCAGACAGATGAGAGAGACCATTACTGTCACTCTTGATAATCCCTAACTCTCTTCTAGGGAATTGTTCCCTAGGTGGTTATCTCTGTGCTGAGTTCCTGCAGCTGACTTCTTCATACCTAAGTGTACTTATTTCCCTTGCATTTTTTGGTTTCTTTGGATTGTCTCTTTACCAGGGCCACTACGTGTCTTGGCGTATTTGCGTGCCCTTTGCCTTCCGTCATCTGCAAAGAAGTGCTCTGGATGACGGGACGATGAAAACCTCGAGCAGATGCCCAGCCTGCTGGCTGCATTAGTCTGCTCTGACGGCAAATCTAGGGGAGCAGTACATGTTTTAGGGGAGGTGTGTGCGAGTACAGGTGTGCTGCTCAGTGCCCCTTGCTCCCGGTGGTTTTAGCAGGGTGTTCCCTCATGCCCCCTTTCCTTTGCCCCACGTGGAACCTGAGTGGATCAGCTTGAGCCCCTCTCCTCAGTGCCTTCACCTAGACCTGTGGCAGCTGCCCGGCCTCGTGGTGCGTCGGCTACCGGTACTGAGCTGTACCTGCCCTGTTTATTACACCTGGGAAGCTGGTGTTGAGGTTATTGGCTAGTAAGCTTGTTGCCTGCCCTCTCCTCCTTCTCCTTACGTCCCCCTTCCGTCCCAACACCCCAAGATGTTAATTTTGGAGTTTGGTTGATGGTATTTGGAAGGGAAATCTAGCACTTTTTCTTTAAAATATTACCTGAGGACTTTGAAGTTTTTCTGAGTTACTATGTGTGATAAACAGAATGATGATATCCTTCATTTAAAAACAAAACAAAACACTGTCATTTTGGTCAGTAGCGGCATTTGATTTCAGATGTAGAACTCACAATGCTTCAGGAAGTATTACTTTTAAATATTCTCTTTTTATTGTGCTCTTTAATCCTGCTGGGTTGACTTAATACAGTTTTTAGGGCTGCACTAATGTTGCATATGAATTTATTAATAGGATCGCAGGGCGTACCAATGTACTCTTTTCAACAGTAGCTTCTACTTCTGAAAAAGACTAATAATTGGTTTGGAGGAAGGTAATAGCTTACACAAATCAAATTTATAATTTTTAGTTTAATTTTCTTAGAGCTACAGAATGCATAAAGCAAAAGTACAAGCTATAACTCTTAATATGCTTTTGATTAAGACCCTATTTTTATAGCCTGGTAAAATTGTTGTTAAAAATGAAATTGTAAGCACACTACTGCAAGCTATTAAAGTGTGTAAATTTTTTTTATAAACAACTTTATGGATGAGATGTTGCAAGGTCCTTCCGGGTAGTTCAGGTTGCAAATTGCTTCCTGAAGTGGTAAAATGGTGATTCAAAATTAATTTTAATGTATGCTCATGTTAATACAAGAATCTGGGTGCATGGTCACAACAGGATTAGTTACTGAGAAACTAAAAGCTTTCTAAAGATTTGGCTGATATGCTAGATATTTTTAATAAAGCAGCAAACTCCCTTCTTCAAACCCGCTGCAGCTTTGTCAGACTTCTTAGTCCAGAACAGTCAGACTTCTATCAACCTCCCTATATATAATTACTTAATTTGAGTTTGAAATGGTGGGTGAATACCCCTGTGGAATTGAACATACCTGGTAGACTTGCTCAATACTTGAAATCTGTGTAATTCTGCCCCCTTTTGTACCCTGCTCCCTCTTTTGTCAGCAAGTTCTTATCTTAGTGTTTTGGACCGTTTTAGTAACACGGTCTGCCCTTTTGCCTCGCTTCTGAGGGCACCGGGGCCTGATTATGAAAGGGAAAGCTGATTAAATGATCCTGAAGACTAAGGGAGCCAAGGGCAGAAAGAAGTTGAGAAACCTGATCAAAATGCCCTTCCTGTGTTTATAATGAGGATATCTAGCCTTAAACAGAGGGCTTAAAGTTAGGGCTGACCACATCTTGCTTAGAAACATCTCTCTCTACTTCCAGCTGTGCTTCTGTTCATGGAGCTTTGAGTGCAAGGATGACTCCCTAGGGATGCTGCTACATTTAGCTCTTAGACTTCCTTATATGTATGTATGGGGTGTATGGATCCAACCTCGATGTCTGTCTGCATTGAGATGTGTTTCTTGCCTGACTGCTGGCTGTGCTTAAGCTCCTGTGGAGATGCTTTCATCCCTTTGGTCACCCTGATGGATGTTTCACTGACTTTCAGGCTCCTGCTTTGCCTTGACCCCAACTGCATGTTACTGGTATCCCAGTTTAGTGTAGGACATTCCTGAGCTTTGCCAACAGGTATTGTTATGGCCTGTGGCTGGTGATTTATTTGGACTCAAATTGGAATAAATATCATCAAACCTCTGTTCTGCATGTGGTGCTTTCAGCAGGTTGTGTTTGGCTGCAAGCAGCAGAAGGCCACATCCATATCCCGGCTGTTTGGACTGGGCAGCTCGGCCAGGTGTGTTCTCTGCTGCTTATACTTGAGCCACCCTACATTCCCAGTAAGTGTTTGGCTATTGTGAGCTTTATTGTAGTTGCTTTGGTTCAAAATTTATCATCATCAGCAGAAACAGAAATACAGACACATAGAGACACCCATAATTAGATTTTCCTCCCTATCCCATTATAGCATGTGTCTTGTCCCTAGCTTTTCTGAGCACTTAATCAAAGTCAAGTATACTGACTTTTTTCCCTCCCCCCTCAGTTACAAGTCTTCTTCTTGAATCTTAACTGAGAACTTCAGAACGCACTTTGTGTTTGAGGCTGTTGTACTGATGTGTTTCAAAACTGGCACTGGAGAGCAGAACAGTGTTGATGGTTTTATATTGCAGCTGTCCTCTGAGGGGGAAGAGGAGTACAAACCGCTTACGAAGTGCACCTTCAGGCAGGGTATTTCACCCCTTAATTCAGACTTCATTTGCTTTCTCAGGAAGGTGGCAAGTGGGGAGAACCACCCTCTAAAACTTGGTCAAATTCTTCAGAGGGGAAGTTATGTTTAGAATTTCACCCCAGGAGGTGGATTTGGAGAGCCAAGAACCACAAAAGAAGCCCTGTAAGAAGCTGAAATAGTTACAAGCACAAAAGGAGTATTGACCCTCTGCTTTGCTCTCTCAGCAGAATAATTCCAGGCAATGTCAGCAGATGTCCTCAGCTGCACGTGCTATCCAGCATCATCTTTGCCTGCAAACAGCTTAAACTGCCGAGATCCAGGGACCCGCTCCTGTGTTTCTGATTAGCCCTTTGGGTCAAAGGAGTGTAGCTGCCTGACCTGGCTTCCAGCTGTGGCTCACAGAGGGTTTCAGGGAAGCACGATGGCATTAACACAGGCCAAACGCGTGGTCACCTGTGCCCAAAGGGTTGGCAGTCAAACCAGGAGCTGCCACCTGCCACCATGGGGAATGTGGAAGTGGAAAAGTCGTTTTTCTAGTGTCTTGTGTTCCTTTTACTTAAATGTAGCCCGGAGAAAGCTTTAAGACTATTTCAATATGGACAAAGCTTGAAGCAGAAGCCCCAGCAAAGGTTCAGGTCAGGATGGTAATTCAGAAAGTAGGATCTTGAAGTAGTTAGCCGTGTTTCAGCATCACTGGTGGCAATGGTGCAAAAATTACTAACTCGGACATGAAAACAGTCGATAAGCTCATTTGGAAGGAATTGGCACTTGCTGAAATATCTGGTCTTGCGACACGAGTGTGTTGTGCAGGGGGAGTTGCGCGTGTTAAGCTGCATGAAGGGAGACTCTGCCACTGTGCCTACCCGGCAACATCTTTCACTGCTGAGATCAATTAGTTGCTACAATTATAACCTTATCCTGACAATTATAACCCTATTGTGTGCTCTTATTCTCCCAGGCAGCCTGGGAGAGCAGTGATAGTGTGTAAATATAAGAGTCTTAGCAGTAACTGGGGAAGAGCAAGGAATAAACAGATTGCAGAAGTCTTGTCTTCTACAGTATTTTCCTTTGGTTTATTTTTGTCTCTTGGCTTTAAAATCACAAACACTGCTAGCACTGCTACTGTTAAGTTAGGTCTTCTATATCTTCCTAAACAGAGATCCTGTTTTCAGAGGAGTGCAAATCAGGAAGAACTGCAATATAAATAAATGAGGGCCACACTTGATCATTAGATGTTGTTTATACCCATAAATAAAGCCTCTGTGTCTCCTCCAATACTACTAGAGAAAGAATCCTCCCCTACACTTTTCCTAGCACTTGATTTTTTTTTTTTTTTTTTTTGGTATGCATTGCACTGCATCTAGTACTTAAAGTTGCTTACTGTTGCTCTAGGATTTTCCTGGAAGTGAGTAGTTTTGCAGGGAAATGAGAGACAGGAAAAACTCGATGAAGGTTGGGTAGGCTAGCAAGTCTGTTGTATCTGAAACTAGTAGAATCTTGTGCTGTTAGGATATCTATTCCTGGGAGAAAGCTTAATATATGTGAAAAATGAATTTTGTATCTCCGTTATCTAGTATTCATCTAAACCTGCAGTCAGTCTTTTAAAAGTGGTAGTGTGACAAGCTCTGCCAATTCTAAAACAGACTTTTTTTTAAAAAAAAAAAATATTGAAAATGGAGATTTCAGTAGAATATCTGTTTATTCACAAGTGATACTTGCAGCGCTTCCAAGCTCTGAAAGTGTGCGTCTTCCTGCCTGCAACTGTGAGGTTCTTTACTGACTTTAACTTCCTTGAGATAAGAAACAGGAGGAGTATGGCACCACGTGTACATTGCCACAGGGATTCTTCTTATTTTATGTTTTGTTGCCATTGAATTGAATGTCATCTTCAATAGGCCTAGCACAGTGGGAGGTGGGGGAGAGAAGTAATGTTGTGCTTGGAGATTGACTTGTAGAAAACCTGTGCCTGTGCAGTTGGATATATTCATTAAATAATAATGTGATTGCCTAGCAATCTAGGTGAAGCCACTGTGCTACTTAAAGCAATGAGCAACTATTGTGGAAAAAATGAGCATCAACCAGAAAAACTATGTTCCCTGTAGACACAGGTCTTGTTTTGAATCTTGGAACAAAGATATTTTTTCTTTTCTTGTCGATAAAGATAAAAGCAATATATGCTGTGTAAATACAGAAAAATAATTGAAAAACTGCAACCTAGTTCAATTCTTACTGCATTTGGGTTAGTGCTGAGGGCTTTGGTAAAATTGCTCAGAGGTAACTAACTAACTGCAGTGGAGGAGAACTGCGGGGATGAGGAATACAGCTTTTAAGACAGATTCATTCTGAATTGGGGATTGTGTAAGAAGTCACTGTGTGAAGTGATGAGTCAGGTCTCTTAAATCCCTGAACGTTCCAATATTAGTTGCTAACGAGGGGAACAGAAGGTAGGGAGTGTAATAAATCTGTGGCCTGCTCAGACTTATGGATGTTAATGAAACACCAGAGCTTTGATGAAGAAGAAATAATAAATCAGGTGCTTCTCTTTCAAAAGGGTGCACTGTTCTGTGTGCTATGTAGCAATGTCAAATTCATGAAGAGCAAACTGAAAGAAAATGCATTCTGTAATGTCTTCAGTGCATTCTATTTATTTATTTATTTAAATCAGTAGTCTTTAAATTGGTTTTCCTTTGCCAGTGTGTTAATATTTGGAAACATTTGAAGGGTGGTGACTTTAAAAACAAACAAAAGCCCTACAGAGGTGCCTCCAGTAGGGTTTTGTGCTTTTTAAACTCTTAGAGCCAAGTATCATGTCTTAAGGCAGGTTTGTGTAGTGACCGTGCTACTCCTTATGTGAGTTATTGAGCCCAAACATAATTTTTCAGCTTGCTTGGAAAAGCAGTTTATTTTTCACCTAAGAACGGATTTCTCCTTGGAAATGGAATTAGGGTTTTGTTGTCATGGCAACAGATGTCAGTACTTGTTTCCCACAACTTATATTTTCTAGGTTGCTGCATTCCCGGTGCTTATCAGTGTTTTATCCATTGAGTGTGCTTGGTGGTGGCTGACATCTAGAGAAAACTTCAAAACAGTGGCCTATGATATTTCTCTGAGGAGAAGGGCAGCTTTCTACTTGCTGCATATCAAAATCTTAAAGCCTTTTCCCTCAAACACTTAACTAGGTAGTTATAAGTATTTACTAATAGACAACTTTTATGTTAGCCTGAATGCTTTAGCTTAGAAATTAGAGATGTATTTTAAAACATATATGCTATGTCTTTTATTTATGGTCAAAAACAAACAGAAATCAGCTATTCCTCTGTGGGTTTTGGATGAAAGAATAAGTGGCATTTCATTTCTATAGGAAATAATTGCAGAGAAGGGATGCCTGCTGTATACCCCTAGATGAGGGGGATAGGGGTGGTGTGCATGGGGCAGGGAGCAGTGGTACCTACCCTCACCTCAGTAAAGCCTTCAGTGCTGTCTCCCATGACATCCTCATAGGCAAGCTGAACAAGTGTTGAGTGGATAGTGAGGTGGATCGGTGGACAAGTCATGGATCATGGACCACGAGGCAGAAAAGTGTCCATCAAGGCTACTCATGATGTCTTGGTTTGCATTAGGAAGAGCGTTGCCAGCAGGGCGAGGGTGTCCAGTGCCAGACTCCCCAGTAGGAGTGAGCCCAGCCTAAGGCTCTGGGTTGTTCAAGGCCTTGGAGCAGAGGCTGAGAGAGCTGGGCCAAAGAGAACACAGAGGGGCTATTTTGTCAGTGTGTGTGTATGTGTGTGTGTAAGTATCTGAAGGGGGAGTGTAGAGAAGGTGGGGCCAGAATTTTCTCAGTGGTGCCCAGTGATAGGATGAGAGGTAACAGGCACAAACTGAAACACTGGAAGCTCTCCGTGAGCACAAGGAAGTCTTTGCTATGATGGTGACAGAGCACTGGAACAGCTTACCTGGAGAGGCGCTGCGGTCTCCTTCCTTGGAGATACTCACAGGCCACCTGGGCAACTTGCTCTAAGTGACCCTGATGAGCAAGGGTGTTGGACTAGATCTGCAGAGGTCTCTTCCAAGCTCAACCCTGCTTTGATTGTGTGAAATACTTAGAAAGCCTGGACATGTTTGCAATCTGTATGCAGCGTTTTGTGAATGCACGGAATTCAATGGAAGCTTAAATTCTGTACTACATGGAAGGTAAAAGGACCCCAAATCAATAGGTATGATGCAAGGGAATATTACTGGGAGCAGAAGCGAGTGGGGGAAGGAATAAAAAGTCAGGGAGAAAAACTAAAATAGCTACCAAATCTTATTTTGTAGCCTCAAAAAACTATTTGTCCCCTGTACTGCTCCCACCGTTGCCATAAGCAAGACCTCTGTAGTAAAGCCTGAGTCTAATGGTGTGTAGAAGTGTGAGACTGACTGCCTTAAACAAGGGGTCTGCAATACAGTAGCAGAATGCCGCGTGCTTCAGCTTGCTCACAGCTGCCCTAATCAATAAGTTGTCATCAAAAAGCAGTACAGACCCATTGGCTTCTGCTACAGACCCTGTCCTCAGAGGACAGAATTACTACTAGTTATGGAGAGATGCCTTTCCAACATGTCTCCTGTGCTGTGCTTTTAATTGGGAGTTAGATTTACTTTTCATGTAGCGTCTTTCTGAAGAAGATTCTAATTGATTGTATTTTTCTGTAAAATGAAATGAGCTGCATATTGAAGCACTAGTTTTGTTCTAGGATGTAAGATAGTAAGCAAGATAATGTTGCTTATGAAACATCTGACAAATATAAGCACAGATTGCAGATTGTCTCTTGTAGGATGACTTTTTTAGTGAAAATTTTCTTCTTTTTCTAGCCTTCAACCCTTTTAAACTCCATTTGTTATCAGACTTGTACAGACCAGAAAGTAATGTTTCCAAATTCTACAAATTGAATCCTGTCATACTGTGCAAAGCATTTTCTGAATTGCCCATGTGTGACATGCATTAAAGAAGCTCACACTTTAATTACAGTGATGTAATAACTTAAAAATTTACCTTTAGGTTTCCTCTCTTTGTTTTGCATCCAACAATGCTTTAACTTGAAAATCCTGCCTACAATGTTGGTTTCTCTATGACTGACTGGATTTTTTTTCCCCTGTTGTTACATGGGTCACTTAGAAAACTAAATTAATGGAGATAAGTCTCAGGATACTGGGGAATGGTGCTATATATACAACATAAGCAATTTTCTTTAATAGGCCGATCTGAATGCTGTTGCCCCCAAAGGGATGCAGCAGTGTTCTTAACTGGTTTTCCTTCCTCCTTTCTAACTTCTTGTAGACAAATGAAATCAGATGTGTTAGGAATGAGTCAGCTGCTAATTAGTCAAATGAACCTAGCACAAAAGGGAAAGGTTTGCTTTTCTGCAGATCAGTGTGCTGATCTGACTTGCATGGTGGCAACATAGCCCTCTTATTGACTCAAGATAGGGTTGGGCAGAAGGGAAGATCTAGCATGACTTTGAAAAGATGCGTATGACCTTTTTTGGAGATCTTTAGACTATTTTAATTGAGCAGGAAACTATAGTTGGTGCTTAGTGTTGATGTGTATTAACTGATTTTACACTTGTTGAATCCTGCGTGATTAGCCAGCAACCTGCACTTTAATGCATGCTTACCTTATGAGTATTTATTAAGGAGAATTGTTATATATGACTTCCAAACATTTCTTGGATTGCTTTCTTTTGGTGTACGAGATTCTTTTAAAGTCTGCTGATGATGACTTTATGCTAACCTGAGATGCGTCAGGACTAAAAGCTTGTTTTTCAACACTGCCCCAAACTTTGAGCATCTCACCTCTCAGCGGGCCAATATGGACTAGGAATTGGAAAGGAAGTGGGAAGCATGGACAGAAGTACTCAAGGTGTGCTTACATGCTTTGGATGATGCTGCAATGCACTTGAGGAAAAGGTAACAATAGCAGTGCTCATCCTGGCTGGTTTCTTTCCCTCAAAATCCTTTTCTAGCAGTGACCATAAGAAACCACCTATGGAAACACTTAGTACCTTGACAAAAAGCCACTTTGCTCCACTTTCCTTCTACTTCCTTTAAATCGGACCCTCAGCTATTTTGTCTGAAGTTCCCTAGAGCTCATGCAGGAAGAGCCTGCATCTCTGCTGAGTACGTGCTGCTGTAATGTAGACTTTCTCTTTCAGAAAGAGTCCTAACCTACTCAAACATTATTCACAACCAGTCTCTATGCCCTCCTATGAACCTTTTTCCCTTGGTTTAATATTTCCATGTTGAGGTGAGGGGACAACTGCACACAGTACTTTGATCTAGAAGAAAGATGAATTCCTACTGTGTTATGATATTCTCCATTTTACTTTCTGTTCCTTTTCTAGTATTTCCTACTGTTGCTTTGACCTACTGAGCACCGAGCCGGTGATCTCCTGTAACTATCTGCCACATCACCAAGATTTTACTCCTGAATGGCAAAGGTCATATTACAGCTATGTTTTTAAGCATAAAGTTGGGTTATTCTCCATATTTCTCTAACTATGCTGAGTTTCATCTGCTATTTCAATGATAAATTGCTGTTTTATGTATTTATTTTGCCATTCAGCAGCCTGTCCTCCCTTATAGTACCCTGAGTATCTTGATAGCACTAGTGAACTTCTCACTTTACTCTTCATTCTTTTTTTCAAGTCTCTTAGGAATAGGTTGAAAACTGCAGTTCAAGGATATACTCATGCTGGTGACTTTCTTCCTCGGGAAGAACCAAGAGTTTTCTCTTACCTCCCTCTCCTCCTTTTTCTTTTAATGAATTTCCATGTAGGAGCCCCATTTATCACATGGTTGCTTGAATTTCCTGAAAGATTCTGGGGGACTTTTGCATGAGATAAGTAGTTAAAAATGTTCCATACATCCCCACAATCATTTTCAACAGCTGAAACATTTCATTAGTGTGTTAATATTTTCAGGGAAGTCCAAGTAGCTTGCAAGGCAGAACTTCTCCCTACAAAAACCGTATGGTCTGTCTCAGATGGACTGCATTTATCCACCAGCTATCCTCATTCCTTGTTTCCACTAAATCTTTCTTGCACAGATGCCAAGTTATAAACCTAGATTTTCTCCAGTCTCTCTGAAAACTCTTTTTTTCCCCTGGGGTTATCTACCCTGGTGCGGTGTGAAGCAGGTAGCTGGGTCCAGGCACTATTAGGACTGCTCCGTTTGCCACTCTTCCTCTCTGCTCCTTTATATGTGATACAAGCCCAGTAACACATAACTCAGCACTTGGGAGCCCATTAGGCCCCAATGTCCTGCTCAGAGCATACCTGCCATCAAAGGTTGATCCTGCTGCTCAGGACCCTCTTTAGTCCAACTTTGAAAATGTCTGGGGAAGAATAGTTCATGATCTCTCTGGGCCTTTGCTTACCATGCAGATAGCCAAGGATTTACTGATGGAAAAATCATCATTTCCCTACAGTCCTCCTTTCCATTCAAGAGATGATTACTTTGAAGAAGGAAGAGTTCTTTGAGGTTCCTCTGAAGAGGATTTTATTTCTTGGTCTTCTCTTTTATTCTTCAGCAGTTCTTGAGGAAAAAGGAGCTATCTTACTTGCATTTGCAACTCCAAATACTCTCTAAATGCCCCCTTGCCTTAACTTTTGCCTGCTTTTTTTTTTAATTTTAGGAGAGCAGTGATTGATCTCTGTGATATTGTGGGAAAACAAAGGTGAGCCCTTTTGAGGTAAAAGGGAATATAAAAGGTTAAATAGGAGGAGGGAAATGTTTCTTGCGTTTTTAATAGGTGAATTTGTTGGCTGAAAGCTCACTGTGGCCAAAGGGTATAGACTGGAATGTGAAGGCCCTATTAGGCAGTAGCAGCAGTGTCTTTGACTTTAATTTGATGACACTGCTGCCAGTCAATACAAGCTATTAATTTGTAGCACATGGAGAAAGAAAGCTCCAAGAAACGTTTTTCTAGTTCTCATGGTATTGACAAAAATTCTATAGCACTTCAATTTTAATGAGAAGCTGCTCTTTAATATAGCAAGTCTACTTATTTTCACCAAAAAAACCTTAAAATACTGAAAAAAAATAACATTCTTATATGCTAATAGTATGAGGTTAAGGCTTACATTACTTCTCTTTGCGCATGTACAATGAAGTGATTATGATTTATATATAAAAGAGGCTTCCTTTATGTTTTAAGTGATGTGAAAGACGGATGCATACTTGAAACTTAGAAAAAACCTTATGACTAAAACTAAGGTCTTCCTGGTAGCTTTTGCTTTTTGACCCTTGTTACTGTATGTCATAGCATCTAATGGCTCAGAAATAATTTTCCCTTTTAATGGAAAATAATACATACTTAAAAATGCCCACCTCATCCTTCTTCTACATGTTTAATTTGCATTTAATTTAATTTAACAATGTCTATATACTGTTTTTGTACTAATATCAGCTAAGACCTCTCTTTCTAAGGTGAACCTGTACAGCTAAATGGCAAAATGAAACGTGTTTTGTGTTCCAGAGAGCTTAGTCTCGGCTCATTTCTCAAATCTCTTGGAGGGAAAAGAGGATTGGAGGTAAAGGGATCTGAAGGACAAGGAAATCAAATGGCTTCTGTAAAATCACAGACCGAAGAGGTGAACTCTGGCTTTCTAGTCCTTGCTTTAACACTCCAGTTATTGACCCATCCTTTCTCTTGTTGCATACAGTTGTTTCAGCAATGTCTAATTAGTAATTTTCTCATTAATCTCATTTTCAACTAGTAATAGTTATAACAATTTAGTGTCTAATATCTTGTATCTTAAATTTAGGCTGACCCCTTTGGAGGAGGGAGATTCTTTTCACTTGAAAACTTCCTCCATGAGACAAGAGGTTAGAGTCTTCTTGCCCTATAACATAATTATTACATGACAAATCCACTTAATTAGCATCAATTGGACAGTTTAAAATGTAAATAGCACTTCCTACCTTCTATTTCCCTTCTTTTGGGGACTGGAAAGATATTTTTAAATATTGAAACTGTGGAAAATGCTTTAAAGATATAATGAAAGGAAAAATCAACCTGATACTTTCAAAATCTTGTACTGAGATTTTTAGCTTTTTTCACATCAAAGAAATTCAATATTTAAGAAGAGCTTTAAATAGTCATTCAGGCTGAACCTTCTTCTGAAGGCTGCCCACTACTGCTAAATGCGTTAGTCATGAAAATACATATATTTAAAAGCAGCCCGTGTACCTCTTCCACAAACCTCTAGGCAGAACTTGCTTTTTACTCCCCATTGATGAACTGGTTATGTTTTCTACTGAAGCAGTAAGGACAAAGCTTACCAAGAGCATTATAAGTGGCATGGAGATCTCCATATAGTGCTACTATTCAGCCCTTCAGGCAGCTTGGATTGCTGTGTGACATGTGCAGGTGAACTTCACTAAAGCTTTGATTTACCAGAGCACTTAAACAGATTGTTGAAGTCAGCTGAATCAGCACTGAAAACTGTTTCTCATGAAATAAATATTTTGTGCTAATATTATAAAACAAGGACTGTAGAAGTGCATCTGACAAGTATTTTTAATTCTTTTTTAATTCAATTTTATTTCAGATTTTCTTTCAGCAGTGAACAAACACTGCTTAGTCCATTTTCTGAATTATTATCCTTCATGGGCAGTCTGAATTACTGATACTAGAGGATAATATTTTCGTTGTTCAATATGTTATTTTTAATTTGCTCACATGATATTGGCTGGCTAATGCATTTGTAAAAAAAAATACAGATAATCAATTGATTGTGTAGTGGCAAGGTGGGAAAGGACCTATCAGGCTTAACACTGTAATCGCTGTGTTTACTGTAATCCCTCGGAGCACTTCCAGAGTCTCCGTGGTTCTACCGATCAGTGATTTCCCCGCTGACATTTTACCATTAATTTATACTAGATACCGATAAGATATTACACACCAATCTGCAACTGATTGCTTGGGCGGATTGCTTTGCCCTCTGAGATCCCCCAGAGTCGATAAGTTCTGTCTCCACGTCCATATGGAATCAATCGGAAGACTGTGGCCTAAAAGTTTAAAGCTGCAGGGCCAAAAATAATCTTGTCAAATCAGTAAGAAAGCTTAAGAATGATATGAGACCTTGGAAAATAATGCAAGTAGAAGGCCCTAAACTGGGGAAGAAAAACACCAAGGCTATTAAAGCAGACTCTGTATGTATTAACACAGCTTCAGTTTTGAAGTGTATAAGACTCAGTTGTTCTTGATACCTGTTTTAAAGGCATACAAATATACCTAAATTAACACTTTACCTTATATTTGCATTTTAACATTTCTTCTTTCATCAGTTCATGCAAGTGCAACCCACTTGGAGGCAGCCCTGTGCCACATGCTCTAGGTGAGCCTGTGTGAGCAGGGGGGTTGGACTCGATGACCTCTGAGGTCCCTTCCAACCTTAAGCATTCTATGATTCTCTCAAAACTTTGTCCTAGAAATGTTCTGTCCATTTGAAAAATAAATTGATTACTCAGTCTATTGTCTCTGTTCTATGTAACAAGAGGATAGAATGGCTCACAAGCTTGGAACTGCAATGTGGCAGAGACTTGGAAAGAATTCAGCAGTCCAAAGCTTTTTGTTTTGGGGCAGTGCAGAATATAGGTCACGGTCACTTAAAGGTTAGGCGTCTATTTCTTTGGGAAGATAGTCCTAGGAATTAGAAGCTTTTGTCCTTTAAATTTGGGAAGTTTAGCTAATATTGCTACCTCCACTGGCAAGTGCTAATTTGACTTGCACTGTGATGCATTCAGTTCTCCAGAAATCTTGGAGATGGCCAAAGCTGCATTTCTCAATACCATTTTAGTAGCTGGAAAAGACCCCTTTGTTCAGTGCTGCTCCATTCAGGGGAGGAATGGGATTTGTGTGATGGAGGAGGCAGTGCACTATGCTGTGTTGCAGGAATTGCTAATCACATAGTGTGGACACCTGCACGAGGAGGGTTTCACAGCTGATGTGAGTAAACCCAGAGAAGACACTGGTGTAGGCTGCAGCTCCCTTGCATGGGGAAGGGCAGCTTAAGCGGGGTACTTAAGCAGCATACTTTTGCCAGGTGCTTCTCAGAAGTGTTAGGGAAGTGTGTTGTGAAGCACTCACTTTTTATCTCGGCTCTGACTTGGTAAGTGTTGAATATTTGGATGCTGCTGAGGTGGATGAGGAGATAGCTTCATAATGAGAGCCTATGATGTGCAGTGTTCAGTGCTTTGACACAGAAACTCCCAAGCATATTAAATATGGTGCTCAATGTGCAACTCTCATCTTGATTTTTATTTTGTCTGGACTTATGAAGCATATTAAATATTGTGTTCCATGTGCAACTCCGATCTCAGTTTTTATTTTGCCTCAGCTTATCATAAAGTGGAGACAAGAAAAGCCCACTTTAGCTTTCAGATGTACTGAAACATGATTTGGATTATATCTGAATACAGGAGCAACAAATCTGTGGTTTCCCTTGTGGGCTTTTTTTCCTTTGGAGCTTCTGTAAAAATAATGGCTTGGGGTATGTACAAGGAAATGGATCATAAAGCCTAGATAAATAGAAACCTTTAAACAGATTAACTGTTACAGCACTCACTATATCAGTAGTTTGCTCATTACTGTCAGTAACACTTGTGTCATGTCAAGTAGCTTTTATAATATTTTCACACTTTTTTTGTAAATGTAACACTATATCTGTTACAAAATTGTTTAACATCAGACCCGCGTTATTGATTGTTGGTAGTGATGTAAGTTGCTCCTCAACGACATCCTTTTGTCAGCATTATGAGTGCCTACCTGAAAGGTTTTAAATAGATGCTCTTCTTTTCTCTCTGGCAGTATGAACACTAGTAAATAAGAACTCTCCCCTTGTACACACACCTGCCTTGATCCTATGATAGTTTCTGCACCGTGTTCCATCACTGCATGGTATTGGGGATTTCTTTAAAACAAACTTAAAGTTTCCTTTAAATATATATATATATATATTTAAATATATATTTGCTGTCTAAGCTGCTCCAGATTTCACTCTTGATTCTTCCTTTATCACAGGCTCTGCATTGTAATTTTCCTTTGCATTTCTCCATCAATCTTTTAAAATATCAATCTGAATCTTCTCCACATCTTTCTGACCTTTTCCATAGAAAAATGAGGGAGAAAAAAAAATATTGAAGTCTTTTCACCATTAGTCTTTAATAGTTAGTCACCAAGGATATTTTTAGTCTGGCTTAACCTTACATGGGTTTTGTGACAGATGAAACCTGGATCCTGATAGTGCAAGAACAATGTAGGAAACTGTTTCTTCTTCAGGTAAAAATTAAAAATGTTCAAGCTATTACAGTTGAAGAAACGGTGAGTGGTGTTTTGTCTCTACAGCTGATGAATGGGAACACTGAGGCTGCTGCTCATCAGAATTTTGAGATCATTAAAGAAAAAGCTTAGACTGGAAGGGACCGATGAAAGTCTCTAGCTCAAGCTCCTGTTCAGATCAGGTCAGCCCTGAGCTCAGAGGAGCTTACTTGGGGCTTTGGCCCATCAGGTCTTCTGAACCTCTGAAGATGGAGAGAGACAGCACTTTTAGCACTGTTTCTCTGGGAAAATAGTGATGCTGTGAGACTCCCCTCATGGGTGAGGGAGGCAAGTTCTGCCCTTTGGGCCTTCTCTTGTTCCAGGCAATGTACGTTGACCCTCATCCTCCACCATGCACTGCTGTGAAGGACCTGGCTGTGTCTTGCAAATGAGCTCGTAAGTGCTGGCAAGCTGCTGCTATTTCCCTGCCCCGAAGTCCTCTCTGGCAGGCTGGCAAGCGCTCCGCTGTCTCTCCATGTGGGCACCTGCCATAGTTACACATCGCTCTCTCCTTTTCCGCAAGGTCCGTTTGCTTTATTGTAGAAGGCACTCAGGTTGGTCAGGCATGATTTCTTCTTGGTAAAAGTATGCTGATTGCTCCTGGTCAGCCTCCTTCATGTGTTTGGTATTACACTTATTAAAACCCTGGTATCAAGATATCAGTCTTTGTTAATATTGTTGTGGGGGAAGCACTGCAACAGAAGTTGCACTCAAAACCAAAAAAGATCTGTCAAGATCTAAATCTGTTTGGTATTACTGACTTCAAAGATAGTGCATCTCTTGTAGTCTCACTCATGGCTCATGTTCATTTTGTGGCTGAGAATACTTTGAAAGCTCTAAGTAATTGAAGAAGTCTGTGCTTATCTATAATGTGAGGAAGGGTGGTTCTTGTATGATATCTCTTGCTGCTGCTTTTTAAACATTTTTTTGGCTTGAGTTGAACGCAAGAATCAAATGGCTGACACTTCCAAGAGGGTGATTCCATCTTGCTCTAGTCTGTGTGGTGTTTGTCTTGGAACTGTCCCTCAAAACAGGCAGGTGGTCCTGTATTTAAAATATCAAAGCTGTAACTATGTAGTAAGTCAAACATATAGGGTTCCCTATGCATTCACTATCTGATGAACACATCTCAGGATGATCTCAAATGTCGTTCATATTTTTACTTTCAGTTGGAACTTGAATGTTCTGCAGCATTGTATTTTAATACTTAAATATTTATTTTGCTCAAGTTCTCATAATGACATCTCCAGTGGAAACAATAGATTCCATATCACTCTTGCACAATTATGTTAGCTACCTATATGAAATATTCATACTTTCATTTGTAAATTTTATGAGTTTCCACATAGTGAGTTTTGTGAAGCCTCTTAGACTTATTCCCAATCATGGCTTCACATTGCTAATGTGTAGAAGGCCCTCACTTTTTTATTCTGGTGTTTTTTACAAGTGGCATATACACAAGCTGTTCTATAGCAAAACATAGTGTGGACAAGAATTTGTCACAGAATCGCAGACTGGCTGAGGTTAGAAGGGACCTCTAGGTCATCTAGTACAACTCTTCTGCTCAAGCCGGGACGTCTAGAGCATGTGGCATAGGGTTGCATTCAGATGTGTGCTGGTGGAACACTTCCTGCTATCTTTTTCTTCTGCTGAAGCATGCTTTGTGAATTTTAGCTAGAATATTAAAAACGATAGTCACAAAAGTATCTGCTCTGATTTTTCTTGTGCCATCCTTATCCGCCAATGTCTTGTAGAAGTAATGCAGCACAGGGAACAAGGAGTACAATGGTTTTAAGGCTCTTGTTTTCTTGCCCCTTTGGGCTCAGTTTGGTTTATGGAAAGCTTGGGAGAGCATCTGATTGCTCAGCTCTGCTTTGTCTCTGATTCATTGCCCTCATAGGAGACTAAGGGGACAGCAGGACATGGGCATGGCCTTCATATAGTCGCTGAGGGGGCAGACCTCTTCACAGGGATGTATGGAAGGTGGTTCTATGCTAGTTTGATCCTTTGCCCTACATCAGTGTTTTTTTTTTTTTTTCTTTCTTTTTTTTTTTAAATCCCGTCCTTCAGCCTCAGCTAAGATCTTGTGTGTTACTGGTGTGTTTTTTAGTGTTGTGATGAATTGTTTCTATTCTTTAGTGAAAAGAACGTTTCAACTCTTCATGCTGGCCACTGAGGAATTGGTAGCATTGGCTTTCAGTGAGCCTTCAAGATGTAAACTTTTTCATCTCATTTCTTTGGTTGCATATAATAGTGTTTCACCTTTTCAAAAATTATGTCTATTAGCTATAACTATGTCTTTAGAGTAGACTTGGAATGCACCTAATAGGCTTTTGTAAGACTGTTTATCATTGATAGTCATTCAAGCTGAACTGAATGTTAAGAAGTGTGACTGCTGAGAGCAATAACTGCAGCTGTGTGCTAGAAATGTTTACAAAAATCTGAAAGAGTTCGAATGACTTCAGGTTTCATTGAAAATTCAGGAAGCGTTGCAGGCTGACTGAAAGATGATTAATTTTCACCTGGACCTAATTGTGGCTATACCACAGGCCATTCTTTAGAAAACAAGAGAAAGTTTCTGCCAGAGTTGCTTTATATTTTGGAGCTTATTCAAAGCTGAAAGTCAAAGCAAAACATAAAGGGTAAGTCCACAGGTGAGAAATGTTCATAGGCATTCTGCCAAGTTAAATGAAGTTTCACAAAGACACAGGTGTAGCTACCAGCTCTTCAGCTGAAGCAACTGTCAGTTGCTATGTGTATCTACCCATGAAAGCTAGTCACTTACTGGAAATCTGTGATTAAAATTGGATAATTGGATTTAGAAAGAACATGTCACAGAATCACAGAATGGTTGAGGTTGGAAGGGACCCTTAGAGATCCCCTAGTCCAACCCCCTCTGCAGCAGGGACCCCTACAGCATGTGGCACAGGGCGGCATCCAGGCGGGTTTGAAGACCTCCAGAGCAGGAGACTCCGCAGCCTCCCTGGGCAGCCTGTGCCAGGGCTCTGTCACCCTCCCAGGACAGAAGTTCTTCCTCACATGCAGATAGAACTGCCTGTGTTTCAACTTATGCCTGTTGCTCCTTGCCCTGTCACTAGCCATCACTGAGAAGACCTTGGCGCGTCAGGATGTATCAGTAAATTTAAATATTATCGCTCATCCTTTTTCCAGCTGATGCACTGCACTGATGTTTCCAAAAGGAGTCAGCAATGAAAGCTTTTAGCACGGACTGTAATATAGCAGGGAGATTTCTGAAGATACTTTGTAATTGGCTTGAATATGTAGCTCATGCACAGACAACAAATACTATAGCTTTTGAATGGAGACCATGGAGGTGAAGATTTATTGCAAGGCTGCCCTTTTTCTTACAGGAATAAGAGAAGAAGCAGAGGCAGGTATCATGTTTTGCCCCAAACTACTGAATGCCTCAGTGGTGAAGCCAGAAAATAAATACAGAGTTTCAAATCCTGTTAGGTAATTCATTATGGTGCCCATCTGATACTGTCATACAGGAGGCAGTGATGAATAGTTTTATACCCTTATGACTTATAATTCTGTTGAACTTGCTGGTCCAAGGAAAGAAAAGCAGAATGCTGAGATTCAGTCCTTCCATTGCCTTGCTGTTGATTTCCTCCTTAGGACTTCCATAGACTCACTGCATCTTACACACGCTTTCTGCCTGAAAGAAGAGCAGTTGCTTTGTAACTTCTAACAATTGGCTGCTTAACTCTATTTGGTCAAATAAGAGTTTTAGAAAAAACTATAGATGACTAATAGGAATTTTCATGGATCTTCGAGGGGGATAAATTGCTTAATCTTCTCTCAAATAACTGTTTAAGCTGCAGGTCTAAATCTTTGCTGTAACACTCTACCTTAGCCAGAGAAGGTCTTTGGTTCCCTCTCAGGCAGTTGAGCTTAGAACGTAAATCTTCATTACTACTTTGTCATTCATAACTCAATCAGAAGCGACTATAAAAAGTACTGTTTAGTACAGCACAACAGCATGAGTTGAGTTTAAAGCTTTCTTGATATCTGATGTATACAGAGGAATCATTTGGCACTTGATGTTCCTTAGATTTCGCTTTTTTGCCTAGGTTATTGAATTGGACCATCACAGCAAGGAAATTTGCTGAAATCATTGCTCTCTGACAAAGTTATGTTGGTGGTGGCATCAGGCATCTGATGAAAGCTGGCATGGCTTGGTCTGCATCTTGTGTCACTAGCTTCAGGATCAGGAATCCTGGTTTTGCTCTTGCTACTCGAGTAAACTGTTGGCACAACTCCCTTGGGACATCCCTGAGCTGGGGGTAGTGCCATATGCCTTGTGGAGAGCATGGTGCTGTCCTCGTCAAGGTAAGTGTTTCTTGGGTGTTTGGTTCAGCTGACTTTGGGTATGGGCAGAGGAAGACCTGGTCTGGCTGAATATGGTTGTGCAGGTGTGCCAGTCCTCTGCCGTAAGGGAGGAAAACTTCTCTGCTAGTGAACAATAAAGCCTCAGCAGAGTCCTGCAGTCAGAGAATTCCTCTAAAACAACTTTCTGCTGTTAACTTTGATGCGAGGCTTTGACATGAACTAATGGGCATGAGGCAAGTCATATTGAACTTAAGGTTCCGTAGCATTCATCAGCTGCAACAATGAAAGACTTATCTGAAACACTAAAAATAACAAAGACAAGTGAAAAGCCTTAAGGTTATTGCAGAAATGAGAACATATCAAGAGTCTAAAGCATGATCAATGGGTGTAGAAAAAAAAATGTGGCTAATCGAGTTTCCAAAATGCATCACCAAATGGATATTAATCTGGAGTGCCAAAAGGACATTATTATATTAGTTTGAGAAATTTCAAATTTAGTGTCCCAAATTTTTCAAGTAACTAGTTCATGAAATGAATTGCCCACAAATATTTTCAGAGTGGACATTGGTTTATCTGGAATGAATGGTATAGATAGAATAAGATGAACATGATAGTGATGCTGTAGTGATTTGAAGATTTCTTTACCTAGAATGAAGAGTCTCTTGAGATGAACTTGATAAAGCTGATATATTTTTTTGAACATCTGCATCAACGAACCTTGTCAATCAGATAGTTACTTTTAGTGTGTGTGTGGCGGGAGGGATAGAGATAGATTTTCACTGGACTAGTGAAGACCTGTAAAGATAGTTGTAAAATCTGGATTTGTAACAACTGAAACTTGATTTGGGAAAAGGGTGGAACAAAACGTGTTGCCCAACATGCTAAATGATTTGATAATATTTTCTACTGAACATAGTCGGCAAGGACAAATTTCTATTTAATTTCTACTGACTGGTAAAAATGTAAATATGCTGCTAGTATTCAAAATTTTTTGAGATCGTATTTGCCCATGAGCTTCAATAGATGAAATTAATCACTACAGTGTTTTGTTATTCACATCTGTATTGCAGTTTGTACAAGTCAGGTGGGTCAAGCTGACTAGGTGCAGCTGGGATGTGCAGCTGAACCAGTGAAGAGTAATCCAGGCCCTGACTCTCACTTAGTCTGCAGCATCTGGGCTGTTGCATCCAAGACATCTTATGGCATTTGATAACAAGTTGAAAACACATAGGACATCACCCCAAAAGATAGAACTCTTTCTGTGCTGTGTAATTTAATCTAATTTACGTGCTTAGTTTTCCCATCAAGGATGGTTCTAGCCATGACCTCTGCTCTCTGCAATATTCAAGGTCTAATCATATCTAGTTTATAGCTAAGAGCAGCTTTATTGTTGGTTATTTTTGTAGTTTATAAATAGAAGCATGTCTTGGCAATGATGAAATCGGAGAGATCTGCAGATACTAAAAGCAAATAGAACTATAAACTCTAAAGCATTTAATACCCTTGTTAGGGGTGTCACCGAAAACCGGGAATAAACCTCTTAACACCAATGTAGTATTAAGAAGCAGGCATTCACTTTATTGCAGCGCTGGATGCACGGGGGAGAGCTCCACCTATCGTGCATGCCCTAGGGGGTGCTTGCTAAAACTTTTATTTCTCTATTATCTACATATGCATTAAATTCTAGGAAATGATCATACATATTCATTCCATTTCTTGGAACTAATTACAATATACCCCACCCTCACACGCATGCGCCCTCTGTCCCTTTGGTGGTCTCTGGTGGTCTTTTTGAGACCCCCTGGTGGTTGTCTTCCCGGAAGTCACTTCCATATATGGCTTCATTTTGACTCAGTAGGCCCTGTTTTGGTTCTACTGTCCTGCTTCAGCCAGTTCCACGAAGATACGGTGGTCCTTATGTTCGTCTTCTACCGGTGTTTGCTCCTTTTGTCTGTACTCTCTCATAATATACCAGCAACAACAGTGAAGATATGTCCTTGGGTGCGTCTTCTTCTGGGGTTTCTCATAACAGGGGGGTCTAGTACCTCAGGCATTTACTAAAGACTAGCAATTAGGTTCCAAGAGTGGTGCTATGGGGCTTCAACTATGAACTAGAAAATGATTTTAACTGGATTCTCTTTCTGTGAGCTGCACCAAAGGCCATGGTGTCATTGCCAGATCAGACAGGGAATTCCCATTTTATCTTTGAGACTGAGGCCTGCACTGGGGCTGTGTTATTTCTGTCTGCCTTCTGGATCACCAAGATATTCAGGAGAACAGGAGAAAGCTGTTGCAGTTCCCTGCTCCTGACAATCCCCTTGTAGTTAGTTGCAGAGGTTGCTGAGGAGGAATTATGCACACGTTGCAGAGGAGTCTCTGGCCTCCTTTCTTGCTCTGCTGGCTTTGCACACATCCTGATTCACCGTGAGCTTCTCGGTGACTCTGTCACCAGCATACAAATCAGAGGTGGTATTGAGTAGTGCAGTTGATGGTTGGTTTATATCCTTAGTATAGGTATCTGAGTTATAGCATCTAGATTCTTCAGCTAAAATAGATTTTTCCATGATACTCCTGGTGAAGATCTTGGTTCAATGTCAGAAATTCAGATTTTATTTAGTCGTGTCAGGTGCCATGGGAAAAAGGCATGCTGTGCAATTGCCCAAAGACTACATAGTGATGCTGCCCCTTCATTTGCAACTGCAAACTTGGTCTTCATCTGAAAGGTTTAATACATTGCCACCCATTTGATGGGCACTGGTGCCTTTGAGTGGCACAATTTGCTGCTTGTTTTTATACTGACATTTACATGGTACTCACTGGTGCTTGGAAAGCTGTGACTATAAGATATGTGTATTTCTCTTATTTAGAACAGAAACAGTTTTTCCATCTCTTATCACAAAGCTTGTTTGGCTTCTTACAGAGTATCCATGTAACAACTTACCCAGTTTCCCTTCTCTGTTAAAGGCCTTTAACCAGATACTGCCATTGCAGATGTAACAAAACGAACCTTCTTCGTGAAACCTATTGAAATGGTTTTGCCATGAAAGCAACCAAAAGCCAGGACTTCTAACGCAACACAGTTCAGTCTATGGTTTTGCTGCTGTAGCTTCTACTTGGGCAACAAGTGGTTTCCTGGTGTCACTGCCTTGTATTAATGCACCGTATGTTGGTAGCCAAACCTGGGGTGGCCATGAAGGTCAATGTAGGGATTTTTTCTTTTGGTTTTTAGAGAAGAACTTAACTTTTCATGGGAGCAAGTACACTGTGAGCTGATGAGCGGGCGCTTGCCCTGAGGCAGGAAACCATCCTGTTGCCTGCAACAGATAATTCAAGGCAATTTCATGGGATCTGTTAGAGAGCACTTTAAGGAAGCAACTTCGCACCTTGTTCTCAAGTGCTGGCACTTAAATTCTTAGAAACTAAGTGGAAAATCCTTGAATCCCCATAGCTCTTGTTGGCATTGTCACTCTTAGATGAGTGATGAATAAGCCAAAAGATCTTTCTTGAATTCCTGAGACAGACTGCAGCTTTTTTTTCTAATCTCTTTTTGTGTCCTTTGCTTCAGCTTTCTTCAGTCTGTAGTATTTAGTGATTGCGCTGTTTTCTTGCAAGAGAGTGTTATTGTAAACTGCAATGGCTTGTGTGAGGTAGGAAAGTTTTTGTGTTTTTGCTTTTCAGATTTTTTGTGTGCTGCTTTAACTGTCAGTAACTTTGGAAAAACAACCTTAAAAAGGACATTTTCACCTCTTATTTTTGTGGGTAACTGTTATCTGCCTATCTTCAGTCTCAGAAATTCCAGTTGGAGGCTGTACAGATTCTGCCTGAGGAATTGTGCCAAATATTTATGCCTGAGTTGAAAGATCTTTTTCAAGTGGGATTGATTTTCATATGGTAATCAATCCATTTCCAAACACTTTAAAATTGGGAGTCAACCTAGAGAATGCTGCTTGTTTTCATGAATATTTAGCATCTGCCGTTTTGCTAATTTACTGTTTTGTTCTCTAGACACCCCCTCCCCACCCTCTCCCCCTAAAAAAGGTGTTTTAAGGTGTTCCCTGGAGCAAATAAGCTACTTGAAAAGACACCTCAATATACAAGATATCAATGCTTCTGACTTTATGCTTTGTGTATCCTAAACTTACTTGGGCACCTAATTTAGTGCTCATAAATGAATCAAGGTTACAAAGAAACTTTGACATCAAATGAATGCTTTAAAATAAAAATTCAAAGTGTCTTTAGTCTGTTTAAAGCTCACACAAGTCTATGGAGTTGTGAAACTTAAAATGGTTCATTTCTCAAATGTAGCTTTTGGAGCTTTGAACGCCTGTCTCCAAAGAAGCAGTAATAGTTGATGGGTCTTGCTTTCTTGACCTTGCAGTTTGAACCAATCCTACAGAAACAGGTTCTGTGTCCTTCGGACTCTGGCTGCATTTTTCTAGTTAATGTTAACTTTCAATTTTTGCCCCTTTATTTGTGTGTCTTCAACAGGGACTGAGTTTGCTGTGCTTGTCTTAATAGGCTATGGGGAGGTCATGCTGGGGTGCCAGTGGCATATGTGTGTCCACCAGGATAAACAGGTGATTAAACACAGGCAAGATTATGATCCTTTTAAAGGCAAAGGGTTGAAAGTACGAGCTTGTCACCTTCATCTCTGGGTGTCCGAAAGGCTTTAATATCTTGATTTATTTCTTAAAGGCAGTGGAGAACAGCCAATGCTAAATGCTTGCAGTAGATCCAAAGCCTGAAGTTGTCTAAGAGGAATACAAAAAAGCAATACAAAATGACCTGATCCTGCCTTCAGCAGCTGAGTAACATCCATGGAACAAGCAAGGGTAACTGTTTGCATGTTTTTCTTCCAATACTATATTTCTTTTCTGTCTTTTAATCCCCTTAAACAGCTTAAAATGAGAGATCCTGTGGCTGAGCTAGTAAACAGGTTTAGTGAACCACCAGTGTCTTGTGCAGTCAGGCTGGCTTCATAAGCAGCACTGTGTGCCCAGGAAGCTTCTTTCTCAGGGATTCCACATGATACTCTGCTAGGATATTTTATTGTCCAGGAGTATGTGTTTGGCATGTGAACTCTGGGACAGATGCCAACCAGATGGTATGGAGAGGATCTAGCCAGAAAGCAGCTGGACTGCTTCTGCTTGGTGGCTGCCTGATCTATTATGTAAATATGCTTCCCTGCAATTCAGCAGGGATGTGTGTGCGTGCCTACCAGTCTTGCAGAATAAATACACTGTGGGGTGGTTGCCAAAAAAGCACCGTTATGGAAATAAGAGTAAGTATCTTATTGGCGTGCAGCTTCCAGAAAAAGTGCTGTACCAATTGCAGCTCCTTCAAAAGAATAGTGCTTTTAAATACTAGATAGGCCAGGTAGTTTGGAAGAGAAAAGAACTATTCAGCAGCCTGTGTGGCAGTTCTTCCCGGGCTTGGCTGAGATGTTGGTTGCTAACAAAGAAAGGAATTGGTTACAGAATACTGACTGCAAATGGGACAGGGTGGTGGTGGTCAATGAGAAATTGTACAATACCAGGGGCTTTGGGGTGAAAATGGGCAAGAGCTCATGTGCTAGAGCCCTGCGATTAGTCAGCCACTATCATCTGTGTCTTCCTGGTCTTCTGCCTCCCTTACTTTGAAATTGTCAGCTCACGAAAATGCCACAGCAGTAGCATAGAAAGGTGCTATTGCCAGCATTTTTGAGTTTTCTCCTACTCTTGAGAACCTCATGTCGACAGCGTTTTCTGGCTTTGTTTTTCTCTTGAATGCCTTTGGCAATGTAAAATACTCAAATGGCGGGAAACTTAGGAGATCATTCTGTAGTTTTTTCTTAAATAACTATTAGTGGCATATTAATTACGGCTATTATTTTAATATTTTGGTATGTGACAAGGCTTGAAAACTAGATTTAGAAGTTTGGTGTATTTTTCTTTTTTTGGTCCTTCTGTCCAGATGTTAAATCCCTGAATCTAATGCATTTATTTCAGGCAGGACATACCACTTGCATTTCTAAAATAAAAAATAAAAAACACCAAATAAGACAATCCAACAAAAACTTTTGTTAGCATTAAGTTCACTTTTGTGGGTCATTATCAGTTTTTATCTTAAAATCCAGAATTGTTTAAACATTGGAAACTTGGAATGTTTTCCAATGTTTAAACATTGGAAACCTTTCCATGGGGAAAGCCATGCTTATGGTAGAGTGGTGTACTGGACTTTTTCCACATAAGGTGTATAGAGATTATGCAAACTTTCTCAAATACAGATATGCAAAACACTGCTTATTTCAACCTTTTTTTTAATCACATATGTAATATGCAAGCATTACCCACCTGTAATAAAAGCACCTATGTAACCAGTTTTTTGAATGTTTTTGAGGATCAAAAATATTGGCAATGGTGTGCTTTGTTGAGGCTAATTATTGCTAGTTAAAGGTACTTCTAACTGTTTTTGCAATTCTGCATTACTACAGAGTTTTTGACTGAAGTAAGAGCATTTTTTTTTCTTTATAACCTTGCAAAATAGCTAGTGTTCCTATTAAGTTATACAAGTAATGAAAAATAAGATCTTGGTTCTTTAAGCCAGGCAGGTAAGGGGCAAAGCAAAATAATAGAATAGAAGTAAGGTGCTGGCTCAGTCCAGAACAGGATTGTAAAGATGTTAAATATCTGAAATCATGTCAAATGGTTCTCTATAGTATAGGTTCTCATAATTATCATGTTTTTATACTGTCTGCTCAAGTTCTAGGGCATGTAATAATTTTGTGAACTGTTTTGATAGAAACAAGATATTCTGATGCTGTATCTAAAGTAAAGGCTTTGCCATTTGGGTATTTCTATAAAAGATTCATCAAGAGTCACTTGACTGTTAGAGAAGTTTCCAATTGTAATGAATATGTGGTGCAGCAAAGGCATGATGTAAATAAATTAGAAATGTGAACAGAAGGGAAATGACTTGCCTCCAGCTTGGCATCGTGGAAGATAACTATTTGAACAGCATTCTCTCTCATTTTTAGCTTTTCATGTAAGAAAGAAAGAACTTCTACCCTTAAAGAAAACTTTTCCCTGACTGTAACACCCTATTAAGTGTGAGAAATAAATGAATCTTTCTTATGAATGATCTCTAGAGGCTTTTCAGTGCTGTCAGTGAGAAATGAAATGAAGAAGAAGGAAGGATGCATGGAGAGAGGAAATAAAGGAGGAATAAGTGGTTCCCTAGGACAAGGGGTTGACGTCTCAATCTAGTGATGAGGATGCAAGCTGAAAGGGGGAAGAGCCCAAATGGAGGAGTTTTTGGTTGAATTGGGGGAAATGGTTGTGAACTTGCATCTCCTGAATGTGGTGACTATATCCCATGACTGCTGCTCATTAGCTTTGGGCTCTTGGTTATTTAAAGCAAAAGAAGACCTATGTCCGCTTTGGACAAGTACTTCCTAAAGACAGATTAAAGACACAACTTCAGCAGGTGCTGAGGGGAGGGGAGGGATGTTTGCAAATTGTGCTTTCAGTGGAAAGAAAAATTCTAACCCTTTTAAAAAGAATCCTTTTTTTGAGTTGGTAGGAGAGAAGGGGGAGAGAAAGGCAAGACGCAAAGGATGATGAGGTGATAAGGAACAATGTGGATTTGTCAAGAATAAATCACTTCAGCAGGGAACATTAGATTGTTTTGACAGGGTAACTGAGGTATGGGCAGGGGGTAGAAGTAGATGTGATAAATTTTGACTTAAGTAAAGCTTTTGATACAGTTACGCATGACATCCTCATAAGAAAAAATAAAGGAACATGTTCCAAATTAAATTATTCTAGGAAGCTAGAGGTGCAATCTGCTTGGAAGAATTGTTGGTCAATAGTTACAGGTAGCTTACTGTCAACTGTAGAGGGCATTGGTGGAGTCATATTTATTTTTCCATTCCTTTTGATATAAGACCGGTTCAATCTTCCATTGGAGACAAAAGCTGATTACTTGAGCTCGCCTTCAGATCTTTGTGATTCCAGACCTGTAAACTCAAAACTGTACTAGAAAACAAACGCTCAGCTCCGATTATCACACGCAAAAGTGAAAACGTGCATGTGCTTCTCAAACATGTCTGCCACTTCCAGTATTGACCACAGCCGTGGTGGAGCAATCAGCTTGGCACTTGCATCATTTGGGAGCTGGATCAGGATCTAAGACCTCTTGTGTTCCTCTTGTCTTTAGGGGAGCATGATGCAGTATTTTCTTAAAGCTTCCACACGGGCAGAAATAATTCAGGCTTTGCATAAAAAGAAGCTCTTTTTATTTCAAGAAATAGCCAGAAAGGGAAAAAGCCAAGTTGAGCCGTCATCTGTTGGAACTGATTTCTTTTTTTAAGAAAATCCTTAAACAGTCTTTAGACTAATATGCTTTTTGAACCTTGTACTGACCTGAAGAAAAGGGAAGAAGGAGCAGATAATTTCATATGAAGAGCAAAGAGATGTGATCTGCACTTTATTTTACATTTAGAAGAAAAATAAAATTTTATTCCTACTACTATCAGTGAATAAATCTATTATTACCTTTTACTATATTTTTCCTTTATTTCTAGTAAGCTGCAAGACACATTTTACTCTTTCACTGATATTATTTATTCCAATGAATTGCTGTGGTGACAGGATGTGTTCCAGCAATCATATACACAGAGACACTCACCGTTGGATATGCTTGGATATCCTACTTTCTGATTCTGCTTTTCCTTGATCTTTTTCTAGTGTCTGACCACCCAGAGCATGAACTGTGCAAATAAAGCACACAGTTATTGGTGCATTTCTACTATCCACTCTGTGATTGTGCTACTTAAAAGCTATGTTAGTTTGATAAGTTTTCTGTGGTCTGAAAGTTGGTCCCTGAACCTGGCAGTGGGAAGATTTGTACTAATTTTGGTACTCCCATCTTTCATAAATGTGTGCTCATAAATCTACTAAGTTCTCAAGTGGGTCAAGGAGAGAGTTAAGTGTTTGTGTGTGTGCAAATATCTAATTGTATTAAATAATAACGTAATCTATAATTCTGTAGTTAATGTATGATTCCCTCTGGTTACTGCTCTGGAAAGAGGAAAAAAAACTAGATGTACAGTATATATTTAGCATTATCTTATATGAAGTTAAATCTGAATGACTGATATTCAGAGAGAGTTGATGAGTTATGTGTTTTGATCACCAAAAGATATTAATGTTGTCAGCTAAGACAGGAACTTACATATTTTTCTCTGTTTTTCAACTTTCTGGTAGAATGAGTCAGTTCATTATTAACATTGATGCATAATACCAGAATAGGCCTAAGACTTTAATTTATTTTAAAGTTTTTATTTTTTTCTCAAAAAAAGCACAGAGGTAATCTGGCAGCATTTAAAAGATATGCACTTGCTTTCTTATCTCTGAAGCTGCCTTAGAAGAGGCTTTAATTCTTCTAGACTGAGGTATTGTAACACAGTGCTGTGACATAAGATATCTCATAAGAAACCTCACCAGTGAATTTTTATAATTTCAGTTAGAATTAATGCTGATGGTAAAATGTGTCAGCTATTGAAAGGCCAGAAAATTTATTTGTCAAAAGATGAAAATTAAGGAAGAAAGGCTAATAGAGGAAATGTGTCCCTGAGGAACAATAATTACCAGATTAGGTAGATACACAAGAGAACTTATACAGGATGACAAAGATGGCTCAGTAGAAGGAAGATGGCTCTGAAGTTTACTTTAATTAGCCTTGAATACATTATTCCTTAAAATTCTTCATCTATTGTGGTGGGAAAGAAGTAAAAGATTTAGAAGTCTGTTCTCATTTAACTCTATTCTCATTAACTATTAATATTTGATAAGTCATGGAAATAGAAATTTCAATACATTTTAATAAGTCTTTTTCTCTCAAGTCTGCAAATGTTTGAGAAAGTATAAGGAGATGAACTCCCCCATAATTCAAAAGACGGGAAGTGGTTTGTGTGAAGCTTTAACATAGTATTATGGCCGTGACACTCTATGGGGTCAGGGATGTGTGTTTTTTCAATCTCTCCTGCCTTACTCATGGGCTTTCTATCTATCCAGCTATTCTTTGCAGCTATCAAATATAGTGTCAGTGTAATTAATTGATATCATGGCATGTATTTTCTCTATGAACGTGCTCCAGCTCCTGTTTAAGTTGACAGGTTTTTTGAAGAAGCGGGACCTGGATCTGAATGCTGAGAAGGGACACAGGACGATGGGCTTTTGGCCTGGTGGTTCCACTTGTCTAGATGATACGCTTTCCTTCTGACATGCCAGTGTGTCCCACCTCCTAACAGATGAAATGCTGTAGAGAAAGCCTGGGCGAGCTCACTGTCAGTATATCTGAAATCAGTTCAGCTCTGCTGGCTGCAGAAAGGGCAAGTAAAATCTTCCAGGTAAACACTGTGCTCCAGCAGGGAGAAAAGCAGCTGCAGTAGTTTGTAGGGACTACTACTTGCTGTACTAAAGCATCAAAGTCATGCAGTGAAGCACGTGTGGGGTTAGAAGCTCATCTTGCAGGGTACGTTACAAAGACTTTCTATGGCAATTGTTTGCTGTGGAAAACTTGGTGCCCCCTTTATGTAGCCCTGACTGTGGGGAACCTGTTACCAGTGCTGCACACTCCTTGTCATACGATGGAGATTCAAACATTGGGCTTTTGGCCCACTGAAAGGCTGTTTTCTCCCTCGAGACTTTCTCAGATTGGCTTTCCCTTTGGTTGAGCTCTGATAAGTAATGTGATGCCTTTACGCCGAGAATAGCCAGACCAGTGATCTGTTTTAGGCAGTGTCCTGTCTTTGTTGAAAATCACCAGCAGATACCAAGGGAAACTGATCAGACAGTGGAAGCATGTAAGGGCATTTCTTCAGACTAGTGTGTCTTGTATTTGTTTGACTAAGAGACTGAAGAAAAATATGCCGAAAAGGAAACATTGCTTTCTTCTTCTCTTCCTGCCTGTGTGGCTATGGTGAAAGATGCTTTGGTAAAACACATTTTGGTGCTTTGATCTTACTGGACTGAATATATGAGACGCATGTTTTTTTGCTGCTGTCTCTGGACTGTGTGGTGCTCAATTAAGGATAAATTGAACTTCTACAGTGTCACTGTTGCAACCAGGATTAAGATGTTGGAACCAGTTCTTGCAACTTTTATTTCTTCTACTTTTTAAGTGAACTGGTGACCTGAAGGCAAGTCTGCCCATGACTTCCAATACAAATGTCAGTAAAACTCTTATTTCATAGCATACACAGATGCAACAGAAATTATCAGCAGATCAGAGAAGTAGCCTAGCAAGTCTGAGCCTTAGCAAGCTGTAGGAAATAGAGCACAGTCAATCCTAAGTCTACTCCCTCCAAGTCATCTCAGTTATCTTCATTTTTAGGTAGGGTTTTTCATGCTAATGATCCACTTATGCCATGTGGCATGATGCCAAAATTATCAGCATGGTCAGGGAGATGTTTTAAGTTGTGCCAGCTACTTTTTACCATCTGTTCCATAACTTTTGACTTGGGATGGTAGAGGGGAAAAAAAGACATCTTAGTGTGTGTGTTGGTATCTTTTAGAAGCCCAAACTGGTTCTACTGGAAAAAAAAAAAGTAACTGGAGTTCTAAGAAAATAGTAGTAATGAGGAGGCACAGTTCTTAGCTATATACCCTTATGCAATTTGAAGTCATCTCTTTCTCCCAGTTGTTCCTCCCTTTGTTTTATATCAGTACTTGAAGGCAACCCAGCTGCAAGAATTGCATGAGCTTCTCTTTGCTACTAGGATGAGCATTGTTTATTTATCAAAATTCAAATGATAGCAGGAAACTGGTGGCTATCAAAACCACAAGTGCATAATGATTGGTCATCCACCTGGGCTAGATTTTGGAGAGTGCAAATATAACCTGATGCTGTTCTTAAAGGAGTTTAAATTTGTGGAATGATGCTTATTACATTCTTTTCCTTTCTAAAGTATTTTCATACTCTATAGGAAAGACCCCACATTCATCACCTTAAGTTACCATGAGCAGTTTTTTAAAATGGGTTAAAGGGAAAAACACAAGCAAATACTTAAGAACCAGGACTCTCCAAGAGTCAAGTGGCAAAGGTTCTTGCCTGAGGGGAGAGAGGAAGGGACTTAAGTTTTGCACAACTTCAGTATATTATTTGACTGATTATGTGGCAAAAATCTTTTTCATTTTAAGAAAGTTTTTCCTTATTCTTGGATTTTCTTCAGGAAAGTGGAGTGCTTTTTATCTTGATGCTTCTTATTGCTAGTAGAAAATACACTTCTTGTTGTTTAAGTAGGAGTAGTCATAACTACCAAGAAAGGAGTAGTGGTGTCTCCTGCTTACTGGTCAGGTAGGCTTTGCTTCCATAACAGCCGGAGTGTAAATAGTGCAGTGGCTTTTCTAGGAAATGGTAGGATATGCTCTATTGTATGGCATGATGTGCTTTGTGTTTCCACACTGTGTTATGAATATGGTGCTCCTAGATAGCGCTGATAGCACCATGTGGTGGGACCCTTGGCTGGGAGCTTGGGAAAAGAGGGCTTGTGTCCGCTCTGACCTTGGGCAGAGCGCTCTGAGCTCTCTCTGTGTTACACTGCATGACACTAATGAAGACTGAATTGATATTTCCTCACTCGCTAAAATGCTCTCTTTCCTGAGACAATAATTCAACCAGCTGCTTGTATAAATGCTTGTGTTACAGATGACATTTTCTTTTGTCTTCAAGTTGTGCTCATGAATTAGGACTGACGTTACTTGAAGATGAAGCTTCCCACTAAGTGTTATATAAAAGCTGTTCTTTTGTCGTCATACTGCTTTAAACTTTTTTTCTTCCTTATAAACTGGACATAACAAATGTTTGTTTTCTCCTGTCTTACTGCAATACTGACGTCTTTGCAGAGTAAAACAATGGTTTGATCAAACGTCTTCACCCTTGATAATATATTTTTAAGGAAATTAAATATCTATTTCTTTGCATGAGTCAGCGATCCAACTTTTTTGGCTGCTCCTTTGGTAGTATGGCAAGCTCAAGTCCTTGTTATTCCCCTAGGAAAGACATGTGGCAACATAATGCAGACCTTCACTGCTTTCAGCACTGCGGTCTCAAAGAAGCTGGTTTGTGCAACCAGAAATGGAGGGGTAAGTGTGTGGGAAATAAGCAGGTTTTATTAAAGTCACCAAAGAAAGAAGAGGAGGAGTAGGAAGTCAGGACTGTTACATGGTATTAACCTTTTTGCTAACAAATGTACCCAAATGTGATAGGTGATAGTACTGGTTTTACTTAAATTCTAAGTAGGGCCTAGGCTGGATAGAGCTCTTCAGTGGCTAGGTGAGAGCTCACAGTGTTCAGCTCAGTGATGGGGCTTTTACATACGAACAGTATGTAATGTATGTATGTAACCCTCCATACAGGGTGGGTTAGGGTTTAGACCTGAGTTCTGACTTGCACTTAACATGTAGTGTTAATATTAATCAGTTTGCTTAAATTGCAGTGATGGAAACTTAGCTTAAATGTTAGGAAAGATCTGTCTGCCAATAGCATAATGAAGTCCTAGAATGAATTATTTGGATAGTTGAGGGGTGTTGTGGGATTCCTGTTGCTGGAGATGCCTAAGAAGAGGTTAAACAAACATCTGTCAGGGTGGCTAAAACAAAATTCAGGCAGTATTGGGCCTCGTGGGCTGGGACTGGTAACCTCTTCAAATTTTTACCAGCCTTCCTTTCTGTTGCACTCTGCTGCTGCTGTTCTTTCTTTTACGATAGACATTTAAACAGACAAGTGGAGACAGTCCAAAGAAAGGAGAAAAAGATTATCCACATGTTTTTGGTACCACCAGTCTAAAAGCAATTACTGATCTTTGATGAAAACATAGATAAGAGAGCACGTTGATTAAATGTTTTTTTACTCCTCTTCATCTCTAAGAGAGAACTCAGTGAAGAAAGACGCTTTAAATTACAATTCCTGTAAGCTTGTCTCAGTTAATACAGGAAAAGGGAAAAACATTTGTTCAATATTTCTTTTTGCTTCCCTCAGAGCAAACAAGAGCCAGAAAGCCTGAGAAGGCGGCACTCAATTTTTAGCTCGGTTAGAGAGCACGGGGATACACCTGCAGTGGGGGGACCAGTTGCTCTGTAATTCTCCTTGGATGATTCTTGCCCTCTGCGCCTCCCGCAAGCACCTCAACTTCGTCCGTGTTGTTGGAGGCCGGTTTAAGCAGCGAAGGCCCCTTTGGACATGGAGTGAAGAGGCAGGTGGTTTCCCTGGCAACCTCTGTCGGAAACGCTCGGCTCCGCTGTCTTCCATTGAGCGTTTGGTGTGTCGGTTCTTAAGGAGAATCAAATGCAGCTGGTTTTAAAACTCGGTTGGTGAAATGAGAGTTTTAGTGCAGCTGGGTTGCTATCGAATGAGCAAGCAAGCCATGCTGCCCCTCTGCTCAGGAGCTGGGCTAGTGGGTTTGCTTCTCTTAGAAATTGGTGCGTGTTAGAGGATGGACTGATGGCCACAAGTGCACTACAATTCTCAAAGTGAGGGAGAAGAACCACAAAATGCACGGTATCTAAAATGAAGGAGTAGCCTCTAAGAAAGCAGTTGTGAGAATTGGGCAACGGCAAAGAGAATCATGAGGTGTTCAATTTTTCTAGAGTAGTGGCCAGTAAGAGTAGTTGTCTTAATATGCTGGATACCAAAGGGCTGTTAGTAGTGCCTCGGGAAGGATGGTAAAAATTGTAAGTAAGAACATAAAAATGTAGAAGCATTTATTAAACCTGTCTGTGCTGTATTTAGGTGATGAACCTAAATAGCCACAGGTTTCAATGATAATGAAGCGCTGCCTATTTTGCTCATGCAAAGAATCATAGGTTTTGTTATAGCACTTTTGTGGTAAAGGACAAAGCAGCTAAGGCTTGATTTGCAAACTCTGAGTTTCTACTAAATGAAGAAATGATATATATATGGTATATATTGGTTGTCATAGAACTTTAACCTGAGCTCTGTGTATGTATATATATGTGTGCACACACAGAAGGGATGTGTAACTACACTGTCTATTCAGTGAATCAAAAATAACTGAAATAACAGCTGGTTCTAGAGGTGCTGTAGGACCACGGAGTTGCCTGGGGTAGAGCAGCATATGTGTAAATATCTAAATCGTTTAAGCTCCTTTTGCATTATCATGCAAAATACTCAGGAGGGTTGAGTCATGATGACAGTTTTGAGTATTTGGTTATTTAATTAGATAAATCTTAGTTTAGCTACTGACTTGCCTAGTTATTTTAGGTATGTAGGGTATTTAGGTACTTAAGCCACAGGTGAGAGAGCTCATGAAGTGGATTTCGCCAGGATTGGCACTCACCTTTTACAGGATTACAGAGCAGAGGCTGTTTGTTCTGTTTATAATTTAAAAGGTCAGACTTGACAGAAGTAGAAGAATAAATGCCCTTTGCTCAGGTGTCACAGCAGCAAGCGCAGGGGCCGTTGATGCTGCTCCTACTTTCCGCACTTCGCTCTATTTCCTGTAGACTGACAAGCAGCCTACACAGACCTGTGCTGGTGACGGCCACAACACGTGGGGGAGTTCTTTGCGTTGGTTCTGTGCATCAAATCCTCCTTGCTTTTTAGGCTGCAAGTTGTGCCATATCTAGCAGCTTTACGGTGATTTAGAATGTCACAAGATCTGGACAGGCTCTTGTCTTAGTTGCATACAATAAATGCTTTCTCATAAACGGAGAAAAAGATCAAGTAAAAGATCAAGCAACTGCAGATATTTAAGAAACATAAGATAAGGTAAACTTTTCTAACAGGGTTGAGCCTAAATTCTTTAATAATAAATCACTGAGGGAACATTCCTAAGAAAATCCCTACTTCACACCCCAGTGGTTTAACATGCTCATCAAATTCAGCACATCTGTTGATAGGATAATTGATATTGAGATAACTAAATAGTGGAAAAACGATGTTTTGAGGACTTTTTAATAAAAAATAAGCTATAACATCTGACCGTTTCTCTGTAGCAACATAGTGGTAGTTCAAGCCTCCTTTTGACCAGTAGTTATTCTGCAATACAAGTACAGCATCATCTCTCTCATCCTCCAGGTACATGTGGCAAAAATAATCACCAAGTTCCAAGACACACATGCACATTACTCTCTAGAAAATAGCCTTTTCTGAGCACAGTAGCTAAGCAGAAATGCATTCCTATTATTCCTCATAAATGTTTTATGTGCACTTTAAAAAGAAATATGCTAATATCTACTACTTATAATGCTTTCTGTCTTGCCTTTCTAATTTACCATCACATATTTCAGCTGTGTTTCCTCCTTACCTCTGTTCTTTTGAGTATTTCTGGATGTGCAACGGGAAGAGATGCTAGTTAGTATGGACTGTCTGGCAGTCTCTGTCTCCTTTGCCCTCCCTGCTGACCCAGGCCAGGGGCAGAGGCAATTTGGCACCTCTTTGAGGTCATAGAAACTGCCACTGAAATACATTCAGGTGTGCTGATGTGCACTGTATGCACACAAAGCATATGTTTGTGTGTGTGTCTGACCCTAAGATCTCTTGCCCTTGTGCCTCCCCTGCTCTCATGTTCCCAGATCACAAATCTAGAAGTCACGTTCAGCCTTCTTGGCTTCACATCTGATGGCCTGTTGTGGTATTCTACTGTGCTTTTTCTCCCCTCCAGTTCCTTTGGCTGCATATATTTAATTGGAATTTTAAAAGGTCGTTTAAGTTGCTGCTGGTTGTGTTGTCCTTCACAGGAGTTGAAACAAGTTGTCTGGGAAGAATTGGAAGAAAAAGATGAATTCTATGGTTTTAAGTATCCTAATACAAGAAAAATATTCACTATATTTGGACCTCTGCCATCTAAAAGAAGAGAGACCTATGATTTTAATCCTTGCAAGAGTACTTTGCTTAAATTACTCATGAGGTACAAAGGTAGAAGTAGGTATTCATGATAGCATTTTATGTAAAACTTACTATAAGTATTCTATAAGTTTAGGGAAATAATCATGATGGAAGTTCATGACTGATGATCAAAATATACAAATCTGACTTGAAAGAAGGCCACAGAGATATTACAGCTTTCTGTTTCTTATCCTGGTCAGCCAGAATTGGCCCGACCTAGCTTGGGGGATAGTCCTGTCTCTGCAGGAGCTTGGACAAGATTACCCACAGAAGTCTCTTCTAACCAAAATTTCAGTGGCTTTGGTGTGTTTGTACTTCACGCAGTCAGTGTTAACAACTGCAAAAAAATGGAAATTAAGGTTCCAAAATTGTGCAAATGAGGTGTTCACTTGCTCCTCTCTATGCTGCTCCCAGTGTATTTGTTAGTTTTGTATGTGTTCCGTTTTACCGCTTCTTCTAGTTTGTTGCAGTAATCAAAACCATACAGTCGTTGGAGTATTTCTGATCTGGCAGGTGTCGGGTGAGACAATACCTGTTAAAAGGATGCAACATTGAAAACAGCATTGCAGCATTTGGGTAAACTGGCTTTTTGAATTAGCTAGCGAACGCTTTAACTTTGCCTCTCACAAATATCTTTTTTCTTTTTCTCTCTCCTGTAAGAACCTGAGTTTTGCTTATACAACACAAAGCTAATGTTTTTAACTCACTAATGAGCTTGTGCCATGACGGCAAACATTGCGCTGCAACTTGAAAGAGATTTCTATGCATTCTCAGCAATACATCATACACCAAGCATAAAGCATAAGAACTTTAACTAAAAGGGAGTATTAGCTGAAGAGCTGAAGCTCTACCACTAGCTTGGATCCAAATTTTGGTGACTTTTTCATCAATAATCACTTGTTAGCAGGACCGTGTGCCCAGCTTGCTACTTACTGGGTCAGTGGTTTCATGACTTGAAACCTTGTGCTCATAGGCTGTTAAACCTGTAAGATATCCTTTTACTTTGGGACTCAGAGTAGATATTTAATCTCTTATGTCTGTTGAAATGAACTGCAGATACAAAGATTTCATAATAGACAACAGTATGGTTCAGTGACTTGTTCTCGCAGTGCCAAATAAGATACAAATTTGTCTCTCCTGTTTTTTTTTCCATCCATGTTCACCCACCTTCAGCAGTGTGCCACCATGCCCTGCAAGTTTTAATCCAGCAGGCAGCTGGGCATGCTTTCAGTGTTGTTCAGTGTCTTATGGACCCACAATATGGATGTAGCTACATACGGCTAAATAGATGGCTACTTTTCTTGCTGGTTGGTCTTTATTTGTCTACAGGCCATCTACGGCCTGATTTTCCTTGGTAGAACCATCTGGATTGAGACAAGATATAAAAAAAAAAGTATTTGTAACTTGCTAACTTGCTAACAAGTTACCTTGTCTTCCTTTCTCATAGTTAGATTTCAGGCTTACTTCACTGTAACCTGCGTTTTCTCGTTTAGTGCATCCATTTAGTGCCAGAAATATTTAATGGCTTCTGTTGATGTTGTTTTATGCTTGGTATATTAATTTCTGTTCTCACTGCATTACATTTAGTGCAGTTTTCTGTACATTTGAAGTGCACCAACGTTGAAGTTGGTGTATTTCCATGTGGTATTTCTGTAACATTTTTACAGGACAGTATCTGCGTTAGAATGACTTTGATCTTCACAATTCTCTCTTATTTACAAGTGTTCAAAAGGGACACTTTTAGTACTTTTGTTGCTAGCTCATTTTGTTATTTTTAGACTTTGATCCTTAACTGGTAAGTCACTGAGTGACTGATTTTTTTACTTCATCACTTAGTAATGGAGATGTGCACTTAGTAATGGAGATGTGCTATCATTTAAGATGACAATTTCAGTCTATTTTTTTTTGCATTGTAATTTATGATTTCTACATGCTTTCATGGATATGTACTAACCTAATCCACTATTTAACTTTTCTCATTACTTCTAGAGAACTAATCTCTTGAATTTTGGCTGCATGAAGAAATTGAAGGAGATTAAATATGAATGCAAATGATAGTAGGAATTGAACTTGCTTTTTTTTTTTTTTTTTTTTTTTTTTTTTGGTTTTTTTTTTTTTTTTGTTTATAAGTATTCAGTAAAACTGGTGAAGTGTCCTGAGTGATTAGAGTGTATACTGCGTATTCTGCTTTAGCTGAAGTGTTGTGAACTAGGTAAAAAGTTGAAAATGAAGAAAACCATTCCTCTCAAATGAAAAGATCTGCTTATAATTTTGTACTGATAACTCTATCAGCTTATTATCATACCTTTTGGTGATGCTGCCTTTGCAGTAAAGGCTTAAGTGATGAGTGGCAAAATTCTTTCATCTTGATAAGATACTCATGAAAATTATTTTCTGTAGTGGAAAAATGTACCTCATTCCCAAAGAAAAATGTTCTTTTCAACACAAAAATCAGTGAAAGATTCTTTATTTCTAGTTCATAAACTTTTAGCTTCTGATGTTTATCAGAACAAAAGTCTTTCTTGATGTCATACTTCTTTTTTCTACTTTTTTTTTTTTTTTTTATGAGTCTGTAACCTTAATATAGCAAGGGAAGAGATCTGGGATGGAAGAAATGGCCCATTTTCTTTAACGTGAATTATGAGGCTCCAATCACTAGTCTGAAGAACTCAGACTCCTGAAGTGCTCATCCAGTTCTCTTGTACTTAAATTGGGACCAGATTGATGCTTTTAAGTTAGCAAGTGAGCTAAGTTTTTTACAACGCTTTTTCCTATTTGTTCGATTCGCCTTTCTATTCATTATTTTCCAGTTGTTTCCATATAGAGCACAGTAATGCAAGTAAATGCAAATGTGTGTATTAAAGCAAAAATAAGTTATCCATGTTATGTCAGAGCAGAGTTGCTTTGCACAACACTTTAAGCTGGCTATACATTTTGCACCAATGTACATTGTTCTATCCTGAATTAACTCTTTTCTTTCTATTCTTTAAGATGCTGAAGCATTTCTTTCCTGTGAAGCTACCAAGGGATGAAAATGCAATCTAGGCTAGAGGTTGAAAAGATTTTCCTACTTGCTAGTGGCAAGCAAACAAACCTGCAAATGGAAAACATTCCCAGCAGCCTTCCTTTAGGGGAATGGCCTTCTACCTGGCTCGCTATATTGCTGCAACTGGTTCAGAAAAGAGCATAGGAGTCTTTACCTTGAATGGATTTTTTTTCCTGATTCTGTTTGTTTGTTGATTGTCCCTCATGATCACAACAGACTTGCAATGATGTTGAAGGCAGATTTCCCATGTGTCTTACAGCAGGCACTTAAGTTTTGTCTCTAGTTTTATGCAGAAACTGTACAAATTATTTTGCCTTTATTGGTAGACTTGTGTAGGACTCCAATTAATAGTGTCAATTACCTATTACATTAATATCTTCAGAAATGGTAAAACTGTATTGATCTGGGAAAAGAGGGTGGTTTGGGAAAGCAAGATTCATGACCTCTCTTCTTGGCAGTCCCAGGCAACCAGCATAGAGGACTGTAATCATTGATTTTTCTGCATAACATGTTGAGTGCTTATTTTCTCTTGTTGAAAATGTGCCTGTATTCTGAGAAATTAAGTTCAAGTTCAGTTCATAAGAAGTAATTTTGTGGAGTGTTTTGACTTGCCTTCATGCAAGCCATTCATGTATTACATGACTACTTTTCCCTCAGGTTTGCTTGCTTTTTGCTGATCTGTAGCAAGTGCCTTTCCTGGAGAAGGCTCTGGCCCCTCTAGCGCTACACTAGTAATTAATGTGCATTTTGCAGCAAGAGCTGCTTAGTGAAACAGCTGCAGTAATGAAATAATGGTAGGGCAGGGTGGTGAATCAGACTGGTTTCATTATAATGTATTATTTGTTTTACAAAATAAACATGCCTTTTGGCTCTTGCCCTGTGCAGGCAGTACATATGACAGGTTGATTCCCAGTTCCTTGGGGGACACATCAGGAAGTCATAACCAAATATGTAATAATATGTAATAGAAATATTTTTGTTATATATATAAAAAATAGAGAAGGACAGAGAAAAAGAGAAAGACAGTGAGAGAGAGAGAGAAAGATAGTGAGAGAAAGAGAGAGAGAAAGAGAGAGAGAGAACATGTGACTCTCTCCCCAAATCCCTGAACAATAAAGAACCTGCAGAGGAAGAAAGGAGGATCATTTAGTGTGGTAATAGAAATGTGCCAGAACAGTAACATGGTCATCATTCAGTACTGAAACAAGTTAAAGCGTGTTTTAAATACAGTATAGTCTGAGAGAGGAGAAAAAGGATCTGTGTCACTAAACACTGGGAAGTATCTTTTTTAAAAACAAAACAAACAAAGAAAACCAACTAAATATTGCTCTTTCTCATCTTAACTGCTTGGAAAATAAATAAACTTTTCTTCTTATTGAAAACTTTCTAGAATTTCTCGTCTGGCTTTTTTGTTGCTTTTTCTTATTAGCAACTGAAACCAGTAGCTTTATTTTTTGAATCCAAATATGACTTATTCAAGTATCATCAAGAGTTGAAGCCCCATTTTTTTCAGTACCTAGAATATACTACAATTTCAAAAGCAATCATCTGTTTTAATAAACACTGAGCTGTTTTCAATAGCCTTGCTGAATGTAACTTGGTAAAACTTTCTTTTCAGAAGTAGAAAAAAGATTGAGTGCTTACGACAGTAGGCCCTGTGTGTGAATGACAACTATATTTGTATTTACTGCCTCTGTGTATAGGGTGATATTGTTCTGTAATGAATTGCCTTATGGGCATATTGTTGAATTTTTGCTCTTGAAGCTTGTTATTTTTGTACAACTACTGAGATGCTGGTGCTTCTGGAACTAAGAGTGTAAGTAAATGCACCAGAATAGAGTATTCAATTACACATCAGTTGTTCAGCAGCCAGTTATTTTCTTTCTTAAGAGTAGCTCCCAACTGTCAATATATCTTTGATTTTTGGGTTGCTGCTTTGAGTAATTTTTTTAAAGCACTTTGCCATGATTAGAGTTTTCATCAAGGGTTCTCTGCTGTATCAAAATGTCATTATTTCTTCAAAAGAAAAAAAGAATCCAGTAAGCTTGACTAGATCAGCACAATGCAATCATGAGGCATTTCAGAAGTTGTTGTGTGATTTATGTGATATTTTTTTTTCTTATTTTCCCCCTCCACTGCTTCTTCCCCAATTATCTGGAAATTCAGCACCACACTAGGAAGTCTTCTCTTGCATTTAACTTCTCCAGGACTGTTTTATCACTATGCATCATTAGGTCCTATACTTTAATGACAGTGATGGTCAGACAGAGAGTGAATAATGTAGCTAATATTCCTTCAGAGGAACAAAAAAACACATTTATAGAGCAGCATCTGTGTGGCTTCTTTCTGCATTGATTACTGGCAGAAAGCACAGCTCGGCTTGCAGGACTGCTTCGTTTTGGCACTCTTCCCTTGTTCTTTTCTCATCCTTTCCCTCGTGTTAGGAAATAATGGTAGGACACAGGAAATTGTCCCTGATGCGGTATGAAGGAATTTTATTTGCATTGCAGGGGACTCCAAGGTTGTCTGGTAGGTTCAGTTCGTTTTCCTGTATCCTCTAAATGTTTCTGTCATGCAGGCAAGAAGTTAAGAAGTTAACCTATTAAACCAGTACTACTGGTAAGTCTTGCTGTGCAGAAAAGTAACAGGACATCCCTATTCCAGCTGCCAGAGCAGGCTCCATGGGTCTAGCAGGAAATCTAGGAATATTGATGCCCTCAGTGCTGTACTGATAACAGTCACAGAAGGGTCTGAAGTGAAATCCTACTGAATGGGATGGCGAGGGGCAGCCCTGGAAAGGGAAGGAGGACATGTTCTCTCACAGTAGTAGCTGGGCCTGTTCAGCAGCCTTGCTGTGGCTTGAATTAGATCAGTTCAAGTAGGAAATAAGCCGACTGCAGTGGAAAGGGCTTTGCATAGCCAGAATAGGGGCCACTCGCTGCTAGGAGCATTTATGTGCCAAGACCTTTGTTCCCTGAGGTGTTGCAACAACACTTTCTTACAAAGTGCCCCCAAGGAAGCTGGAGTCTCTGAAGTTTTTAAAAGCATGCTTTGTTTTCTTAATGCTGTTGCGTGAATCAGTAACATTTGAAATAATCGTTTCTCATTTCCTAGAAAGGAGGAAGTTACAGATGGAGGAGGAGAGGGATCATCTTCTTCCTGCCGTGGCCCAGGGGCGCACGGTGCGGCCGGGAGGCCGTCCAGGCCTGGAGCGGCCTTGGCCCCGGCCCACCCGCCTGGGCCATCGGCCTCCGTGGTGTGGGTGACCCCTCGGCCTTGCCCGCTGTGGATGCAGCCTCTCCCCATGGCATGGGAACTCCTCACAGCTTGCTCATGACCAATTATCACCCCTTTCTCGGGTGAGAAAACGCTTGGATGGAGAGGAGCTAATAAATGCACAGATTTATAGAGCTGCTCTGATCACAGGGACCGGTTGCACCCTAAAAATGATCAAGATCTAACACTCTGAAGCAGTTTCTCGTCTTGCATCTTGTCATTGCAACTGAGATTTTTAACATACTCTTACGATTGAGTTCTAGTATTTTATTTTCTACAAGCCTTAAGGCTCTCTTGATGGTTTGCAGTGGATGTGTTTGGCATTCTTTGAAGGGAGCAGGCTCTGAAATGAGCCTGGTTAACTTTTTTTTTTTTCCCCCTTCCTTTTGTTTGTTCTCTCTGAACAGTTATTGATGATCTCTTTAGCCACACAAGTAGCAAAATGCTACCTGTTGTGGGTAGGTGGGAGGTTATATATTTTACCTTTCTCTTATTGTGTTTGTAGAGGATGACAGTATGTAAAATCAATAGATGGCAAACAGGAACCTCAAATGAGGGAAAAATAGTGCCTAAAAAAATGGTGACCACAAGTGAATTTCCCAGAGCAATTTGTTAAACCTTCAGAAAGCTGCTGTGTTGCTTTTAGCATGTTTCAAGGAAATATCATTTTCAGGAATCTTGTGTTCAGAACTTTTAGTGATCACACCTCAGGAAGTGATATATTAAAAACACTTTATTTTTTGATGGAACACCTGTGTGGTTTTCCGTACTGAAATATGGTGTTGTGGAGGGGTGGAAATAAAGTATCAAGAAGAGCATGGGTTGAAATTGTCTTATATGCTGCATCTTTGCAGGACACTATTGAGGAATCTTTCTGATAAAAATCGCTCAACTAATTGGGTCCCATTAGCAGTTCAAACAGTTTAAAATTGCTCATTAGCTCTGAAGTTGGATCAGTCTGATAGTTAGATATGAGCATACATATCCGCATGTATTTCTGTAACTCATCAATTTATTTCCTTTTTCCCCTCCAGGAAGAAGGAAATAGAGGAACAGGAAAATGAGGGACCGTCACTTGGTCTAGAGGACAGATGGCATTTGACACAGCACTCACTGCCTTTGAAGCAGGGAGATGTAGCCTGGCACTTGATTTCTTCATGTCTGTCTGTCACTCCTGATGTTCTGGCATTCTTGCAGGCTTGCCAATTGTTATAGGTGTTTTGAGGGGAAAGTATTTTCTGTATATTGATGGGAGGGAAAAGCCTGATGGGGAAGAGAGCTGAAACCCCTGCCTTATATGGGATAAAGCATCCTCTTTGGGAGTCTCTTAGCTTCTTGCCTAAAATGTCTCTCAAGCACTCGTTTTTGCATTTCTGGAAAAGAAAATGAGGATTTGCTGCTCCCTGCAGACAGCAGTCGTGGATGATGGGCTTTCAGGAGGCAGCATCTCCTTGTCCTTCCTTGACTGTGCATAGCTGTCATTACCTAGGTGGTGATGCAAAGCACTTGCTGAAGACCTTTTGCGGATGCCGGCCTAAGGGAGCCGTTTCCTTGTTATACCCAAGAATAGCGAATCATTTCCTTTTAGCTCTGAATTTCTGTGGCTTTTTGGTCTTGAACTTTGTTCAGAATGTATCAATATTACTACCTTTAGCAGGGCTTAATCATTGTTATACCTTAGGCATGCCAGCCCTTAGAGCCTTTTGAGCGGAAAGAACGTCTGTTTTATGCACACCTCAGATGGCGTTATCCTCTTAGCTAGGCTCCCATGAACACACGCTTGCAGAAGTCAGCAAATTACTTGATCAGGTAGACTTGGAATTTATTAAAGACGTTGGAAGAATTACTACTTTGTCACTTTGTACGACTCTGCTCTTATAGCTCTGCAGTCATTGAAGCTGATGTTTGGATGGCAGCAGCTCACACATATGAGAACTAGCTTCAGGAAGAAGGCAGAAATGGCATGGCTTTGCACATTTTTTGTGGCATGGTTGTGGTGTAGGCTTTGATAGCTATAGTCTTGCACTGCACAGTCCTGAAACCTGAAACTTATGTTTTTAAGAAGTGCTTTCATTCTTGGAGAGTGACCACATACTTGTACCTCTGGAAAATTTAATATTTTAAATGTCCTTGTTCTTTCCATTTCATAGGCATTTGACCCTTTCCAGAGTAAATACAGACACTTTTTCCCTGTTAAATAAAATATAGTTATTTGATGTGGTTTCTCCCACCCTGACAAGATATGACAAGGTCTTTCCTAGTCAAGTAGGTGCTTCTACAGAGGAACTCTTTCTGAAGCCAAGATTATTATTCTGTTTAATATAAATATCCTTCTCGGCTTCCCAAGTTGAGTTAGGAATAGCTCTTTAATTATAAACTTGAAGGGTACAGTGCTCATCCAGATAAGGGTAAGAATTTCACTTGGAGAGGAGATGCTTGCAGTCAGTCTGGATTAATATGAATACATATCGTTGCATTGGCATATATATGGATAAGTCATGTTATTTCCAAGTCTAGTGCATGTGTTGGAATGTGACTCTACAGATATCATATACCAGAATGCATTGTACTGGGATAAATCAGGTCATGTCTATTGAGACAGAGACGAGGGGGTCCCTGACACAGGGGTAATGATGCTTACGGTCCCTTGTGGACTATAAGAAAATGTGCTGGGCAGGAAAGCCGAGGACCAGGAGCTCATGCATCAGCTCTTTGGCAAAATCTGGTTCATATTTCTGCTATTGCAAGCAATGCTATTAATATTAATAGAGCACGATCCTACTGACATCAGAGAGGGTCATTACCACCCAGCATCAAGCCTTAGCTGGATGAGACTCATCATTAGCCCTGCCAAGTCACTGGGGGCTCCATGCTGAACTCTGATTCTGAAGTTGCCTGCTTAATTGAACTGTAAGAAGCTTTTCTCTTGGAAAAAATCACATCTTCCTCGTATTCCTTCTGCAGAAATATAATGAACTGCTCTTGCAGTGTTAACTTGATAGCACACAGGTGACTTTCCTCCTATTTTCCTCTTGGTGTGCTGCCTTAGAGAACAAGAGGAGTGATGTATTTCACTGTTAACTTGGTTAAAAGAAGGGATTAGTGGGCTTAAATTAATTATTAATTATTAATTATTAATCAATAATTATTAATAAATGTAGGCCATATAAAAAGTCAGATCTTTAACAGAATTGTAGACTGATTGAGGTTGGAAGGGACCACTAGAGATCATCTAGTCCAACCCCCCTGCTGCAGCAGGGACACCCACAGCACAGGGTGGCATCCAGGCGGGTTTGGAAGACCTCCAGAGAAGGAGACTCCACAGCCTCCCTGGGCAGCCTGTGCCAGGGCTCTGGCACCCTCACAGTGAAGAAGTTCTTCCTCACAAGGAGATGGAACTGCCTGTTTCTCAACTTGTACCCCAAGTTATTAAATAGGAGCTCTCAACATTAGGATTAGCAGTTGGGAACCGTGGTGTTTAAGAATTAAACTGTTTAGTTAGTTTAATTCTTAAGTTAAAGCGCTGTCTGTGCTGCATCCATCTGCTACCAGTGTTTCCTCTGGCATGATGTACTTAGGACTTAAGGTTTGGTTGCTAAAATGCTCACGTGTGTGTGTGCATAATGTCTTTTTTATCTTTTTATGTATGTACATATAGTTTATATTAGACAAGCACTTGATTGGTATCACTATGCTATAGGAAAAAAATGGGGCCCGTGTATTGTATTTTTTCTGTGAACATCAAATGATGTATTTATCCCAAGTTAGGGGCAATATCATTCCCAAGGACCAATAAAAAAAAAAAATGCATGGCTTCAACAGGAGATGGCGATGCAGGGGAGCACTTGTTACCCTTTGCAACACTCCAGCTCTTCCGTACTTCAGAGCAGTGTGCTCTTGCTTCTGCCTACTCTCCCAGTAGCTCTCCCTTTAGTTGTAAAAGGGAGATAATGTTAGATGTGGAGACTAACAGTAGCCTAGTCTGCTGTTAATTACTCGGTAGCGCTTGGACCAGTGGGAAAGCAGAGGTGCCGGTACCCAGAGGATGGATGTAGTTGCCCCAGCTGCAATCTTCCTCAGAGCTCTTCTTTCCAAGTCCAGCCGTGGTCTCCTCCCTTTTCCTTGTTGCTCTGCATTTCCCTAGTTGTGCTGACTTTCACACCATGCCCATAGCATGGTGTGTTTCTTGAGGCAATAATCTAATTTTAAAGTAATACGCTAATTTCAGGACCTGTGCGTTATGGCTTTGTCCAGCTTTGAAGAAACTGTTGCTAGACTGTTATCTGCTGCCGTCATAAATAAAACTGTTGGGCTGGCCATGAAAAAGGCTGACTTCTAAAATCTGCCTGTGGGAAAGCCCATGTAAAATCTAGGAAATAAGGTGAGAAATCTTCTTATGAATAGATATTGAACCACCCTGAGGTATCGTAGGAGGAAAATGAGCTCTAACATGTATTTTTTGAGCAGCTCACAGCAGCCTTTAAATAAGACACTCATCCTTGGGTCACATTTCATTCTATTATGTGATTATTTGGCTAGTGATATGTGGTTGTTACAAGTCACAACAGAAGCAACTGGTAAAAGGTTTCTTATTACTGTGAAAAGATGTCATAAATAAATTCTACTGTTTGTGCTAGAATGAGTGCTGAACCTATTGCTGCTCTCTGTTTTTTAAGTATTTAAGGTTCCCAGAATCATTAGAAGAAACTCTTATTCAGTGTCTCCTTAGCTTTTATTGAGCTTGTTGCTTCCCTTGAAGCTTACTACTTCTGGAGCTTATAATTACACTTCACTAACACTTGTGCATGAGATTTTAAACAAGACTTGAACCATCTCATCAGTGAGTGGTAGCTGGTAGAAAGAATCTCTGAGAAAGCTTCATCTTGGACTTTTTTTTTTGGCAGGAGCAAGGCAACTTTTACACTGATTAAAAGTGAGCTCAGGGCAGATTGCTGTGCATTTTCTCAGTCTTACCAGGCAAAAATTCACTGACATCCACATGGCTGGTGACCAAAACTAAGAATAAGTTCCCAGAACTAAAAATAACTTCCCAGGCTCAGCATAAAGATTACTATTATTTATTGTTATTATTATTTTAAAATCTACTATTTTGGTTGAAGTAGGAAGAGAAAAGTTTTCTTTTAATCAGCTGTATTTTGACTATAACTCAATTAGTAGGTAGTGGGACTGAACTGCTCCCTTAGGAAGCTGTATGGATTGCTGTTTTGGGGAAAGAGGCTGTGTCTTGGAACACTTTTTTTGAGAGACAAATTAGCAGAGTAATTTTAATAGGTGCTAGGTACTCTTCAGGGAGCCCATCTAGTAACAATCCATTAATTTCTGAGGAGGCCTAGTTGTTACCCTTATGCATAATGGATGACTAGAGGATGTGCATGAGCAGCTCTGTATTTCATGTGCCCCTGCATTATTAATGCAAATATGGATCACTAAGAGGGACAAACTGCTCTTTCCACCCTGTTTCCTCCCATTGCAATGTACATCAAAAGCAGCCAAGCATTCAGATGCTGGTGTCCCTTATCCCTTCCTGCCTGCCTTGAAAAAAGGGTGAGAGAAGTAGCCATGGCCTGGGTCTGCAAATAGGAGAAAGAGTGGGATTTAAACTTGTTATTAATATTTATGAAAAATAAGCATTAAGGAATTCTTTAATTTTTTATGTATTGTCCTGTCTCTCTTGTTGCTGCCTGCATTTGAAATCTGATTAATTTATTTATGTTGCTCTTGGTATTTACTTACATCTGGTTTGATGCTAACTCATGCCCATTGTTTGTGTTCCTCAGTGCCTTTATAACAATGGAAGTTACATCCAATCTATAAATGAACTATATTGGACTGTAACTAAGGTCAGTTCCCTGACTGTCAAACATGGTTATCACTGTTATTTTTATTTAGTTATTTTGGTACTCTGGTTGCTTTATGGACAAATGAAAAGATTGTCCAAAATCTTATGGATTTGATGGTCCCAGACCTGACCTTCAACACTGGCTTGTGTGGTGAGGCTCTTGCCATCTGAGGTTAGAGTCCAGCTGCTTGTGATCACAGGTGGTCCTGAAACCTCCTTTTGACCTGAAGAGCATCAGAGTGGATGGAATGGTGAAAAACTGGTTGAATACTACAATATTAAAAAAATTGTGCGTAGGTAATGAGTTATACAGAAATGCTACACACCTAAAGGCCCTGACCCTGCTACTGTGTGGGCTTTCTGTTTCCTGAGGAAATGCTTGTCTGCTTCCATCCCCTTAGGGTCAATGTGATGCTCCAGAGAAGCCTGGAGAGAGGAGGTGGGATTCCAGCTTTGCAATGAAGGCTGCTGCTCGTTACCCACAAGATGCAGTGGTGCAGGAGCAGCCCGCAGTAGATTCAGGTTAACCCTGTGTCAGAAACCTAACAAAAGCAAAGCCTTCAGCCCTGCATAAAGGATCTTGGGGCACCAGTTTTTATTTCCTTGCATGACTTTGGGTTCAGGAGTTCAAAGAACAAGGCTGTGATTGCCATCACAGCCCATCATTGTTGTCAAATTTCTACAGATTTTGAACAGAACAAACACCAGATTTTGAACCAGTACACAAAACACCAGATTTTGAACTGTATCCCTGTCTATCCCTGGATTTATCAAAGGGAACGGGGACTATGGATCCTTCCTTGTTCCTGGTAAGACATGGGGACTATCTTACTTACTAACCTGCACTGTACATCTACAAAGAGCTGAACAAAACCATCCTCTAAAACAGTATTCTGGTATGTCGATGGTATATCTGTAATAAATTTGCCTCTTAAATATCGCACTTATTTCTCATGTAGTAAAGTATTCAGCTGCACTTTTTGGCTGAGTACTTGCAGTGTATCAGCTGCACCATTCACCTGCCTCAAAGGCACCCACTGAAGTGCTGGTGCTCCTCTGTGTTCTGAATTCAGCAGGGATGTTAACATAAACTCCTGTTTATTTCCCCCCAAAAGAACTCCTTCATTCCAAAGCTGGAATGGTAATTTTCAGTGTCTGAGAAATGGTTCTGGGGGTTGTTTTTCTTCCCGTGTTCTCTTCTTTTTTTTTTTTTTTTTTTTTTTTTGTTTCCTTTTGTCTCTGAATTCCGACTGCTTTTAATACCCGAGGAGCGGCAGCTATTTCATCTCCCCAGATCTGCATTCCAGGCACAGCATCACCTCCGAATCTGTGCAAAGCACTAAAGAGGGGAAAAACAAACAACTCCACAACCCCAAAGCATTCTTCCCACTGTGCCTGATTAGAGGTTTTGAGTGATTGAACTTGATAAGCTCTGTTCCACCCATGCTGTCAAAGAAAGCTGAGCAAATGAAGGCATTTAGTTTGATTTTTCTTCTAATTAAAGTAATGGTGAAGCTTGTTTACGCTGCAGCTGGTCTCCTGTTGCTCCTGTAACTGGTAAAATAGACTACTTGTTCATTTTGATTTCCACAGTGGTCTTCTCTCTTGTGCCCTCTGTAGAGCTTTTTTATTTTTTCTGACTGCTGTGGATCAATGTGTAAGAGTTGTCTGTCTAGAGCCTCTAAGAAAAGTGTGTGTATGTGTTATTTTTGTGTTGCTTGTGAGTGACTGGAAGTGTCAGCATTTAAACATAATAAAAAAAGCTGTTAGTTGACATGTGAGAAAGTAAATCAGGAAGGAGGTAAAGGATGCTCGTTCCTAGTGCCCTGTCTTGTGGTGATAATAGTGCGAGCCCACAGGTGAGCAAGATGATAGAAGCAAATGCCTGCCAGGCTCTGCAGGCTCACTGGGTAGAGGCTGGCCAAAGAGCACACAAGGCACGTTTGCACTGGACAGGTTTCATCCAGAAACGAGCACAAGTTTTGGCAAGGCACCAATAAGGTGTGTGGAGTGATTCTTAAATGTTAGGAAGGGGTTTAGCCTGTGGTGTTTTCAAGACAATTCTCAGAGGTGAATTCTGGCCTACTTGACTACTGCAGTAGTATAAGTGAGTTCTGCACAGAGCCAATACTAATGTTTGCAAAAGTGTCCTGCTTTTCTTAACATGCAGAGACTTAGGTCAGAGTTGTCTCAGGCTAATCATGATGTTCATTTAACAATGTTTGCTTTTTAAGACCTAACTCTTTCTTCTCTCTTGCCCCCAACATGGAAAACAGAGGGTGATTTAGTGAATAAAATGACATGAGACTTGCTCCTGTCTTACAGGAGACTTACTCCTGTAGGCTGGAGGGATAGTCTCAGTTCTTACAGAAAAAAAAAAAAGTGGAAAGGGTTCTGTTACTAGAGCTTTTAGATGTGCAATTTTAAAATAATTTAGTTGTCCTGCTCTTATACTGTATTAAATTCGTTGTGAGCAATCATGAGAGTGTGCTCTGGATGGGGAAAGTAACAGATGGAAATATAAGGGCACTCTTAGGATGAAAGGGGCAAGTAGGAGATGTGCAAGACACTGAGTAGTGGCAGTTTTAAGGTAAAAGTCCTGCCTTTCTTATTTGTGTTAAATCTTGCTGAGGGCAACGGTGTGTTATGTTAACCAAAGAGTTTGGGGATCACAGTCAATCCATCTTTATAGCTAGGGACGGGGGAGTATTTCCCTGCTCCTGGCTCAAAGTGCTTTCTGTTTGTGTCCTGAGTGTTTGCTAGAAAATAATTTGGGTTTGCATCACTTTCTGTCTCCCTTTTTTGATATTGGCTACAGGGAACCTGATGAGTAACTAGAGCATCTAACAAGCCTCAAACAATCTCCTTTGGCATGTGGGCTTCTTGCTTTGCACTGAGGTTCTGCTATGCTTAACAAGTACGTTATGAATTGCTGAGTAAAGGAATTTACTTCTGATTTTTCATTTTCCTAAGAGGGTTTATTCGAGTTGTTACTATGTAACCACAGGGAAGAAAGTTTTGAATTTCTCCAGTTTCTCTGTTAATGGTATCAAATCTTGGTCATAGGTGAAGTAAAGGAGAGATGATGGGTATGGGACTTGTGGCATGGATTTATGCCTGTGGGATGTAGTTTCTTCTCCATGTGACACCTGGCTCATTTTAGAGCTATTCTGAATTGCAGCTGTTGTTTTCCCTGACAGCCACCTCTAGGGTCATCTGTTCTGGGCCTGGCTCTCTGAGCACGCTATATGTTCAGAGGCTAAACTCTTGTCTTCAGTGCTTCTTGCTCCTGTCCATTTGACATTGCGAGGTCAAGCTTATGCCAATGAGTCAAGCTACTCCAGAGCTGCTGCTGCTGCCAAATGTAGCAGGGCTACAAAGATGATCATCTGTCCTATGAGGACATCTGTCCTATGAGGAAAGGCTGGGAGAACTGGGCCTGTTCGGCCTGGAGAAGAGAAGGCTGAGGGGGGACCTGATCAGCGTGTATAAATACCTCAAGGGAGGCAGTGAGGAGGAGGGGGCGGCCTCTTTTCAGCGACAGGACTAGAGGAAACGGCCACAAGCTGAGGCACCAAAAGTTCCACAGGAACTTAAGGAAACATTTCTTGACAGTGAGGGTGACAGAGCCCTGGAACAGGCTGCCCAGAGAGGCTGTGGAGTCTCCTTCTTTGGAGATCTTTAACACTTGCTTGGACGCAGCCCTGTGCCCCGTGCTCTGGGTGAGCCTGCGTGTGCAGGGGGTTGGACTAGATGATCTCTAGAGGTCCCTTCCAGCCTCAACTATTCTGTGATTCTATGAAATGCAGGACACGTGGGGTCCTTCTGCATGGGACTTTCATGACTGTTGCTTCTCCCAGGTGGAACCGTGCTGCTCTAAAGGTATGCAAGATCCCTTGCATTAAAGGAAAATGTGGAGGGTTGCCCCAGAATAGGGAAATCCTCTTCCCCTTCAGGTCTCAAAAATTATGCAGTACTTAATGTTTTTAAAATGCTTTTGCTTGCAATAATCTGTGAAAGATTGAAATACGCTGTGCTTCCTAGTTTAGCTTGCATTCTGAATGCATGTTATTGTATTGCTTCTGGGCTCTTCAGGATGCTCTGATCATGGGGCAAAGGAGAAGTTTTTAGCAGTAATCATCCAGCAGCCACGTTCAGATGTATGCTCACTACACAAGGAGTTTGTACATAGGCAGAAGCACAGGTTTTGATGAGTTTGGAACCCAACTCATGGGAAATGCATGCTGCATTTTGGATGAGATGTGGAATATACTGAAAAGGGTGATTCATTGACTGCAGCTCTTAGATTTATTTCTTTATCTTGTTTGATATGTAGAGCAGGGTATACAAAATGCAACGTACTGCTGCTTGGTGGCAGGGGTCTGTGTACAGCCTGCTATTCTCATTGTAACTCCTGGTGGGCTGATGCAAACAGACTTGCCATTACAGTGAGTGAGAGCTGTGACCAAATCTGTCAGGATCAAGCCCCTCCGCCCATGTTTAGAGCACTCCTTTAATCACATTTGTGAACAGGAATACTTTATTCTGTCTGGACTGAAGCAGTTTATTTTGAAAAATACTGTCTTAAAAACACCGGTGTTTCATTTTTGCTCTGAATTGTGAGGCACTGGAGAAATCTGTGAGTCCGGAATCTTTTCAAATATTATTGTTATTGTGATGCTGAGTTGTTGCTGGTGAATGATGGATGTTTTTTAAGGTTTCCACCCATTAAAACCACTGCTCAGATGCTTCCCAGCAATCTATTGCAATACTTGTCATTAGAGACATAATACGCTAGACCCTTGCAAAGGCCATCAGGCTACCACATTAATATTATGCACTGTAAACTCTGTAGTTAACATTATGACATTCATAGCAATTAACACCTTATTTAATGTATGGCTATTTCCATGCCTTTTTGGCACAAGAATTGTATTGATTTTAGAGTCCCATTTCACTTGAGATTTATGTATGTGACTTTTTTTTCTTTTCTTTTCTTTTTCTCCTCCTCCCTGCATTCTGGATTTAAAAAAGGGAATTAACTGCATGCATGGTTAGATATAATGATGTGTCAGTAACATTAGTAATGCTAAGCTAGGGAGCGGACGTGTCCTAATGAGAATCCTATTGATCAAAATGGGTTGGCTGAAATACAAATTGGGGAGTTGTAAATGTAAAAAGAAAGAGCAAATTAGAAATTTGAACATCTACTATTTCTTTTTTTCTAATGCAAAAAAAAAAAAAAAAGTCTTTTGTAAACCTAAGTACTTGGCAAGGACTTCATAAGACAGTCGGATCTAACACTAATGGGAACTGCTTCTGCTTTGGCCCTTGTTACTGAAGGTTGCTCGAATCTGGTCTTAATTTTCAAAGTACTTTTTCTGGATAGACTTTTAGTACATTAAGGTCTAGACTTTTATTATTTCCTTTAGTCCTAGTTGAGTCGCTAAAAGAGTTCTAGGTAAGATACTGGGAGCACTATGTTGAAATGAGCAGTTTAGGTATTTTAACAAAATTGGTCTGACTCTTTCAAGCCTAATGTCATTTTTGAAATATTAGAGAAGGAGCAAGGAAGTGGATTGCTGTCCTCACTTTGAATTAGGCCCCATTCTTAAATATCAGCCTTGCTTCACAAAATTGCTTTAAAGGAAGGTTGGATACAGACCTGCAACTACATGACAATATGTTCACTGAATAATTTCAGCTCGATAATAATTGACAAGTATTTTTATTACAGTAATATTTTAATAATATGTTATTTTTTCATTTCAGTGTTTTTCCTTATATTATTTTCTTACAAGTCAAAGCTAGGCCCTGTTAACAACCAGAAGTGTATGTTCAGCCCGTCAGCTGAGAAATCAAGAGGTAGGCCAAGCTGTATGTTCCTGTTGAGGAAGGTGTCATGTAATAAGAGCAGAGCTAATAGTTGAGGGGCTGGGAGCAGTGAACGCGTGGAAAAAAATAGAAAATGCATATGGCAAAAGTAAGGCCGACTTGACAAAGCGTAATAAAGAGTTAAAGTAGCTCTCAGGTCTTTGCAGTTTCTTTATGACATCTCTTCAGCTGTTCTGCCCTCAAAATTGCTGTTAGTAACTTTGATATTTCATTGTTTGTTAAATCTTGGCACGTGAAGTGTTAAGAAAAGGCTTAACGCATATCACTGTACATAATTACAGTGTTAGTGCTCACATGCATACTTGATATTTCGCTATAATTATGTATGTGAAAAATGTCTCATGATATTTGAATATAGATTAGAAACAGAAAGTGGAATAGTGCGATTTCACATCCATTAAGTGCATAGCTGTTTATTTAAAACAGAAGTATATTACACAGATTTCACTTGCATAAAAACAACAAATTTTATTTAGAGAACTTTCGACAGATTTTTCTCTTCAGAGAATATAAAGAAATCCCTACAAATTTCCATAAAGAACGTGTGATCCTGTGCATCTTTCTATCATTTTATATTCTGTTCTAATTAAGAAGATAATCAAGATAAGATTTCCATCTTATCCTGATTTCCAACCTTATCCAAAATAAGGTGGAATAGCAGAATTTAACATGCACCAAGCCTAGAAAAATTTTCAGACTGGAAAATGTAGAGTGAAACACTTCAAGTGTTTTAAGGAGCTGAAATGTAAGGAGTATCTCTGTGGTGTGAAAAAGAAAAGCATTAGAAAGCTGTTGCACAAACAGATTTTAGAGAGAGATGTCTATGAGTCTTCAGATACCTGGCTGACATTTGACATACTGAATTTACCAGCTAGAATGTGAGAATTGCAATTATCAATTAGGTGAAAATAGAAGTTACTAATCTAAAAAATCACAAAGAATCCAGCTCTGCTCTGTACTTTTTTCCCCTCATGAAAACCTGTCTGTAGCTATTTGCTATATGATTTGACCACTAGAAAGGCAACAGTCAGTAAGTCTTCATAGGATATTGCTTTCTCATAGTGTATTCAACATCTTTACTAGGTATTTGACTGTGGGTTTATGCTTAAGGTGTCCTATGATATTAGTGCAATGTTATTTTTTCTTGTTTTTTTCCCCTATGGAAAGTTAACTGATGTGTGCTGAGCACTTCCTGATCAAGTAGGAAACGTTAAACAATCTTACCTTTGTAAGTGCTGTCTGCTGGGAGGTGTTTTTTTACGTTATGCAAAACCACACGGTGTGACTCAGGTAGATGCACTAATATTAAGTGAGGAGTTTTAAAGTGAAAAGCCTGGATGTAATGTGAGCTAAAAGTCTCCAAGTAGATGTAGGAGAATAATGCTGACTTAATAACCAGAAAAGTAGGGAAAAGAAAACTGAAGAACCAAGAAAAAGTATTCTTGAAGTCCTGTCCTGTGGTAATGAGCATATGTAATGGTGTATGAAATGGTATTGGTGACAACTGGGGATGTGATATCCCACATGTTATAACCCAGGAATTTTGGAAGCTGGAGTTTGGATCTGGAACATCCAGAGAACAAAGAGGAGTCAAATTCAGGTAGAAACATCATGCCGACTGTCCTTATCTGGAGTATAAGAATGGCTGAAAACTTTGGTTTTTACCCTCTAAATTTTAGGTCTTGCTGAAGGTGTCTCTGCTTAATGCTGAAGGTCTCTATGACAATACAGAAAACTGAATCCCAGTTTGGTTTGAATAAGCATTCTACAGTTATTCTTAGTTTCAGATGTTGAAGGGTACAAAAGAGGGAAAAGGAAATATGGTCTTTTATTCTGTGTCACATAGGGTCAAGAACTAGCTGCCAAAAGATGACACATGCTGTACATTTTGCTTTTAAAAAGCAATGTCTTGACATCAGTTCTGCAAAAGAATGAAAAATATCACCTAAATACACCAACAGGTAGTCTTAAGCAGAAAAGTGATCATGTAAAAGAGATGATGATTATTATTTTTTTTATATAAACCTCTTTGGGTGCAGCTACATGCTTTATGGAATATAGTAAATGTGTATTAGTGTGCAGATTGACTATGTAGTATGGCCAAAGTGTCTTGGTTGCTTATCTCACTTGTGCACCATCAGTAAAAATTATTACCCACCTCCTGAATGTTGAACTTTTATAGGGGGTGATCTGTGAGCTGGTAAAATCCCAAGTTGGATTTGCAGAGCTGAGTGTGAGCAAACACATTTATTTTGACTTGTAAACTGAGAAGAGTTTAATCTGGAAGTCGGAAAGAAATGAACATACAGGTGAGATATGCCAGTTTACAGTGCAGCATTTCCTAGCAGGACCAGGATCTACGTATTCATTTAATGACCTATCGTGGCAAAATAGAAATAAGAGAAGTCTGATGCTTTGGTGATGTTTTAAAATTTATATATATTTATATATAAATTTATATATATATGTGTGTGTGTGTATATATATATACACACTATATATATATTCTTATTACTGTTTTTTAGAAATACTTTTTCAAGAAATAATGAATCTCCTAATGCCTTCTTGCTTTTGATTTTAAGTACCCACCACTCTCCTTAAGTTGACTGTAGCTGATATGATATAACAGGCAGAACACAATTACTGGTTCCATCCTACCAGGAGTAGGATGCGAGACTAAAACTTCTCTGAAGTGCGTGAAGCTACTACAGCATAAGGTCTGACTAAAATTTGAAGGGTTTTTAAGTTTCCTCTTGTTATTATACACTTTATCTTTCCATTATTTCAGGAGGAAAAAAAAGGACAATTTAAAATATAAAACACCTCCTTTAACCCAGGTATTAAGGACGAGCACTAACAACTTGTAGTCTGCAATAATAATTACATGCTAGTGACTCTCCAGGGTCACATTCACAGATAATGGTCTGGAAGCAGCTGTTAGTGAAAAATATTTGAAATGTGCAATGTGCCATTGCACTGCAAGCAAATGAACGTAGCAGGCTGGATGAAATGCTATTGGCTGTTGAATAATAATAACAATAATAACTAAAAAGAAAAATCCTTTATTTAAAAAATCGCTGTGTGACAGGGCACAATTCTTAAAGCCTTAATTAGAGCGAGGCCAAGATGATACCTGCTCTGCATTGTTCTGTGGGCAGACAGGCAGTTTGATTTGAACCAACTGTTGAGTCGGGAGCGAGAGCGGCAGGGTCGCCCTGAGCCCCAGCACTTCTGATGGTGACAAAGAGCATGGAGATCCTTCCCTGAGTGTGAAATCAGCCCTCCTGGGCTATCTCAAAGGCAACTGTTGAACGTTGCTCTGTCAGCAGGATAATAATGCAATGTACAGCAAGCTCTGTAACAAGCTTGGGGGGTTTGGGGAGCCTCATGCTGTAGTTCTTTCGCTTTCCCTCGGTTGTAGCTCTGGAGAACATTTAACAGCCTCTACCAAAGCGAGGTGGTTTTATGCCACGAAGTCTACCTAACTGTACTCAGCAGCATTAAATGACTTGGGTAAAAGGCACTCTGGGCTATGAATATTTATTTTCAATAAATATTGCACCTCAGTGAATGCTTTGGAAGGCTGAAAGGAAGGTAGCATGCTAATATTTAAAGGTGATAAATGTAACAGCACAGGTAATTTTAGCTTTTTTTGCCCCACGCCAAAGTAATTAGAGTTGCTCTTGGGTTTTGGTTATTAAAAAGCAAGGCAAGGTGCTAAAACAGAACTTTAATTATTATGACCCTGAGGCTGTTCTTCAATCTGTATCTCTGGAAAACAGATTACTTCTGTTAGCACTATGGGCTCTGAGAAGTTGCTCGGTGAGTGCAGCAGGGGAGGCCGCGCCGGCAGGCGCGCTCCGCAAGGCCCTCCCGACCTTCGAGGCCGAGGGCGGCCGGCGCGGCCTCCCCTGCTGGCCTCCAGAGCGTGGAAATGGATCTGCAGCGGGGGAACAACGCGCACGTGCAGGCCCCTAAGGGAACATCTCCTCCTTGGGCCCCTGGGCTCCTGTCTGGGGTTTCGGCGGCCGCAGCTGCGGTAACGGATTAACGGTCTGTTCTGGCGAGGAGAGCAGGAAGGGGGTTCGCCCCAGGACCCTGTGTAGCAGGGGCTGAGAGAAACTAGTGAGGTCTGGGTAACAGTGTAGTTGTAAGCACCGAGTTGGTTGAAAAGTGGCAGCTGCCCACGTTTGTGTAAGGGATAGTAATAACTGCTAGCAAATAATAAAATTCCCAAGGGGAGGAAAAGTGCCCAGGTGTATTCTGGGCTCTTCACCAGGAGGAGCTGGGGAAGCGAGGGCTTGTTTTCTGCTTTTTGGGTTTGCAGAGTGTTGCAGGGTTGCGGTGTGGTTTGTCACTCTGTGCTGCATTCCACAAAACTCCATGTGTCACAGTGTGACACGGGACACAACGTGCTGTGACAGGCAACATGAAACATGTGACACAGGATGTGCTGTGACACATGGGGCATAATGACCTGATCTGTGACACACCACAAGCTGTGACATCCAACAAGTGCCACGACAGGGGATGGGCAACAGGATGTGACACGACATGGTGTCCCATGATGGGACATGTGGCATAACATGACCCAACATATGACATTACATTGCGCAACACATTACACACTGACACATGACATGGGCCGTGACATGGAAGGTGACAAGGTGTGTGCTGTGGGGCACAACTTTACATAGCATGTGTGACACGTGCAGCACTCCTTGAGCAAGGTGACACAGCACCTGACACCCTGTGATGTGTGACACAGGCCATAACAGGTGATGCAGTGTGATGCAGGAAACGTGACATGTGACATCATGTAATGTGCTATATGATGTGTGACCTAATGAGAGTTGTTACTCTATGTGATGTGACAATGTGACAAGAGCTGCAATACACAATGTGAAGAGACACGATGACATATGAGATATGATGGGATATGCAGCGTGGGATGCAGTATGCAACTCATCATGCTATGCAATATACATGCTATGCAACACATGACGTGACACTTAAGGAGGCATGAGGCACAAAATGTTACCTCATGCCACAGAAGATGATTGCTACCTGTGACAAGAAGCATGATGTGACATGTGATGCCACAAGTGACATGTCATATGGCATGACAGGCAACATGTGATGTGACGTGCAACATGTAATGAAACACCTGAGCTGGCAAAGAACATATAACATGAAGAGATGTGACATGTGACATGACACACTGACACATGTGACACGACATGCACTGACACATGTGACACGTGACATGCAACAGGACACGCGATATGACACCTGAAAACATGACATACACTGAGAAGACACACAACATGACATGTGACAGGATGCAGCATGAGCTAACATCCAACAGTCATCATTTTTATCCCAAGTGAAGATCTGGAGCAGTTTTATCCCAGTTGAAGAGCTTTCTTGGAGATCTTATTTTAGAATTTTACCTGTTTGTTCTGTTTTACTCTGTTTTCTTAAGGATTCTTTAGGAATTACTTTCCTGAGAGTGTTTCAAGTACCATTTATTTGTGCCTTCATTGTAACTGCTGGCAATCAATTTCTAATTTGAAAATCCTTTTGTTTACTGGAGAACACTGCCAGTCTGTTTTTGGCCAAGAATTGCAAGTGAAGTTTGATTCCCAGTCCAATTATAACACCCAGGCATCTTTGTAACACTCTTTCGACCTGACAAAAGAACAGTCTTGCTAGATCTTGACATTCAAATCAAGTAATTTATGATTAATGGAAAGAATCATCAAGAGGAGTGAGCTGCAGAGAAGGCTCTGTCTGATGGTGCTGCAACAAACATGCTCGTGAGCAGCGTTTTGTGATGCTGCTCGTGGGGACTGCTGATCTGTCCCACTCAAATACATTGATAACAGGGTTTTGGTGAAGAGAATGCGGGACGGTACCAAGCCCTGCTGTCTAACACAGCAACGCTGAAGCTCTTTTCCGTTGAGTTTGGCAGCTTCCCCCATGCGGATTAGGCCTCTCCACGCCTACCCGTGTAGCCCCTTCAGCTAAGGGGGAACAATGGAGTTCCTAAAAATCAGGAAAGCTCTGAGAACTTAAATAATTTCCAAGCACTGTGTGCATTCTCTTGAATATCACCAAATTTTTCTATATCCCATCAAAAAGGATTTTTGTAGCATATTAATTGTTCTCTTGGCTTAGATGCAACAGACGCTATGGACTCCTTGCATATGATAAACGTAACTAATTTTCTAAAGAATGGTAATTCCAAAGATATAGTGGTTGTTTGGCTTGATTCCTCCAACCCTGCAAATAAACACCTCTATCAGTCTCCTTCCTTGCAGCTTTCAGAAATAGGCTGTTTTTAATAGTAGCCTGAAAGTGCCCTTGGTAGGGAGAGGATGTCTTGTTTTTGTTTCTTCAAAGCCATTTTCCATAAAGTGTAGTGACTTTCGTTGCTTAATAAGTGCTTTCAAAGTACAGCATGACCCATTAAAGGTCAAGAACAAGTAACCCCCTTTTCTAGGCTTCTTTCAGCCTATATCCAGCGATACCTGAAACAGCTGTGGCTGCACCTTAAAGACAGAGCACGGAGAAAGTCCTGTGAGGTAAACGCTCAGGTTCAGGGCCAAGCTGTTGATGTCTCCATCTGCAATAGCGCCCATGATGCCAGCTGGAAGCAAATGCAGCTGCACAAATGCACGTGATCGTTGCTTCCTCAAGCAGTCTGCAAGGAGCTGCATGTTGCATCTCCAAAGGGCTGCTAGTGCATAACGTGAGAAAGGTCTCGTGATTTTTCTTGACGTGATGTCTTTGCATGACATTGCTCCCACGACATGCCAGATGCTCTCATGAGGTCTAGAAAAGGTCAGTGGGAAAGATGGCTATGGATTCTTTCACGATAATTGGCAAGTTTTGTATCAGTTGAAAATGCTGCATCCTGAAACCAGATGATAGAGCTTCCTCTTGCCCAAGCAAGTCTGGATAAATGTCAGGGAAGAAGGGAGGAAGAAAAGAAGCGGTGTTCAAAGCACATGAAGCTTTCACACCAATGTGCTTTTCTAGCCTTCATATAAATTAGTCTCATCCGCAGTTTTGAGGGTCTTTATTTTGGTTGCATTTTACATCTGAGTAATCCTCATTTCCCTGTCTCAGTACGCTAAAGTGATAAATGGTAGTGGATGTAACGGTCAGCTGGTTTAGGCAGGCCACTCTTGCTGTTACTCCATCTTTGGCTGTTTGCTTTATCCAACCCTAAATCAAGCCATTTTATTTTATTTGGTACAAAAATTTTTTGATACAGCCAAACACAGAATCCCATTAGAGGAAATGAAGGCAGATAAGATGCAAACTCCAATTTACTCTGTTTAGTGCCTAATGCCGTGAAGATCTCCTTTCTTAGAGTAGTTTTAAGAAGCCTAAGTAATGAGTAGTATATTTATTTTGCATGTTTAGTTAAAGAAAAACGGCTGAATATTTCATTATTTTTTTTTTAACTATATTTAAACACTAAGCACTCAAGAAGTTGTCTAAGACCTTACGGTCTCTGCCAGGTGACTTCCCTGGTCATCCTTAGATGTAGAGGAATAAACAGGGTATTTACTGTAGTTTGTGCTGTTTTAAATTCCAAAAACAAAAAAACAAACAAGCAAAAAGGCAAAATCCCAGACTATTTTGATAGCTTGCTCCGAAGCTCTCAAAAGTTTCTTGAGGAAGTGTTCCTGCAGGCTGCACCTTTAATCAGAGAGGGCTCCTATGTCCCGGCTGACTCCAAGTCTCGTGCTGTGAGTCTCCATCCTGTGCAAACACTGCCATTTCTGCGCAGTGCAGATAAAAGCAGTTCATGATTTGGTTCCTGCAGGTTGACAGAGCTATAAAAGGATCTATCGGAGGCTTGGCTTTTGCAGTGCCTAGACAGCAAGCTGAGATGAAGAAAAAGGGGTTGATAGAGAAGGGAAACCTGCTTGGAGACAATGATGAAATAATGTAATTAGAAGGCTGAAATGAGAAGTGAGGATGATCAGAGAAAGGCAATTTGCAGAAAGGGAGACCAGAAAATGAGAGAGAGAGAGAGGGGGCTATGATTTAGGAATAGCATTTGGAAAACTGTTAAAGGTAATAATGAAAAAGGATATCTAATAATCAGCAATCAGAATATTCTTAACAAAATGATTGAAGTAAGTTTGAAAATGGTTGTACATTTGGGTTAACTGTTGTAAAAGGGATGATAGGAATTCCAGTGTACCTGCTGTGGAATTCCCTGTTGAGGTACGGGCTGGGTTCTGAACACGAAGCTCAGGAAGCTCCTCATCCTGATGCAGCAGCTGTGGATCTGGAGCTGTATTCCTGTCGCTGTCACAGGATCTGGTAATTTAGCTGTGATTTCATTAGGTAGAGCAGTGCTGTGCTCCTATTACTATAAGTATCGAAATATACAGAAAGTGTATAAATGTGTTTTGTAAGTATATAAATAGAAATACATAAATGTTGCAATGAAAAAACAGGACTTTTTTGACCTAGAGATTTTCTTGTTCCCAGCCCTCTGGATGCAAAATACAATGCACCTTGGTGTTTAAGTGTTCTTTAACTTGCTCTACCTAAAAGTCAGCATTTTTGATGAGTAGCTCACCAATATTTGGTCTCTGAAGACCTACTGAGTATCTTATGCTAGAGGAAATCAAGGGTTTTTTTCTTTTTCTTTTTTCCATTTTTAAAATTGACTCCCTGTAAAGTCTTATAGTAGAAAAACTTGGACCTTGCATGAAAGTGTTTACAGAAAGTATATTTTTCATACTAAGCATGAACTCACTACTGAAAAGCAATTTAAAAAAACCTATAAACTTTTGCTTTAAATCTGGGTTGTTAAAAATTATAAACAGAACCTTATTCCTAGTCACATTCCCATTAAGGCTAGGGTTCCTGAACCAAATTTTTTTCCTGTGATTGACTTCTGCCAAACACCAGTCGGGTGGTGTAGAAACGGTGCAGAAAATGTTGTGATGCATCGCAGAAATATATACGGCATGCAGGGAGCTCATTCTCATGCAAAGAAACTAAGGACGGAATTGCAAGTAGAGGAATGGCTGGTATTAAAATTCTTAGGTGACCAAAGTGCTAGATTTCACTCTGTTTTTTTTCTTTTTGTTGTTAAGAATAAAATAAAATTGGAAGTGTTATTTCCATTATTGGCTTCTGATCTGCTTGGGGAAATTCATGTAGATATATCATCATTTTCCCCTTGTTTATTTTTAAATTCAGGGACATCTTCTCGGTCAACCGCAATGTAAGCAGCTTCCTAGGGGGTGCCCAGAAGCGGCAGAGGAAGGGCTGGAGCATTGCCGAGCCCCGGAGCAGCCGCTGGGTGTTGAAGAACACGCTGTCCCTCGCAGTGCGGATGTGTGCCGTGGCGTGGGGAAAGGTAAGGCCACTTCAGTCCGTCCGCTGCTGCACCCGTGTATCACGACAGTACGTTCCAAATCTGACTTTGTCTCTGCTGTTGCTGCCTCATAATTCAACCTGAGATTTGGCGAGCCCTCTGAGGAGGGTAAGGGCAGCTGCAGTTAGTCACTGAACAGTTGCAAGGCGTGACTCAGGGTTTGCAGTGATGCTGCCCGCTCGCTCTGGCAGCAGCCGGCAGGTTCGTGGGCCGTCATGGGCAGCTGTGGGCCTCGGGTGGCGATGGCCGGCCTCTTAGAGGGCTGCCTTGCCCTCTTTATTGTAAAAACTGCAGTCTGGGCCACAGAGCCTACAGTGCCCCTTTGTTAGGGTTAAGGCTTTGTGTATTAACATTGTTTTTTGCTTGCTTTCACCCAGCTGATCATTTGCATGGCGGGATTGGATGATCAGGTAATTTCTTGGGAAGTGAAGAGCTCCATTTGCTCTGTGCAGAACTTTGTTTGACCAGTGTCTTTTGATCCTTCTGACTAAGTAAGTGATTGTTTTGACACTGTTTCACTTTTGAGCAAAGGGAGAGTGTTCCTGAGGCTTCTTTACTTATACTGCCTTTAACTCTGCCGCCTGTGTGTCCCACATTCTGGAATTGCAGGAGAGCTTGTTGGGTTGTGGCTCCAAAGGGCCCCATAGGAACGAGGAGAAGAAACTGTAACATTCCTAGGACTCTTCTGAAGTTGGTCAGAAAATCTGAATGTTTAGAATTTTTTTTTTTTACATACTGGAACCGTAATTCATTTGCATTTAGGTTTTCTACAATCCTGTGAATTCTTTTAAGCAGGGTTCTGTTTTATTTTTGCTTGCGTTACCATAGTGGAACTATGGTTTGAAAGCCCTCTTGTCCTGAAAAGAGTAATAATAATTAATATGCAACTGGCTTCCTTGGCAGGTGTGAGTAAAGGTGGCAGATTTGTACTGCCCAAGTGGCTGGTGCCTTTTCTTTAGCTGTCAGCATCGGTGTTAATCCTTGTTCTCCACTAGCTGCAAACATGCGTGCTAAGGGCCACTCAAGCAGCCAGTGGAGCAGGAATTGCCATCCCCTCTGGGATTTCTGTCCACACCGCTCAGTGAATTATACAGCCGAGGAAGAGGCCAGGGTTATAAGAACAAGGGCTGCTTGAAGCCTGCCCCAGACACCAGGTTTTGACACAGTGCCTGTAACACAGCTCTTAACGGCAGACCTTCCTCCCGCAAGGCAAGGCGCCAGAGGCTTTGGACGCTTGAGGTTTATTCTTTTAAAAGAGGTTTCAAGCACTACGAGCTTCTCAGGGGAGCACGGCTGCCTCGCGCGCGCTCTCTGGGCTGCCGAGGATTTCTTCTGACTGGGAATCTATAGCTGCATTGTGATTGATGTGGTAATTTGAGATGACACGGCAGAAGAGGGCTTTTGTGTTTGGTTTGCTTTGTTTTCCTGGGGAAAATAAAGTAATCAAGATGCTACTAGCATAGAGAGCATTTTCTCCATTTTAAAACAGGGTCAGATCAATAATTGATGCCTGTGAGTCTTCAATTCTCCTTGAGGAGGTTAAGAAAAAAATAAGTCTCTCTTTTTTTTTTTTTTTTCCTTTCATGGATGAGAATTTTAGATCAGGAGAGGTCGAAAAGTTTAAAGGTAGAGAGAATTTAGTGAGTCCTTTAAGCGCTGTGCTGACATTTCAAGACAGAGCTGGTAAAGAGATCTCCATTTCTTTATGTCCTGCTAGAAGGAGACTGTAATATCAAAGCATCATCAATTTTTAGTACATTTGTCTCTGTTTGAGCCTGTCACGCTCCCTTTGGATGGCTTCAAGTTCAGGTCCCATGACATTTTTACTTGCTGATCTCTGTGTTTTGAACATTTTGATTTTGATTTTTGAGCATTTTTTGAGCATTTAATCTATATTACTGTGTGCTTTTCCCACTAGCTTGCAGAAAAATAAGAAAGTACTCATAAAGTACTGAAAATATTAATGATTAATGTAATTCAGCAATAATGTATTATGTAAACAATATATAATTGCTATAATTATTACGATGCTAGTAGTATTTCATATGATAAACATAGGTAAGGTGATCATGCAGTTAGTTCCAGGGTAATATGAATACTATACAGTTCTCATAATATGTCTAGTACAATTTCTGGAGTTACATTTAAACCATCTTCAAGTAACGCTTGATTTTTCACAACTGAATAAAGGCAAGTGATACTGTTTCTTCTTCTGGAGGTCTTAGAATATCTGAAATATCAGTCGGAAAATAAATCTAAATGATACAAGAGCAAATAGATAATATACTTGTTCTTGTCTCTTGAGTTCACATTCTGAAATTATTCCTCCAAAAGAAATTCAGATTACTTTGATCCCTCTGGCATCACAGTATATTCAGCCTAACACTTTTCTGAATGCTTTTTTTTTTCCCTCCGTACGGGTCTAACAACATAAATCTAATAAGACCTTTAACTGTGGTGGGGGAAAGGGATTCCGAGGGATTGATGCGGGCAGAGAATTGGGCAGTTTTGTTTTCTCTACATAGCAGTAAACAGTGGAGCATAGGAGGTCACAGTCATGGTTTTCTTAGGTAGTTTTGGTTGGAAATAAGAAATGCTGATAGTGCTGGGATAACCTTACTATTGTTTGCTCTCTCTTTCTCTGACACCTGCATGCTGGCCATGGAATAGCAGCCATGATGGGAGTTCTTGGAAGACTTGGGCTGGAAAATAGGCAGGACTTGATCTGCACTTGATCTGTAGTGCAGGTACCTATGCGCCGCAGAAATAATCAGTTACGTTGCTTTATTTCATCTGCTTTTCGAGTGTAACAAAATGGACCCTTTAACTCAGTCGTTACATCACTTTGTTTCAACTCCAGTCTCACCCCGTGGCTGCTGAATATGTTTTTCCAGATTATTGCTATTATTATTTTTTTAGATCTTACAGATTGCAGCAAAATTGCCTTAGCGAAGAGGAACAACACAGTCTGAAGAGTCTGTCCAATAGCAAGCCTGCTTTAAATTGCTTGTTTTATATCTCCTCCGGGCTCCCATTCTGTTGTTGTCCCTTGCCTTATTTCTCTCACATTTATATTTTTCAATAATTAAGCAACTCATGTCACCTGTTCAGCTGTGTGCACAGCATTGACACCTTTGGAATTCCAAATGCAGAAATCCTGCATTACTCAAAGGCAGGCAAACAGAACTGACAAGGCAAATGGACTAATATGTCCATAAACGTAAGTGAAGCAGCAGTCTTAAATATTTTAGAACTTCTGGCAGCATGCCTGAGTGATAATAGAGTTTTTTCCCCTTCCTACAATAATTAAAATCCTTGATGAGTTTTGCCTCTGTTGTGATATGGTTCAAATAGTAAATTGATAACAAATTTTACTCACAGCACAGAGGTACTCAAAAAACATCATGTGCGTGGGGCTTTCAATTACCCCATTCACGCTAGTTCTAAGTGATTAGATGGCTTCAGGAACTAATGGCAGGACACAAAATCTTTTACTTCTGAGTTACTGGGCTGAATCTAACACAAGTTCAGAGTGAGTAAAACCATCTGGCTGCTCATTGAGCAGGGTAGAAAATTCCATTAGTTCCTAGCAGACACGTCTCCACGTGGAAAGAGGCAACTAATACAATTAACAATAATTGACGCAATTTGCAGAACCTTATGTCAAATTCTGCATGCACTTCTGAACTTTCCTAGAATTTGTATGAATCTGAACGTAGATTTGCCTGGATTGCCTGAAGGGACATGTGCAATAACACAGGAGAGGTAGGACGTACGTAGCACACCCCCCAATGGACAGGGACAGGACAGGAGATGCTCCATGCATGTGCTAAGGCTTGTGCCATTTTCCCCTCTCCTCTTTGGTGTTTTGAGGATAACTGCAAGGAGTTTCTTGGCAGGCCATAGCTTTTGCATCCATTATGGATTCACACTAGTTTTTCTGCAACTGGAAGTGGAATACAACAGGGTTTTTTATCACAATACTTGCAGCAGGTTGATATTCTCCCTACATATAATTAGTAGTATAGAGATCTATGCAGCACAATGAATATTAAATTGAAACCCAAGCTTCATCCAAACTAGTGGTTATCTGCATCCCAGGGTTTGGTTTCAGCTCAATACTTATCTCACAGGGTACAATAGTGTGCTTAATGAGGAAGGAGATAAAATTACAAAAAGACAACAATTGTATTCAGTAGAATAACAAAATACGTAGCAGAGATTAAAGAGAAAAGACTATTTGAGAGTATGATCCTTTTGGATTAGCCATGTTCAGCTCTTAATGAAGATTTCTGTGGATAGGATTGAAGCGGTGATGATAGGAAGTAATTTTTAGTGGACAACAAGGTCAAGTTAAAAATGTTTTAAAGAATGCAGGCAGATCAGAAGGCCCTGACTGTTTTACTTGACTAAACAAAACATGAGGAAATGCTGTAAGAAACATAAGAAGTTGCTAGTAAAACAAATAGCAGGGTGTGAAGTTGCCAAAGTGCAGTGATGAGTGACTGCACATCTCAAATATTTAAGGAGGGGGTTATATGAGAAACACTGGAGATTCATGGAGAATTGGAGGGGAGCACTGGGGACCTGCTTGGGCACTATAGTCTTGCAAGACAGTGCTCCATACTGTTGAGCTGACTTAGGTAACCATACCCAAAATAGCAAATTTGGCTGTAGTCCCAGCAAAACTGTGACCAACAGAGGAGAAGTGATGAGCAGCAAGTTTGCTTGGAAGGAGACAAGGCAGGAGAAAGGGAAGATCCGAGGTGAGCGGGTGCAACGAAGGGGGAATGGGGGGGTTCACATGAGCAACAGCTGCCTCTAGTCACCGCTCTGGACCCTTTCTTATTCTTCTGTGGGGATGTGCTCTCCATCCCCCGTGGGGGAGAGCATGCACATGTGGGCTTCTAGCGACTAACTGGCAGTGGAGGGAGCTCAGCTTTGCATAGATGCCACGTTGGAGCCATTCACTGAGCCTCTCTTTTCTGATTTCAAATGTCAATTCTTTTGCATAGGCATTAGCTGAAGAAACAAAAATGTTGGTAGCTTGTGTTGGAAATTTCTTCTCATGTCTATCACTGTAAAACCAGCCCAGCTTTTTGTTTAATGGCAAACTCCCTTTTTAAGTTAGTCCATTCAAGTGCTGAATAAATCCTAGGCTCTTCTCCCTCCTGAGAGGAATATCTGAGGCAACCACCTGCAGTGATGAACTTGTTTTAACTACAGAATGAGCCAGCAGCAGAAGGATCCTTTAGGAGCTCCTCTTTGAAATACACATAGAGGAATGGCTGGAAGTTGTTTTGCTCATACGAAGAGAGAGCTAGACACCCTAAGGCAGGAAATGAACCAAAGCTTTATTTCAAGAACATGTTTGTAAGATGTTTTGAATCAAACTATCTGGCATATCACACTTGCATTAGCTTTACTGAGCTTCAGCGGTACAACAAAAGACTAGTGTCTCACTGAAGAATTTTGCAGTGCCTGCAGTACAATGCTATCAACTCCTATTCCAGAGTGGATCTTCTTCAGCATAAACAGATTGGAATTTTCAGATACCCCTAGCTCCTCTTTAGAGTGGGAAGTGTTGCCTTAAGGACTACCTTTAGCTCCTTAGAACCAGCTCTGCCATTCAGGATAGTCTACCCAAATGTAAATTAATTAGTGAAGTGCTTACGTGTATGAGTGGAAACAGGAAACTGAAAAGTAAAACCCTTCCAGGCCTGAGGTTTCCACTGCAGGAGACTTTTATTCATAATGGGGTAAAGTAACTCTGTGTGCCATGGCCTGCTCTTGAGAGATTTTATGACCACTGGGAGACATGCTGCCAAAAGGTAGCGCTGAAGCAATGATCTAAAGGATTTCCTCCATATCTTACCTGGAGATGGAAACCTCCTACAAAACCATAGCTGAGCCAGGAGAAAAGGCCAAGCAGGCTGAGAGCGTGTCAGGCTATGTCCCTGTCTCTAGAAAAGCCAGGCCAAGGGCTGTTGTCTGAGCTCTAGGCCAGGTAACCTAGGCCTAGTAATCTAGGGCAAGTCTGCCTGTGTGCTATGTATAACACTTATTCTGAGATTTTTCTGGGCCTTGTGTGGTCTTCCTAGGGCTCTGAAACAACTGTATTGTTTCTGGAGGGTGTGTGCATTGCTTGTTTTTTTATCCCCAGTTAGCTTGTCTTTTTTCATCACATAGCATCTGAAATAATGAGAGTTGTTTTGCAGCTCATCAGAGTGAAATTAGCACAGCGTGACACCAAGGGTAGGTTTCGTATGCCTTACAGAGTGGCCTGAAGCCCCGTGAAGGGCACGTAAATCTGAATACTGTGCCCCTCGTCTGGGCCTCTCGCTGGGAGCAGGGCCCGACTGCTTCCCTGCCTCCCTCTCTCCCTCCCTTCAAAGCGGGGCAGGGACTTGGAGCTGGCACTGGGCAAGGCCAGCCCAGGGACAGGGCACGCTCAACGCTCTTCCTCCTGATTCATCTAGTTTACTGAGCAGCACAGACTTAGCCTCAGGTTCAAATGTTAGGCTAGACCATGCTTTAGATGCTTTATGTTACAGAACTTCAGCCGTTATGTAAAAGCATGTGAGAAATTATATTGCTTGTATTGGTTCGCCGTTTTCTTTTGATTTCAACTTGCAGGGTAGTATGGATCTGGGGTAGGTAAACTGGTGCGTGGGTAGCATCAGTGTGAGCAGAGTGATTGAGCTTATTAGGTCTTGGACCTGAACTTCATGTTCTCCTGTGGCAAACATGACTTCATTTGACAAGAGCAAGGAATCATCAAGTCCATATGGCTAACTTTTTGCCAATTCATGCTCTGAATCTTAAAATATCCCTTTTTCCCCCTTAGGCACTACAGCTGGTGTGTCTGTCATTTGGTACCAGTTTTGATTCAGTACAAGAGCAAGCAATAAAGTAGCCATATGGATTCAACGCTACCACGCTTGATGTGTAGAAGTGTAGGACTGCAGAGCTGTCAGTTGCTGAATATGAAGACTGTCACTTATCTCAAACTTCAAAGGGATGTAGTGTTTCATCTCCACTCCTGTGTAGTAGTGAAAAGGACTCCAACTCTAGCAAAGGATATCACCGAGTCTTACTTGAGAATACCCAAGACTCCTTTGCATTCTTCTTGGTAGATTTATGATCGCCCCGCAGGTCTGTTTGTGCATTGAAAGAGCCATGTTAGGTTTGTGCTGGTGTCTGTTTTGGGGGGATGAGGAAGGACAAAAAGGGAAAAAAGAAGAGAACAAAAAAGGAAAATAAAGTGAAAAGGTACAGCATAGATTCACAGAGAAAAGAGACACCTTACACTTGTCTCTTTTTTGCAGTTTTATTACTACCAGGGTTTATGTTGACTATGACCTCGGGTTCTTTGAGCAGACTTAGTGATGAATGGGGTGACCCGATCTTCTGAAGAACCAGGACAGCTTTCCTGTTATCTGTTCCTTTTCTGACATCTCAAGGGACAAATATATCACCCTGAGATTAGTCTAGTTTACAGCAGTGTTTATGTTGCAAATGTGACTGTAGTCCAGAGCCCGCAGTTGTGACCTGTTGAATTCTGTGGAAATGGGCTTGTTTGCTCAAAATAACATTGCAAATTTTAGGTCACCACTTTCAAGTGGTGAAATTAGATTCACGCAATAACATCACTGTGAATTCATCTCCTGATCTGCAAGCACATGCTGGGAAGTAACTGCTCCTGCAAATAACTAGTGTTTGTTGCGTTGGGCTTGTGGTACTTGAATTAATTGCTCTGTTAACAAACTGCTGACTGAGTCTGAGAGAACACTGGGTCACTGGCAGAAATGCCAGGGTGTAGCGGGTTGAATGGTGATGATACAGAATGATAATACAGATAGTCCAGAACACCTGTGGTCACCGAAGGGAAGGAAAGGAAATCTGTGCATTACATTGTCTTAAGAAAGAGTTTCCAGCCAGTTGATGGTTAAACGTTTTTCCCTTGTGCAGACTGCTGCCGAATCTTTAACAGCACCAGCTTTCCTTAGAAATTGCTAACATACTTTTTTCTTATTGTCTTTTTACATAGCCAAGCACAGCTGCTAATGCATTAGCTAACATTAACTTTCATAACTCTCTACTAAATATGGAATGTATGATTTAAAGTTTAATAGAGATTTATAGAAGTTTATTTTGTTTTTTTTTTTCCCTGCTTGAAATAGTCATCTGACAGTGATGAAGAGCAAGACAAGATCTGGTAGAATGGAGAAAATTCTGGTTGCCCAAAGACAAGAGAGTGGAGCAGAAAAGTGAATTGAAAAGTGCATATCAAAACACTTTAAAAAAAAATTCTCACTTAGTTGACTATACTGTTCACACACTTGCTAGTCATCATTTTTTTTTTTCTGGTTCTATAAATTTAGTTTTCAGCTTTGTGTAAGTCACACTTTCTAAAACTATTTACATGTGAAAGATTCATTTTTTTTTTTTTTTTTAAGATCCTGTCTGTGATAAATATTAGTAGATAATTAGCTTTCTAAGACTAGCTCCAGGACAAATTTTGATAAAGAGCCTGTTGAAAGGGCCATGTGTTGTTGTCATTTTAGTCAGCCTGTGTCTGTTTTCCCCATGTATCTAATTTAGTAGTGGTCAGTTTGTGTTTGACATTGTCTGGAATGATAGACGTAACCTTCTCCATATTATGTAGGAAACAAGTATTTACTCCTATTATTTGAGATGCTTTTCCAGCATTTCCTATGTTTCCTTAACCGTTTAACTTCTGTAGTCATCTAAGTGTGATGTGATCCATCTTTTAAGTGATGATCTCTCTCAGCTGTTGGTATCATTTATTAATCCATCACTCCGTCAGTTGCAGCCTGGTCCTGAATCTTTCTGGACAGGCAGTGGTCTTTAGGAAGTGCACTTACATTGATGGAGTTGCTGGGTCTAAGTATAATCAATTTGTTGTTTCTAGAACTAAGTCCAACTCTCTTAATCTCTGTAACGATTGCCTCAGAGGCCCTGTTGCTCTTAAGTGCTTCACTCAGAGGTCTGCTTAGCTCTAAATATGCTGACTTCTAATTTGGCACTGACTGAAAGGCAAAGCACACAATACTTTGCAAAGGAATTAACCACAGTCCATCTTAACAGCAAAGAAAGTAGAAGCTCCACCTCAGAAAAAAACTGATTGAGATTAACAATTTCATAAAGGAGAAAGGAAAGGGATCCAGAATTAATTGGCCCAAATTCATTGTGGTCCTTTCTTTAGCTTCAAACCCTTGGCCTCTTTTTCATGCTTGGACAAACTCTCTTTCTTCCTTTTTTCTCTCTCCAAGCCAGAATTATCAATAGGATGTTTGGCAGCTTAAATGCAGAGAGTGGGTATTTTTAAATAGTCATGTTGGCCTTTCGCTCTGGAAACACGCTTGCCTCTTCCCCTTTTCAGATGGCTTAAGTGCAGTGCAGGTACCTGAAAGGCAGTGGGTTGTGCCTTGATCCCCAAGTGCTCTGCTGATGTGTGTTTTTTTTTTTTTTTTTTTCCCAAACAACTTCTATCATGTCAAATTTTACGGTCTGAAGCAGTCAAATGGAATATGTTCCAGTATCCTTACCCTGGGTCAGTTATCCCAAATAAACACTAGAGTTAGATCTTGTCAAAATTCAGGACATATTAATTCAACAAAACATGAAAGTGCTAGGTAGCACTATAGATTTCATCAAAATGTTGTCATTAAAATATGAAAATGCTTTGATATATATATTACAAACTAACATAAAAATATATATGAACAAGTATTTTATCTTTTTTTTTTTTTCCCCAAAATCAGCATATCAGAACATGCGGTGATTTAGAAATTGAGAATAATCTAAACTTTCAAATCTCTGTTTTTTCTACATGCTGGGAGCTTACCTTAATTTTAATTACATTGCTAGCTGGAGTTTGCAGTTTAATTTAGGCATATCTTATCTGTCCTAATAGCAGGATATCTACTGCCACTGACACGTAGCCTTTCCTTAGAGCGTAAGTTATATTTCTACAGAAAAGAGCTAGGAGAGTGTTGTGGGAAGAGCAAAGGAATGTGCTTGTCCTTACCAGCTATTCGGAGAAAAGTAAAGCTTATCAAATGCTAAAAAGTGTGTCTCAAAAGCGTGCTCTGCAGTTGGCCTGAATGGGAGAGACACCCAGGGTGAATGTGAAGCAGAAACAGCCTCAGCATGCCAGGAATTTGCATTGCTTCAAGCTTGTCTCTACCTGGGCTGAATTTTTAAGGGGGGAAAAAAAACCCTGGGAAGGTCCTGGGCTATCACCTCCCACCCTTGCAGGGTGCCTGACGGGAGACACACGTACCCATATCTTCCTTTCTCCCAGATTGGCATCCCACAAGTGAGAATATCGGCTCATGGTTTGCAGTCTTGAGTGGATCAGTGGATATTGTACAATAAGTTTGACTCCAGATAACAAAACACTAAAATGTAAAGGAACAACTGAAAAAGTCCCATATTCCTAAGCCCTGATGGCTAACAGAGAACCTGAGGAGTCCTGTGTCTTCCTGGAGACTGGAGATGAGGACAAACTTCCTAATTAGAGTTATCGGGAAGGGTCACCTTGAGTGGCCTGCACGTAACAGAGTGTGTCCCTGCTATGGCACCTGCTTGGAGAAGGGCTCTATCCTGGTGTCATTTTGGGGAGGGGGCTCCGGAGGTGCCACAGAGGAGGCTCTGGAGGTGCTCTCTGGAGGAACCCAAGGCCCTTTGCCACCCAAACGTGAGTGGCGGTGGGTCATTCTTCTGGCTTGGGATCGGGCCCTGCGAAGCTCCCTCCGCTCGTGGCTGTGGCTCTCCCCAGCGTCGGGCCCTGATGTAGCCAGACTAGGGAAGCCTCGTCGGAGATGCCGACGAGCTGTGATGAGTTTGGGAGGTTGCAGCAGCATTGCAAGAGCCGGCGCTGCTCACAGCACTCAGCTCCTCTCGCCCCGGCAAGCGGTGTCTCTGCTTCCACGCTCAGCGCAGTGCGTTTTGTGGAACCTAGGCTGTATATGGAAAGCATTTTTCCCTAAGGGACATTTGGATTAAATTGCTCTGAAAATTCTTTTTTTTTTTTTTTTTTTTTTTTTTTCTCTCCAGACTGGCAGCCTCATCGGTTTGATGTATAGAGCAGTTTTGAAGGCCTTTATTTTTACTGTAAACATTCCCCGCAGGAGTATTGCAGTGAGGCCGTGTTGATCGATGTCCAGTTTTCTTAGGTGGCTGGCCTTGGAGACCACGTACAGTTTTATGGCCAGCAGAACTCAGAGTCACGATGCTCTTTAACCCTCTTAGTTCTCCCTGCTGCTTTGCACTTCTTTCCTTAGGGCTCGTGACACTTGATCACGGTGGCGTTACTGCAAAGCTCCTTGCTCCTCAGAAGCAGAATTTTCCTGGTGTCCTTTTGCCATGGAGACTCAGTCATTGCCACTATGTTTTGTTTAGCCTAATGATCCCGCTTTGCCGTAGAGCAGTCGGCTCTACTCGCTTTTCTCTTCTGCCCTCTGGCTGTGCTGTTTCCCTGTTAATAGAGTCTTTCAGTCATCAGCAGTTGAATCACTCCCTCACTTTCATTCCAGGTTTTTTTGGCCAACATTATTCTGCCTCCAAATAACTCCTCTATTGTTATGGCTTATTCATTGGACAGGTTAATAACTCTTCTGTATAGGTATCTGTTTTTTCATCTAGAAAAATAAATGTAGAATTCAGACTTTTAGGTTACTCATTTTCCCTTGGGAATGGAAAACATGATGTTCACACGTTTATTTTCAAGTCCGCCTGGTAGCATGCAATTATCATTTTTGTATGACTAAACTGGGCAATTTAATTGCTTGCATAGATGCTCTGCAAGGCTGCGATGAAGAGCTAAGGTAGTTTAGTAAGACTCTGATCTGACACGAAGAACAGGATGATGCAAGGGCTTCTATAACTTTCTGAAGCATAATTCATAAAAATGAAGTCATAATTAGTTGATGGACTGAAATATTATTTTACATCTATGTATCATTATTTTCTGGTGCTTTCTGAATGCCTTTAGTTCTGTGTAATTTCTTCTCCTTGCTCCATAAGAGTATTTCAGCACTGGAGGGTTGTTTCCCCTCCTGCCAGCAATCCTGTTCATGAATGAAAGGTGCAAAGCGAAAAGGTGAGCGCTGTTCATCATGATACGCGAATGGCATCATTGTCCAGAAGACACAGGGCTCAGGAAGCTTGCTGCAATAGTGAATAAGCAGACAAGCAAAATAAATTGAAGACAGCATTGATTTTGAAACATTTGCCCTGACAGTAAAGTGAGGAACATTAGATTAGTAGCAATGAAAATACTGTGCAGAGTCCTCAAGCAGGAAGCATTTATTTTTTTAAAAAAGCATGAGCGTGCAGGGGCCGCTGGGTTAAATTTAGCCTCCTTTAGCTGAGGATATGAAACAAATGATAGTTGAAAAGAAACAGATAAGTCTGTTCTGCTTTTAAAGAACTAGCACTAGCTGTGCTATAGCATCCCCATGCAGTGAATCAGTTAAATGTTTACCTTATAAATATGAAATTTACTCAAGTTAAACCACTTACCAAGCTTCCTCATGAATTTAACCTTTGATACATGATTAGACTCGCTATAGTTTTATGTATACTTACTGTATTTTACTATTCAAATCTTCCCACATCCTTTATATTCAGCTTTAAGACACTGAGTTCACATGCACACCCAGCCAAGGTTATTTATTTATTTATTTAATTTAACATTAATTAAGATGATGCTGTGACTTGATTGGAAAGGTTAGGTACTTCCAAAGTTGAAAATATCTTGGTTTGAAGGACTATAACAAGACGTTAGGATGCTGCTACTGTCATTATGATTGCTGTGAGGGACCCTCAGAACAATTTACAGGACAGGGAAAGTGCTATAGCAGTTTCTCACCTAAAAGATGTAGCATTATAAAAACCAGCATCATTTGTCTCTTTTTTTTTTTTTTTTTTTGGTGTTTTTTTTTTTTTTTTTTTTTTTTTAAAGCCTCGGAGTGACTGTGATCTTTTATAAGAAGGTAAGGGATTGACCTTCCCTGTATGGATGAGGAGCTCCCCCAAGGATGTACGACAGCTTAGAGGAAAGCACTTATACTAGTGCAGCATGGAAGAAAGATGTAGATTAGAAAAAAATGAATACGTAGAGGATGAGGTCTGTGGATTATAAGGATTGCACTGAGTGAATTTATAAGACTTAAATGTAAACTGACTGTGAAGACCTAGAGATTGGTTTTAAATTTCCTAATCTACAAAGTGGTGATACTGAAGAGCAGCTTATGCACCAGTTCGGCTGAACAGGCAGCACTCAAACCAGACTTTCAACACTGAGCTTTCAAATTCAGAGAGACAGGCGAGGGGCTTGAAAAGCACATGATAGGATGGCTCTGGGACTGCCTGAGACTCCATGGGCTCACTCCTTTGATGCAATTAATAGTTTCCCTAACAGGTACCACAGAAGACAAGCATTGCATGAATATAATTCACTATAACTCACTATAATTGTGAAATAAAATACTAGTGCTTTGCTGAATTTTTACAGGAAGTAAAATTTCATTTCTTGTTTACACCTGAGACCATGTATGCTGAAAAAAGTTTGTATCTTGGGTATATCATTGAAAGTTGTCTGTATGAAACTGATCTCTAATGCTACCAGGAAATCCAAGTGATTCAAAATAAGTAACTGTCCAAACAGTTAGTGGTAAGAAAATTGAGAAATATCTTCCATTTGACCCATTTAGCTACAGGAGAGGAAAAACAGGTGGGAAGAAAATCATAGATTTCTTCTGCCTAGAACAAAGAAAGAAAAAGACTTCATCTTTTTGCTTTCCAATTTCCAGGGTGAAATCTCAACTTCATTAAAGTCAATGTCAGCATTATTTGATATCTTCGTGACTGGGGTTGGGATTTACCTTATTTTTTCCTGGTGTTGTACATGAGATCCCGTAGTAATTAGTTCACTATAATCCTGTTTGCCAGATTCTGGTCATATTTAAAATAGAGATCGTAACCCTACAAAATGATGTAGTATGCCAAGCCAAGTGATTTAAAGTCCATGCTATGTCTGGTAAATGTACAGATTTTTTTTTTTTTTTTTTTTTTTTTTTACTTAAAAAAATGTCAGTGTCATCACAGCAGTAGTCCATACTATAGAGATAATTTTGTAATCATAGTGCCAATTTATTTCTAACTAATAATAGCATATTTTCATCCATAAAATATCTTTGTTCACTCCTACTTATTAAAATATTTGTCATTTGAACTTCAATCTTTACATAGATACCAGTGTCTTGTTCTGACAGTTTTGTGCATCACAGCCAAAATGCGTTGGCTGCTTATTTCTTGTTTGTGCTTCTCTTTTGCTCTGCTTCTATAGCACATACACAGGTACTGTATGAAATATTCATCATTATTATGCCTGCCGAAAACCAGATAGATCACTGAGTTCTAGTTAATGCTTCTGGGGCCATATCCCATAATTTAAATAATAAAAATCATGAAATAACAATTTGAAGTGACATTAGTCTCCGATTCATATACTTTGGTGAGCAAAAATCATAGGCTTGACAAGCTAAGCCCTTTTACAGCACAGTTCATTTCTTTCCAAAACTGCAGTCATTACAACCTGAGCACCCAGTTCCTCAAACCTTTAGTGCAATGGAAATAGTACACGTTCCCCTCTGTTATTTGCCATTTTATTCCATTTCATTTTTTTCTTGCAAAATGACACCTTACATTTAGATTCAGAATTTAGAGTCAAGTTTTGGGCGAATTATCCTAATCCCCCAAAATATCTGATTTCCATATGGATGGACTTGAGACATCACGTTGGAAACCTGAAATTCTTTTCCAAAATCAATGCTCCTGCTCTTCTATTGTACCCTGCAGTTTATTCAGTTAGGGTTTGAGAGAAAGGAGAAATCTGGAAGCAATAGGTTTAATGACTAATACTAATTAATGTATGAAAAAAATCATAATTTGCATAGATAGTATGTTGGAGGATCTGTATATATATTGTGATTTAGAATCGTCATTGAGGTGGGAAAGAATCCCATCTTATTTATTAATAAGATATAGTGCATACATGTATAAATGAAAATATGTACCATGTATTGAGGTAACATCTAATTTTATTGCATTCTGTGAATTCTTCCTGTCCTCCGATCAAAGGCAAGTACAACCCTAATAGGTGTGCAGCGAAACACTCAGTTGATCAGCTCTGACTTAAAGTATATAAAATAAAGTATACTTATACAGTATATAAAATAAAGTATAGAAGGAGGTGAAAAGGTTTCTCCCCCTGTTTTCTGCCTTGTAAATCCCCAGCGATGCACAGTGGTGCTGGTTGCATGTCATGGAAGTCACTTAGGGAGCTTTACAGAGTTCCACGAGGCAGATTTGCAAGGAGTCCTACATATGTCAGGCTATAAATCTGGAAGTTCCATTATTCCAGAATCAGGAAGGCTACAGGTTGCCAGAAATGGGGGGAAAAGTTGCAACTAGTAAAGTTTGCGTGTGGAAGTACTCATTGTGTTTCACAACGGGAATTTGCGGCTAAGTGAAATTGTGGGAGGAAGACTGACCTCCTCGGAGGCTATCGGATAACAATATGAAGAGGGTCCTGGGGAAACTTCCACTGCTTGGAGCCTGAGCCACCTGGGTCTTGGAGAGGCAGCGTTGGGAAGAGAGCTGGGAAATCTGAAGATAAGCATCACAAATTCTTCTCTTTGTTCAGCCACCTCTGAAAGGCTTGGGAAAGCGTTTGTGAGAAATAGCGGTGAAATTAAACATTTCAGCTGGAAATACCCGCTGCGCAGAAAGCTGTGCTGAAAATGCAGGCTGCTTCACTGCACTAGCAACATATTACACCAGAGTTTCCACTTATTACTCTAACTCGACATCTTCTTTAGGGAGTCTTGTAAAATGGGGAACTAGCCACACTTTGGTAGTTCGCTGTTAAGAGCAATTGAATAGCGTGTTAAGGAAGCTCCCAATGAAATTGGATCCCCAGTATGTCAAATTAAAAGCTTTATGAAATTGGTACTTATTCCCTCAATTAACAGTTATTGCCTGAATATTTTAGTGTTATGTAGTATTAACTGTACAATGAAGGTAGTGGACAGCATGGTCAAAAAGCTTCTTGTAACAGAAATTACCTCCAATAAGGATCTTATGTCAGATTTAAATATGTTCTTACAAGCGCATTCCTCGTTTCTGCATGCAGCTGGTTATTACAGCTATATAAAAGATAGGCACATGCAGATGAACCGGGGAAAATTATGTATTCAGCAGGTCACGTCTGTGTGCAAATTTACCCTTTTTAGAGAGTATGATCACAGTAATTTCTGCAGTGCAAATTAAATGCACAGTTTAATTATTCATCTTTTCACTGTTCATGAAAGATCAGGTCCAGAAGTCAATCCTTTATCACTGGTAAATGTCTGCTAGGATTCAGAGGCAGGGTTCCTTGCATACAAACTGACTTAATAGTTGCCAGGCACTGAAAAGTGAATAAACTCGGCCTCTAAAAGTGTGAACAGTTCCCGTGCTCCCACACAGGTTTTCTGTAAGGGACAGCTGCCTCGGTGTCCTTCTGAGGTGCAAGTCACTTACGTTCCTTATGTTTTTTCTGTCCTATTTATAACATTCTGCCACAATTTGATTAGGAGATATATCTCCCCTCGCTAATGGAACTGTTTACTCATAATGGTAAGAAGTCAGAAATTCAGAAGAAAATATTCGGAAGAAAACAGTCTTCTGCCACGTCTGCCTGTCACTTTGAAGAATGTTTCAATTTCATTTTACTGCTGAGTATATCAATATGCCAGATCATTGTCATTCTCGTAGCGCGATCAGAATATGATAAATAAATGTGGTCAATTTAGCTCTGCTAGGGTTTAATTTACTCTAACAAAAGTGGCAAAAACTATGCACTCTCTCATTTTAAATTGAGAATAGGCAGCTGTGCAAGATTAGCGTGGCAGGAAAGAGTCCAAACTACAGTTCTCTCCAGGCCATGCGTGAGGGAGGTCTGAAATGAAAAGGCAAATCAAGTTCAGGACATCATAGTTTTCCACATTCCAAGTGCTGAAGCTAAATTATTATTTTTTTAATGTGTAATATCATATTTGATTGCAAAAAGAAAATTCAAAGAAACATCTGCACTTCAATGACTTTCATATTGCTGTTGTTTTATAATGATAGTTCACTTAGGAAAGAGCTGTTTCTGAATTGTCAGCACTGTATGTTATATGGGAACTAAGAGATATTATTATGTGCTATGGAAAGATGTGCTATAAGCTCGACCAGAGATTGCCTTGGAGCTCAGGGTGAGGTGGGTGGCCTTCAGTTGCTCATGCAGAAGAGTGTTACTAGAACTTGCATGGAGGTGAGTGAACACAAAAGGAATTTAACCCTGTTCGTTTTATAAAAACTTCGTACAGAATATAGTATAACTTTTTTTTATAAGGAAATATTCTATGATTTCATCCTCAGCAAGTGCATGCTCTTACTAAGGGAGGCATTTCAATATAGCAAATGAATTTCCTCTACTGGCTGCGAATAGATGATAAATAGCCTGGGTATGCTTATGTGGAGATGGGATGCAGTTAAACATTTTTGTTCTTTCTTGTTATAATTATGTCAGAAGGGTGGACAGTTGCAATAGCGGGATTGCCGTCTGGTGGCTTAGTGACTTTTAGCTCGTGCACAGTGCTGGTGACCATGCATAAGCTCTTGGAACATGTCCTGTGGGATTGGAAGCATCAGCATCTCCATTTAAAAATGTGCCTTTGTATTTTCCATGTACAGATACATATATGTATACACACATACACACACACACACACCCCTACCTATTGAATGTTTTATTTAGTAGTGATGGACACAAGATTAACCACGGTGAAATATCTTGCTGCGTTAGGACCATTCCTACCAACTGGATGCCATAGCTGGGTGGTATCAGTTATGTCACTCAGTTATTGCCTGCTAGGTGCCTTGGAAGCAAATGGAGTCTCTTTCATGGCTCTGGAGATCTTTGACTTTGGTGCCCCTTTCTGAAGACAGTTTACCTGTGTTTTAATTTTGTGGCTTTCAAAATTGATATTTATACTTAGAGACTTTGATAGGTACGTTTCTATAAATTGAGGTATAAATAGCAAATAGAGATTCTGTTGTAAGGTTTCTTTTACTACAGTGTGAGTTTAGTGGCTTACAGCCATGAAACTACACTACTGAGAAAAACAGAGGATGTTTTCTCTTTTATTACTATTGCTTTTAATTATGAAAGCAATTATTTCAGTGCATCGACTTCCTTGTCTAAAAATCTGCAAATTCCTCTGGTGGTCTATAAGGATCTCATCTTTTGTGGATTTTGCAGGTTCCCTTGTATGCCAGTTCCTGATGATGAGCTTGTTAGCAGAATTATATATTCTGCTCTTATATACATTTGTGCGTGTGTTTCTATGTGTATACACACATGCATATTCCTTTTACTACATAAGCAAGTTAATTCACTGTTACAGACAGCATTTTTCCTGACATCAGTACACTGAATTGTGTGATATAACCGACTTCCTTGGTGATCTGTTTAGTGCAGATATTGCTTAAAAACACAGGCTTCTCTCTCTTTCAGCTCTGTCTTTTCTCCTTTCCCTTCCTATCTGAGGTCTCTTTCTTGCACATACTGCAATTTTAATCATTTAAGCAATCTGTTTGAAGGAAAGAAAGAAAAAAAAAGGAAGAGAAGAGAAAGCTGTTTCTGTTTAAAAATCACTTAAGAGATTTAATTTGAAACAAAGTCAAGTAAAGAACTGAATTGGCAAAACTGAGAAGGTAATTGCTTTAAGTGGGAGGAGAGTGGCTGGAGACTAGGAAGAACGGAGCAAAAATCTGTTCATTTGGATCTGCAGCAGACTGAAGAGAAATACAAGATGTTTCCAGTACGGACCCTTTGGCACACTGGTGAGGATTTGTGGGAATTGGAGAATAGCAAGAACAGCATTTATTCCTGTAAACAGAAATAGTCAGCCTTGCAATGGGTAGCATAACAGATTGGTCTAAGTCAATGAAATCACGGGTGGCATGAAAAGGTAAATTGGAAAGCTCTTGTACAGTGCTTCTCCTAACCAAAGAAGTAGGGACATGGTCAGCATGTGGCAGCCTGGAACAAACAGCAAGAAATATTTACTCACACAATGTGTGTCTAGACAAGAATTTTTTGCTGTAACTTCTGTTGTATGTTTTAGGCTTCCAGGAGTTCAGAAAGCAGCTGGACAAATAGATTGGAGAGGGAAAAATCAACAAAACTTAGTGGATACCAAGGCAGTCTCTTTTGGCTTATGTAGTCACTACATTGTAGAGGCTGGGCAAGTCTGTAGAAGTGTTACTGCATTTCTCCCTTCTGCACACCTTGGGATATTGTCCTGGATGCTTTTGGAGGGAAAACACTGGGCTAACTGGACCCTTGATGTGGCTGCATTCTCATTCATGTGACCATTCTGCCACCCTTTTTTCTTTATGCAAGTGCTCTCCTGTCATTTCCAAACAGAGGAAAGTTGAGCACACTTAAAGGATTTGATGACCTCCTGTCCACCAGCTGTTGTGTTGAGTTCCCACCATGAGCGATTTGTATTTTGCAGCAAACTTCATTGAATAAAGAGTGAAGCTCTTGCCCTGGTAGTAGCTGTAGTCTGCTAATCCTTGCAGCATTTTCCAAGTATTTTTCAAAATAATATGAAATTACTAGCTTTGGTTGGAAAGTAATGGAGCTTTAGGAGAATGTCAGTAACTCCAGCAGATCTGACCAAATTATCTATTCATTGTGGGTGATTTAACTTGATTGTTTCCCCTGTTGCTCCAGTTTTGTGAAGCACCTTATCAACAAATTGCATTTTTTGACACAAAATCAGAAATAATGAACTGATGCTTACGTGCATTTTTTTTTTTTGTGTCCAGCAGCACACTCTGTGCAAGATGAGGGAAGAGGAAAAGATAATTTTAGCAGTTGATGCAGGCCAAATTTTCTTTCTCTTGTCATGTCTTTTGTTGTCAAGCTGTGTGAACCCAATTGAAATTCTGATTTTCCACGGACTATTTCACACCAAATACAGCCCCTACGCTCTATTTAAAAGTGTTTTCTTACATTACAAAAGAAAAAAAAATCCTTTTCTCCCCGTGCTTACTGATTTTAGATTAAGTGACATTGCTGTTTGATTTTCTGGTTTTAGGCAAGCAGAGGGACGCAAACTAGGAAGAACCTCTTGGCTTCTGAGATGTCCCAGTGACTCTGGAGCTCTGTGGCAACCAGCAGATCTCGTGGCAGGCCAGGGCTGACTCAGAAATGCTGCTCTGACTCGTGGCATGTGGTGGAGGGAGAGCGTCTCGGATGCTCCCTCCTAGCTCAGGCTGCTCTTACTCAATTCGTGTGGTTCGTCTCAAGACGTCAAAGCACAAAACTGTCCTAGGCTTTTAGAAATGTAAAATCTCTTAAGCCCAGAAAAGGGGAGCTTGCCACAGGTCTGATGGGAAAGAAGGACAGATGAGATTCTGCTCTGTAGAGGTGTGGAGCAGCACGGATGACAACCTCTGGCAGATGATTCTCCATCTGTTCTCCATGCTCACCTGCCTTCTCTGTGTCAACATGGAAGAGTTGCTGCAGAGATGAGATGACTGCCAAGCCTAATATGAGTTTGTTGGCAGATGATGCTTCCTGGGACCTATAATACTTGCTGCCAACCTGCCACATTATACAGACCTATTTTGTTATCACAGGACCCTCAAAAAATCATCATGAGAAATTCTTTTTCCTCGAAAATGAGACTGTCCCCAGTCTGTCTTGTGGACAGAATGAAAAAAGAGAAGACTGTGTAAACATTATAATTCATTTGTGTGTATAAAGATAGCTTTTACACACTGATTTCTTTTTAATTGATACATGGTAAGACCTTTTTAAAACATTAATTTGGAAGTCTCTTATAATTTCCTTATTATATTATAATAATCCTTAGCCCCAAGGAAACAATATACTTTTTCATGGACTCTTTTTCTCTGGAAATAGTGTAGTGACTAGATATGCTGTGGAACCAACAGCCAAAATTCAGAGGAAAGGGAGCAAGACTGTTCTTAATTGTTTTACTGCATGTAGTGTGTCATGAAAATTACAGGTTAGGTATGAATCATGCAGTCTGGTACCTAAAAACACAACGTGCTTATTGCATTTCAGTATTGATTCAGTTTTAAAGCTGACATAGCATCTGTATAAGAGAAGTTAAAAAAGACTACAAAAGGCTACAGTTATGCATTAGTCCATGCTGTCTTTTAATTTTGGCAGTCCTAGGAATTAGTTTTTTAACAAAGTAGATAGAGGCTTTTGCTTGTAATGTGGCTTTATAAAATGAAATGGAGATTTCATTTTGCAAAAATGCACTGATAATAGATTGTGTTCTGCAGGAGGCATTTAGCTAAGAGCTGTTTGAATACAGAAAAGGTGTGCGAAATGGTTACTGCATGGTGACTACTTGGTTAGCTTCCACTAAACGGAGGTGCTGGTTCTGGTTCCCTGTGGCTCTGAGTGATCCAGAGTGTTTGCACTCCGTGGCATGGCACAAGTTCTGCATAAAGAAAAGAAAAATATACATATAATCTGCCTTCTTAATTATAGTTGTTCCTGTATATACAAAGGCTTATAGAAATGTATATACGTGTAACGCTGCAATGTGCAGTTTTGCACAGAGTGCATCAAGAGATTTGAATGCCGTTTCTGTGGTCTATAGCAGCTGGTGGACAGCTTCACCACTAGGCTGTCTGTATGGATAAAAATAGCACGTTGTGCCTCGTCTCCCGCAAGAGCCAGGCTGAGTCAATGAGGAAGCGACTGAAATGGAGACAGGCGCCTCAAGGGAGGCAGCATCACCGCTGAAGCGGGATGTAAGGCTCCGCTCTGCGCTGCAGAAAGAGGCATCGAGTTTGCTGCCCTTTCTGGGAGCTATCAGAAAGGTCACTAATCTAAATAGATTCTCTCCAGTGGAACCTGGAAAGCAGAAGAGATGAGAAGGATCCGCAGTGCTTTTGGTTGTTATATAGGGATTATTTTCCACTCATTTCTTGGCCTTATCTTTGTGTATTCCTGAAAAGTGGAGCAAAATCTAAACTTTGCATGGTGTAAGGGGTTTGTTTTTATGTTGTAAAGTATAGTAGGGAAGCAGAGTGCTGCTAGAGTATGTGCATTAGTTGTACAAAGCTGTTCCTTGCCGAAAAATCCCTGAAGTAACAGAGATTAAGTATGCTGAAGTAGAAACGCTGTAGGACTGGCCTACTGTTGCATTTTATAAAATATATTTACTTATTTGCTTTTCTAGTTCAAATGGGAGGAAAAAATACGATATAATCAGGAGTTAAACTGAGCAGGGGAAATGAGGAGGAAAATATTACACCTGGTGAGTTCAGCTGAGAGGCAGGACAGGAGGCAAGAAACATGTTCCTTTTCTGGAGAAGCACAATTTTGTAAGGGAAGGTCACCACACAGTACCAGGTACACAGAAGTTTCTCCTCTTTTATGGCTGATGACAAGAGCTCTGTCAAATTGACATGACTAATGACAGCTCATAGAGGCAGGCTGGACAGTCACAAGTGTGTACTTTGAGGTGATAAGAGACTTAACTGTCTAAACACAAGGCAGGTTTATTTATTTTATTGGTTGCTCACAAGCTAAACCTTCTACCGCTGCTGAGCTCTGGAGGTAAAGCTGCATTTGGTGTCACAACAACCTGAACTGCAGCGTTGCTCCCTTACCTCCAGGATAACCAACTGTGTTTCCAGCCTACAGCCCAAGTACCCAACCTAATGTGCTCGTTTGTTGCCTCTCTCTATTTTGTGCAAGGTTTTCCAAGAGACATTAACCTCTTTTAGAAGAGATGGGGAGCAGTTGATGACAGGACTCCCTCTTGCTTGCTGAGTGCCCAGGGAATATGATTGCTTCCTAGTGGCTCCTGCTAAAATCCTGAGTTCATCATTGTTGCAAGCTCTGATGCTTTGCATTTTTTAAAGACTTTATCTAGACTTAGGACATGTATTGGATGGCTGAAAATATTCAGAACCCACCTGACAAGGTTCTGAGCAACTCAATATAATTTCAGAGTAGTCTCTAACTTTGAAGTTATTCCCTGGTTTTCAGGCACAGAAGTCTACTTCAACCCAAATTATTCTATGAGTCTGTGTTACATTACCTTGCCTTAACGTGTATATTCATTTCAGCAAAACAAAATTGCAGTCAAAATAATCTTTTGTCAATTTTTATGCCAGTCCAAGACATAGTGTTCACTTAACCACTACACACATAGGACAGGTACTTCTTCTGCATAACAGAATCAAGTGTTATGTTAGGAGGATTGAAAGACTGAAGAATGATGTATGTTTGAAATCAAAGATAACATATTTTTGAAGTGTGTTTCAATAATGAAATTTTGTACATAGGCAGCATTTCATTTCTGTAAGGCATTGTATAGTTTTGGTTTGTTTATGGAGAGTACTGCACAATAAAATCCAAATAACAGGATATGGCTGTATTATTTAGCACTGATATTTTTATAGGAGAAGCAGTTATACTTCAGTCTTTTCTTCAGCTATCATCAAAATGCATTTTGGCTCTAACTTTCTGTGGTGCAGAATGAGATGAGATAAATGATAGAGGGGGCTTGTTGGAAGACCTGGCTTGAAGTATATTTTCTTGCTATAGTACATGAGGCAGATATATTTAAAGTAGTTGTAATTTTGTGCACAAAGCACCATAAGAAGTCCCACCACTGATTTTTAGCATTTAATTCACAATAATAAAGTGATGCAAGATTTCTGATTGCTTTCAGAAATTGCCTCGTTTTGAAGGAGTATCAGTAAGAACGTACCAAATTCCAGGGAAGATCAAATGACAGAAAACAGTACGAATTCTGCTTGTGCGTGGGCTTTGGGTATGGGTTATACTTAATCGTGCAAAATGAAATACGTTTGGAATTACAATTTGAAATGTCAGTATAGGTGAGAAAGCATTGAATGATCTGTGTTTCAGTGATTCTGCAAAATCACCAGGTAAGTTAACGATTCATTATGTATCTTTTAAAAGTACCTAACTCCACGTGTCGTTCAGGGTACCTTGCTCAGACCAGGCCCTGCCACACAGTCACGTGCAGGGTATCTAGCTGTAGCTGCTCGGTGCTTTGTAGCTGTATCTTCATTTCTTTGAGTATGAAACCCAAAACGTGACAAGTGTGCCGGTACGATTAGGGCTGAGTTCCGAAAGGGTGAGCTCCTCCTGGAGCTCCTGGTTAATAAACCAGAATGCAAGTTCCCACCATCACAGCTTTGCCCCTAGGCTCTCTATGGAATGATTCCTACTTTTTTTTCCTGCATGGAGGGTGCAATATTAACTTCTGCAAAGCTGAACAGTCTTAAAGGTAGCTGGCTTAGTGCCTCATTCACAAGGGGAAGACAGACCTTTTGCAAAATGATCTCAATGATAATTTTTAGGAACAGAAATTAACAGGGTAGCCACCTTTCTCAGGGGATGTAAAGATAAACTAGCATGTGAAAGAGCTTTTCAAATATGTTTTAAAAAGGTGGGAAGAAGCTCGACCCTGTGCTGTCCACTGTCCTGGAAAAGTTCCCGAGCTGTGTGCTACTGCAGAGCATGACAGTGACATGTAATAAGAGGCTACTTATGACTAAATTTAAAAGGGTGCTTAGCATTGCATTTTGCAACAGATTAATTTTACTTAATGAAGAAAAATGAAGCGATTGTGAAATTTCCCTGGAAGTCGTGGTGCTGTAGAGCGTTCCTGAATTTAGAATTTGCAGCATGTCACCACTGCACAAACAATCCATTCTGGTTACAGTTTTAAGATTGCAATCTTGTCGACCTTAAACAATGAGTGTGCTAGGAGCTCTTGGAAAGAAAATGGGGATGTTATCTTAGCTAAATAACAGTTCTTTAACTAACCGTGGCATGAGTGATTCCTCTTACCCCCTACATAAACAAGGAGGAAGATGCTGGTTTCCTCTCTGTCTGCTGCAGTGTTTTAATTCTGTGAGGAGCTTTACAGTTACTGCAGCTGGGGTATGAACATAGTTGTGGTTGCCACTGTTGTTATGTTTATCTCACCTGCTCCGAGATTTTTGTTCTTGTTTTCCCATTGTTGCTTCAAAAATGTTAAGTGAAAATGTCTGGTTTCCACAATATGGGAAGATGTGGTAAAATAAGAGGTGTTTGCGAGTGAGTATTAATCATCAGCCAGTTGTAGCGAATAGCTGAGTCTCTTTTGGGTGGCAAGGGAGTGGGACAGCACATCAAAATCATAAAGAATCTGAGAATAATTTGACTGTGTTAGCACCAAAAAAGTCTGGATTTCCCTTGCGGTGACACTAAAGTGATTATTTTGGATATATTTGGATTGTCTTTGGATGGAAGATGGATTTCCTGGTGTGTAACCCTATGATCTCTTTCAGAGTTGCACCAGCAATTCACCTGTCCTCTGGCACAGCAGCAGTTTGCTCTGTTGGGTTCCTTGGCTTGGCCAGCAGCTCAGTTGTGACACATTTGGCTTCCTTTGGAATTATTTGGTGGATGTCACCTGGTCCTGGCACCTTACTGACATCCCAATTTTGTCGGGATTTTGTCTAACCCTCTCTGAATTTTTCCCTTAAACTTAGCAAATTCCTGTGACATCTCTGCTACAAAGCATGCACTGATACGGAAATCCCCTCACCACCTTCAATAGCAAAGACTAATACAAAGGATTCATTGAGCTGCTCTACTGGACGTCATCCCTGACTATCTCTTTTACCTAATCCAGCAATTTCCTTGATTGCCCCACTGTTTCATTGCTTCTATTTATTTGAAGAACTTCAGAATATTTGCTTGAGTGTCTCATGCAAGAACTTTTAGTTTTCTGTTTACATCTGACCTGCCATGGTGTGGGATTTTCTGGCATATTTGTTACCAAATTTAATTACCATTTGTTATTTGCTGATATTTTTTTCTGTTCATAACTTTGAAATCACAATGTTTATTTTTACACGTCTGTAAAATTAACAGTACTTCACAGAAGAGTTAAGGGCAGAATCTTGATGGAGGTATATGTTTCTAAAGAAGTCTGTGTAGGCTCCCACAAGTATATTATTTTGCTCTGTCCTGTTACGCAAGTGTTTTTGATGATCATGCAAGAATTACATGCAAGATCAATAATTTTTGTAAAGATAAGGCACTGCATGTCTTTCCAGGTGTTGCTATAATACAGTTCAGATACCTTTAAATTCCTCTTATATTTTGCAAAGCTTGATTTAGTGGGTTCTGTACCACCCCCCTTATTATGCAGTGAAATATCTCCTTTGAGGAACAACAACAACAAAAAAAAAAAAAAAAAAAAACAAACAAAAAAAAACAGAAGACCAATCAAACGTAGCAGAGCTGTTTCGCTGTGGTATCTTGGCTCAGTACTACAGAACATAACATTTTTTTCTGGAGTAAAAATTATCCAGGAGTTGAAAAGCAGCACCAGAATCACTGTATAATTTCAATAGCTGATAAAGAATAGCTCATGGACCTGTGCTTTTTCCATGCAAAAAACAGCTGCAGGCACAGCAAAGTAGTCCCAGAGATACAATTAAACTCAATCGTCTTCTAATGCGTTCCACGCTCTTTACAACTGTTACATTTTCACAGTAATACATTATTTAAAGCAACAATTATCAAGTGATTTGAATTGTTTCTGCGCATAATGTTACAATGGGAAGAAAACTATTTACATATAAACTCAAAAGAAATGGCCTTTTGAAGTGAAAAGACAGAAAAGTGAATTTAGCTTCAGCTTGTATTTGGATGCAATTACAGGAAGAAAATGAGTTCCCACCTGACAGCACAACAGCAGTTAGGAGGGAAAGTATTAGTTAAGTGAAATGATAAATGATATCTCAATGGGACACAATATTAGCCACAGCATCAAGCGATGGACTTGAAGGAGCTTAATAATATAAGTTTCTCTTGCGTATGGAAAACCAGATGTCAAACTGGTGAAAATATTATGGAACTGAAGTCAATAAAATCAGATGCAAATGTTAGAGCTGAAGACCTGTGTGATAGCCCTCGTGTCCGTCTGATGCTGTGTGTCCTTGGTTGAAAGACAACTTAGTGATCAGAGGAGCAGAGAGACGGCTCGAGGTTCCAAACGCTGGAGCTTCCAAGCCCTGGACGTGGCCGTCTCTTCCGATTTCGGCTGTGGCAAGAGCGCTGGCTGTGTGTATTCCTTGAGGGCAACCTGGGAGCTCTGGCCTTCTCCCAAGGGCTCTGTGGGGATGTGTGTCAAGCTCAGCCTGGCAGAGAAGCCAGGGCAGAGCTCTCGACCTGCTTTGAAGCAGATTGGAGAATCCTTGGGCTAGTGCAGGGCTTTGAATTTCGCTTCGATCAGTTTTATCGTAGAATCATTACGGGTGGAAAAGACCTTTAAGATCATCAAGTCCAACCATAAACCCATGACCACCAAACCTGCCAAACCACATCCCCAAGTGCCTCATCCACATGTTTCTTGAACATTGCCGACGACGGTGACTCCACCTCTTCCCTGGGCAGTCTGAGCCCTTGTTGGTTTGGAGTCTGTGCTTCCTGGAGTAGATTTCTGTAGCTTTGTTAGCCTTGTAGCTGAGCTGACAGTTTGGAGCTTCTTATTAAGTAGATAGTTGTGTCCTCAGGTGCAGTTAATTCAGATCTGTTAGCAGATTGCGCTGAAAAGCTACCGTTTTGAGTGCTGTTAAATGTCAGCTTTTAGAAAATCTCAAATTGCTTTTGTGTCCCAGTGTCTGCCACTGAGGTGGGAGAATGTGCTGGCATTTTTGAGAGTTATATAATATTATTAAGTAAATAAATGCGAAGTATTTAAGTTGATGCAAGTCTTAAAACTGAGAAAGCCCTAATAAACTCGTGGTGAAAGCTGTCCTCCTCTTGTCATTCTGTCAGACCGCTCTGAAGAGGTGTAAGAACATGAAGAAAATGCATCAAAATTTGAAAGCATAGCAAACTTGATGATAAATTATGTATTTTTGTTTTACATTTTTTCTTCAATAAACCATTTTTTCAAGCATATAAGGGGAAAACTGAGTAGAAATACATCTGCCAGGCTTATTTAACCTCTGCACAGGAATACAGATGGTGCATTAATCATAATATAGATCCTCAGTTATAGCCTTGAATACTTGGGGAAGCAGTGATGAGAGTGACACCATTGCTCTGAGCTGTGAGTGCAGTGTGTTGAAGTCATTTTGTCTTGAGTGATTCTACTGACAATATTTATGAGAGACTTTAGGCTATTAGACCTTAGCTAACTCTGCAGCTTCCTCAATATTTGGGTATTGTCTCTAACCATTCCTCCCCAAAACCTGCTATATCAGCTTCAGTTTCCCAGGAGGACGTTCTAGGAAAGCAATATGCATGGGTATAAACATGCGTGAATATTTGCAGTGTTTTTTGAACATGCAGACATCCTGCAGGGTGAAGATTCCCCATTTATCTGGTAGGATGGCTTATGTTGATAAGGTAATTCCAGTTTGCCATGAGTACCAAAACTGGGATCAGTCCCCAAACTCAAAAACACACCCGAAGGAGTAATATTCATCTACCTTTAGTCTACTTTTGATTTAGAAAGACTTTAGGTTGTCTCAATGTGTTTACTCCCTGGCCCTTTCTGCGATGATCTCCTAAAATGCTCTTGCTTCTTTATTACTGCTTTTTCACTCCTTTTTGTTTTCCTTTTGCAGGTCTCTGTGTTTTGGCATAGCAGAACAGCCCTTTGCTCATGTTGGCTGCCCTAAACTCACTATTTACGCCATGTGAAGGATTTGCAGGTAAAACGTTTGGCTTCTGCTACTGATGACTGGCTGGAGAAAAAGGAAAAAAGTGCTGTCTTATTCCCCTCTTTTTGAGCAGAATCCTGGGATCTAGAGTAGCTCTTTTTGGTGGCATTGAATTCAAATTACCATGAGGTAGATTTCCGCTCCGAAGGTCTACACTGCACTTGACTATGCTGTGGAGATCCCCTAGCTACGTTTCCAGTGACTTAAGGATAAGAAGGAATGTGGCCATGTTATGCAGGCCCTTAGCTAGCCTCGTATTGCCCACAGAGGAACCAACTGCAGATTTTCTTTGTCTAGATGAAAACTGCTTCAGACAGGTACGATGGAGAATCAGGAAAATGTAGAAGGAGTGTGAATTTGGTGCTAATTAACCCAAACTGAGAAACCTAAACTTTTGAATGCTCAAAAGTTGAAGCTCAATCAGCTGAAGATCTGGCCGATCTTCACAGCCAGAACAAGAGAGTCCTCCTTGTGTGTGTTCTCCTCACCTCAAAAACATTCACCACTCATTTAAAATTGTTCTTTGGTGGCAGAAATGTCATTCACTCAGGCAGTTAGTGTAAGCACACAACTCCCACTCATTTGGCTTGAAAAATGGATATGAAGGCTTGGTTATTGGAAATCTGTACCATGGCAGAGATTTTTATTGAGGGTGCTTAACCTTGCAGGGCTGTGATTTTTTCTCTCTTTAAAGTCACAGTAAAAACATCTAATTACAGAGAGCTATAGATGATTTATTTTATTTTATTTTATTTTATTAGCATGTTCTAGCATATTGTACTTTTGTCATTAGTGATGATGATCATATTTTCTTGTGGCAGAAAAGGTAACGTTACATACTGTCGAGATCTTCCTACATGAAGATCTTCCTACATATGAAAATCAACATTTTCACTGTCTTGGAGATTTTCTCCTCTTTTTGCATAAGAAGTACCAGGGTTTGTTTCCTTTGCATTATTTTTGGGAAAAGAAATGACAATGATCTGTTTGCCATCTATGGCTTAGTTCTTTGGAGTATTCCGTTTAATAAACATCTATAGTAATGCTCTTTCCAAATGAAATTTAATTAAGGTGTTGTTATATTCGGAAGTGGAGGGAAGTGATTTCTAAAGTCACAACTGTGAAGATCTGCCCATTTGGATTTGTTTACAGAAAGAGGGAACTCCCTCTCCAGATTAGTTATTCCAGTGGGCAATAAGTTTGCGCTGGCATCATGTGCATACCAGCATCCTAAAGAAGGGTGGATGTTCAGTCACTACTTGCATGGAAATTATAAAATGGAGATTTGCCCCAGAGTACCTTTTTTTTTTCTGCATGCTTCTGGTGTGGAATCATTACTACACTGAATTACTCCCCCTACAAAACAGAGACCACAGTTTCCAGTATTTATCCCATAAGATATTTCGTAAATATAAGCCTTTCCATGTGTAGAAGTTTAATAAGCCAGGAGGTCCATGCTGTCAGAAAGTTTTTCCAAAGGCATGCCTGTTCCTGTTCATGTTCTCAGGGCCCTACCGATCCCTTGGTTCACATGGTTTGCCTTTTCTTCCCAGTTCACCTAATTTTTCATTACTGTGTCTGAAATGAACTTGGCAGCAGCAGAAATATGCTTTAAGTGACAAAATTAATCCCTGCCTGGTTAAAACAAAACGAAGTGAAAGACAATAAAGCCTTTAAACAATACTATTTGAGATTTGAAAGAAAGCAACGAGGCATATATCAAGGGTAAAAATACATTTTAACTCCTTAATCTTCTCTGAAACAATAAGAGTTCTATTTAAAAATCTGGGATTTGTACTTCGATTCCTGTTTGTCATCTTTTAATATTGAAATGATGCATGTAAGACATCTACATAAATGTGGCCTTTCAAATAATTAGAACTGAAGTGTAAAGTTGATTATTGCTCTCCAGTCATCAGATGTTAAATTAAAAAAAAAAGCTGCATTTTCATTTTGCATATGTCACAAATCATTCAGTTTACAGTCACTGTTTACCTATTGAAGTAATACCACTTTTGATTTTGTATTGCCAAGGAATATATTGCTGTTTCCTTAAATGATTAGGCACCTGTAGTTACTGACTGCAGGATGTTTGTGAGCATCTCTTGATCTATATCTTGTACATGAGCTTCTATTTACCAAATTTTAATATGCAAAAACTCAGATATCAGGGACATTTCATGAGCAAAATGGAACACTTTTACATACCTTTTACATATGCTAGCAAGGTTTTTTTGAGGTTATCTTTACAGTTCATGTATATACATTTTGATCTGGATGTCTGAACATACTGGCTAACACATAATTCAATCGTGAGTTCTAAATGCGCTTTCCATTGATGTCCTTCATTATTTGATTAGCATTTCTGATTTGATTATACTTAGCAGGGCCATCTAGAAGATGAAGTCATATCCCTGGGTCAAAGGGTGCCTGTTCAAGCACAAGAATCTAATATATGCTTAATTGTATACCTTTCTTAAGTTCTTCCCTAGGCAGAAGACACCTAATGGCTTCTTGAGATTTGACCTTAAGCCAGGTCAGGCAACACTTAGTTCAAGTTAGCACAGCTGTATAATCTCCAGGGTCTAAAATATTCCAGTGCATAAGATGTAATAGAGACCACCTGGTACAACATTTGTGGATGGAACTTCTACCTCTCCCTAATATTGGAGCAAATTGACAACATAGTGCTACCAGTTGCAGTATTCATATTTCCAGTGTAAGAGTACGTATTTTCATATGCTGGATATAGAGATATAATCTGTTGAGGGTTTGATCCTTCTCCACACATCACTGGTAAAATTTACTTGTGATCTCCTGTAGGAAAAGGCCCCGCTGGTCTTGAGTCTGTAGGTGTGAAGTAAAACTAACATTCTGTAGAGTTGCTCCGAGTAAGGAATTCACGATTTGGAGTCAGAGGTCTATTGAAGCAATCTGTACGTGTGAAGGTTTGAGTTAGCACTATTCCTGCCCTCCTGCTCTCTCAGAATAACTCCACCAACTTTCTGACTTGTGCTCAAATGCGCCTTGGCCTTCCCAAGAGAGCAGGAGCTGTGGAAGGTGAGATCTGCACTTGCCCCTTTCATCGTATATTCACTGGTTTGCAGCTAGCAGCAGGGAGTAGTGCTGTGCAGTGAGTGTTTTCTGGGAGACTTAGTAAGAATCCAGAATCATTTATGTCTGTCCTTATCTTTTTGGTTCCTTACAGAAGTGTCCCTTTAATTTCTTAATTCAGCATTGCTTGTAAGTTACTTGAGAGGGTACTCGAGGTAGTAACTACAACTTTTGTATATTGGGAAGATTAGATCATGTCCATATCACAGGCACCTTTATGAAAAGTCGAACCTGGGAAATGAATCTTGCATCGTGTATTTACCAAATTGAAAACAGTGCTTGTCAGGGTGAGCTCGATGTAAAATAGATTGTGCTGTCATTTTAAAGCTGTCCTGCAGGTGAAAGACTACACGATGCCTCGCTTTTGGAGCCTTATTCATTTGGGAAAGCAAATAATCTTTCTTTGTCTATCCTGCTTTTGCATTGCACGTCTTTATTGAGATGAGCAAGAGTCCTGAGAACTGGCACCGTGATAGACTCATAAGCATCTCTGGAGCTTATCTATGGGCTGTCTCCTGACAAGGAGCAATGCAAATGAGAGCTTTTGCGCAGGCTGCAGGGTACCTGGGCCAGTGCCTGGACTTTCTGCTGAACAGAAAACAATTAGAGCACCTTTGCTATCCACAGAGCTCTTTCCAGCAGTGGCTCAAATTAGTTCCACATCGTGCCTATATCCTGGGAGACTTGGTTTACAGAACAGACCACTTTAAAGGCTTCTGCTGTGGCTGCTTCTGTGCAGTGGGAAGCCACTTCTCTTTTTAAAAACTTAAGTGAGTCAGTGGGCAGTGAAATCGAGGAATGACGAGACGACTGAGGATGTTGTTCAACCTGCATGTCTTCTGTGAGTGAAGAGATGCTGGCTGCCTTTGCCATTGATGTCCCTTGCAGGGGAAATTGTTCATATATAAATCCAGGATCGCAATGTGTAATTAGCTAGTCATTCTGGAAGGAAGCTGGTGCTGGTGTTTGGCTTGAAATGGTCTCATTTGTTCCCAGAGCTTAAGTCCTTTGCACAAGTTATAGGCTACTTATCAGGTACAGTAATTTGTCCAAGGCAATATGGATCTTTGCAGCCTCTTGAGAAACCATCCTCTGTATTTTTCTTTAAATCACACTTTTCTGTAACTTCCCTGCATGAGTTTGTTGATGATGTTAGCATGGAAGTTTACTTTTCTGTCAGGAAGTGACCTTGCAGCATTTTGAAAAACTGCTTGAACTCACATCACTCTATAGTGAAGAAAAAAATAATAAGAAAAAAAGGGATATTGCCTGTTCAAGTCAATACCAAAGCTCCCATGAATTCCATTAGGAGCTCAGGCAGGGCAGTGCAGAGTAAAACTTGAGGTAAATCTGGATATTGGTAGCCTTTGTACAGTTATTCATATAGCTTTTCTTTATACAGTTCTTCAAAAGAAGCTTATTCCAAATTGTTTAGACATTGAAAATACCATTCTGCCTCTTCGTAAGTATGGCTGAAAGAAAAGGACCAGTCCCTTTTGTATGTTGACAATCCCTGACTTTACACGTGGACCCTTTGGAGCAGTTTGAGCTGCACAAATAACGACTGGTGTCATTGGCTTCTCTTATCTTGACCTTGGGCTTATCTTATCACTACAGACCGGTGTGTCAGTCAGGACTGTTGGCTGAGCGTAGTTGCCATCACTGGACCTGGTGTGCTCTTCTTCCTGGGGTGCTGCAGAATTGCACCCACCTGAGCATCTCCCTCTGCATGCCTTGCTGTGACTCAAGGCTCCCCGTTTGTCTTTCCCTGTGGAGCATCCCTGCTCTGTGACACTGACTTTGAACTCAGGTGGCGTGGGATAGGAGTGTCGTCGGATCTTGACGGGAATAGCTGCGTTGCTTCAAATGACTGCTGCTAACCCCAGGGTCTCAGTGTTGCCAGCGTGGAACATCAGAGAGACACCTCGGGCAGCTAGAGCTAAGACAAAAGACAGACACAATTTAATGAGTCAGTAAAGAACAAAAGAGGAGACAGACTATCTTTGTAATGCCAGCAAGGCCAATGCGTGAGAAAGCTAAAGAAATGAGGCCTCTGAAATAGGCTGCATTAAGACCTCTCTGCTTCAACATTGTGGTGTCTGTAGTAGAAAATGATGCCAAATTTGGCAATAAATAGTTGATTCAATAGCTGTAGCTGGAGCACGTGATAAACTGTATTGAGTGGAGAATGGCTCCTCAATTACTACACAGAGGTACCAAGAGAGAACCAGAGCACTGTCTTTATCTTCAGTTTAAGCTTCAGTGAAGCTATTAGTTAATATCTTGATTAACAGGTAACCAGCTTTCTGTCCTGACACACCTGTTTGATGATAATTTTTGATAAATGGCTCACAGAAAAGGTTATACAGTTAACAAAGGCCCAGATTCAGAATGCTACTGGTATTTGTCAAAAGTTTTCTTGGCAATATTATCGATCTGAATTGGCATTGATGTATAAATTGATAAACTGAAAGGTTGGCCCTCCTTGGTCTTAAACTGAGCACAGTATTTCCTTGAAATCTTGAATATGCCAATTGGAAGTGCCTTCCTCTAGTTCAGTTTGGTGTTTAGATTTTCTGGCCCAGTTTGGTGGTTTTTTTTTTTTTTTTTTTTAATTTGCCAATTTAGTGAAATTTAGTGATAGGTAATTTGGCTGGAAAAAAATGGAGATCTCAGGTCTGGTTATTAGTCTGTACATAATGAACATCATGTTCATGTTGTGACCATCAACATTTTCTCAAACCATGATATAATCAGCTCACTATTAATATGTGCATGTATGTTACCCAGCAGTTGGTAACTGCTAAATAATCTGGAAGCCTCATATGTGATGTTAGAATATGCTTAACGATACGGAGATATATAATATAGGAGATATATAGTATCAGCCTACTGTCATGTCTTATGATCCTAAATTGGGTACAGACCTTTAGTAGCAAAAACTTGGACTGCCGGTTTAATGTTTGTGTTTGCCTCAGTCATATGACTCTATATTATATAGCAGGACAAAATCACTTATGGAAGTACTTGTAGATGAAGCTTTCATGCACTTTTGTCAGCAGGGCATTCAGTATCGTTTTTCGCATAGAATCATAAAATCCTTAAGGTTGGAAGGGACCAACCTTACACCTCAGCCTTTAGAGATCGTCTAGGCCAACCCCCCTGCACATGCAGCATCACCTAGAATATGTAGCGCAGGGATATTTTTAGGTGAGAGTATATCCTGAAAATCATCCTTATGAGTGAAACTTCAGACCATAGAACATCCAAGATATTCTCAGGATGCTTTCTGAAGTCTTCATGTGAAACATATTGAATATGTGGTGTCTGCTACGCAATGCCGGACTCTGGTTGTCCTTCCTTCCTTTGTCCTCCTCTTGATCTCTTCCTGAAATAATCCTTCCAAAAGGCTTTAATGTGATGATGTTACGTAAGGCCACGTTTAACGTAATGGGGGAAACCAACAAAAACAGCAGTAAGATCCTGTAGAAGTGATAGGATTCTGTGCACCTATTTGAATGTTCACTCTTTTTTTCCTAACCCTGCTTGTCTTCTCCAACAAGATGGGATATGCTTTGGAGCAGGGACTGTGCTATATTAGCTGTGGTGTTTTAAGAGACTGAGGATTCTTTAGTGATTTTCTACAGTGCCAAGTGCCCCTGCCCTATGAACAAGGATTAGCTGCAAGGAGAGCGGTTTTGATGATGTCTTATGTACTTTTCCATCCCCATCCAGCTTCCCAGGCAGCCTGACACCACATCAGCTAAGTGCAGAGCTCAGCCAGGACTCTGAAACAACCAGCTTGTACAAAATGGAAGGCAAATATCTGAACAAGCTGTTAACTGTTAACAAGCAAAAGCAGTGAGATGCTATAAAATGAGTTGAGCTATTGTGCTTACTTTTAACAAACGTCAGTTTCACAACCTTTGATTAAAGCTAGCTTTGCTGCAAATCAACAGATTTTGCTCCGATTGCTTTATAATGGGTCGATCCACCAAGCATCTGAATTCAGCACAGCATCCTTGTACTAAGCGAGTTCGCGGAGCTATTTTGAGGGGAGCTGCACATTCAGGAATCCTGAAAGCAAGCTAATCAACTTACAAGACTAACTTGGGAAGCTCTCTAGTAATTCTGTTCACTCATACCCTTTTATTACCACTCAAATTCCCTTTGTGGTGGAAATATTAAATGTATATTTGAGGCAACTAAATGAATGCAGATATTGTAGTGATGGGAAGCAGTGATTGCTGCCAGACAAGGAAATGATTTAGCTGTGCATGGATGGATATATCTTCTATTAAACACACAGAATAACTGTTTGATGTTTGACTTTATTTCTGCACAAAGGTGATATATAAAGAGGAAAAAATGAATTTGCATCTTGCAGCTTACATTTCATCCTCATGTACAGAGGAGTCATGAGAACATAGAGATGGTTTTAAATATATATATTTTTTAAACTTGGAAATACCAAAATGTCAAGACGAGTTTTCCCTGTTCCTGCTGATGGATTCCCAGTAGGCCTTTTTTCAAACCACGTTGGCAGAAATGAGGACTTTGAATCTTTAATAAAGAAATATTTTTCCCAAGTGGTTTAGTTATATGTACGTTAGTAAAAACAATGTTGAAAAGCCTCTCACTCTGCATCTCAAATACTTAAGGTTTTATTTTCAAGGTTGCTATGCTGCCATACTCATGTCAATTCTCCATTTGTCCCCAGAACCTCCCAGAGCAGATAGTCTGATTTTTTTAACAATAAGCACAGGAGGAGGAATTAAAAAATAAGATAAAACTGTAATTAAGATTGCATTTTCCTATACTGTAAGACAGGGAAAATACATCCCTGTTTTTCCTTTGTTGACTACCTTTAAACCTTGCCGGCTCCCTGAAACCTCTTATATAATACATATAGAGTTTTCACTGGGAACACTAGGATAAATTCAGCCCTTGCTGCTTACAGTAATTGTTGCAGTGTAAAACCTGCCACCATGAATACAAAGACACTGCTTTCTGCAGTAGAAATGTTGTCTATTACCTGCTGAAAATGCAGGGGTCGTGTAGGTCTCTTCTAAGGAAGCCATCTGCATTGATTCAAGGAACTGAGTTAAGATATTATTTAAACATGATTCAAGATGGATAGACAGATCAGATCTCTCTTCTCTGATGATATAAAAAGGGGTAGTCACTATGTATTGGATTTTGAGGGGCACTCTCAGTGGGAAGCAGGAAAATATGATCATCAGGAACAAAGTTGATGGATTTTAACCTTAACCTTTCCTAGATGGCTAGGTGAGTTCTTCAAAATGTACTCCCAAGAGTACATTGCAGAGATGCTTTATGCTTTAAAGACTATTCCTCCAGTGAAGGAAGAAGCCCTTGTATAATTTTAAAGTTGTGGATTGTCATTTCAGCTTTCTGAGTGCTGAGTCCAATGTGGGGTGGTGAAAGCTATGGCTCCATTTGTGACCAGGCTGTTTTTCCTTCCTTTTTTTTTTTTTTTTTTTTTTCCTATCCATCTCTCTTTCCTTTCTGCCTCTGAAACAGTAGAAAAATCTAAGCAGAATGAATGAAGAATCCCTTTCCTGGGGAACAAAGGGTTTCTCGATGGGTAGATCTGATACTTCAGTATCTCTGCCAATGTGATGTGGCCAGATGATATTAATGACAGGAATCTATGTTATGCCAATGGAATGTGTAAATTTTTAGACTAGAAACATGTAGTTTAGCTTTATAAACATGACTTACCTGCTTCTACCAAAGTCTGATAGAGTCCTGATTTGATCATTTGTTGTGATTAAATGCGATGCTATTAAGCTGGAATTGTACAATTGGAGTCAGGTATTGTTTTGAATTGAATTGTTTAGATAAATAGTTCCTAGGGATAAACAACTTTCAGCAGTGGTGCTTCTTTTTGTTCTTTCTTTCCCTCAGTTCTGTCTTTTAGCTTTTTATTTCTGCCTTGTAAGTATTGTTAATACTAGCAAATTTAAAAATTACATATTAACAGATACTGATGCTCTTAAACAAGAATGGAGTCTAACAGCAGTATATTTAATTTTGACAGAAACACCTTTTTCCCTCTCTCTTTTCCCTCCCTCTCTAAGGTATTGCTTAGTACAGGTGGTGTGGGAGAAGAATGAAGCTTTTCCCAATGGTTAGTATTCAGTCAGCATGTTTTGCATTCCTGATATATTCCAGATCTTTTCAATTTTCAATTGCATAATTTTAAAAATCAGCAGGAGCAATACTTTATAATGGCCAAGTGAGATACATTTAAAGAGAAAATGCTGCCATCTCCAGAGAGAATATCATAATCTACAAAATTACCATGTTTTGGCTGAGAAATAGAATAAGAATTGAAGTAGAACTGATTTTAAGGCCGTCTGAACACCTTTATATCTTCTTCTTTCTTCACTAGAAATTGTGCTACCCATCATATTTTATAACAAAGAGGCAATTAAGCCAAACAAGACTTAATATAGTGTGTTTAATGTTTTGCATTTCATGCCTGACATACGCATTTACTTTGGATATGTGCATTTGCATTGTCCGTGTACAACAGTTGGAAAATTTTGGACAAAATGATTGCTTTCTATCAAACATGAGATATTTTGCAGTGATTTATCCCTTTCTGTTAGTTTTTTTCCAGTATGGCTAAGGGAAGGGCAAAACAGGGAAATGGGAGTCAATGGGGATTGTGTATTCTCAGGGCGAATCAAGGTTTGCTGGCTGCAGAACAGAGGAGCTTCTGTCTGGCTTCCAGGTAGATCCCCCTTGCATGAAAACACAGATAAGAGAAGAGACAGAAAAAATGCTGATTTATGCGCGTGTTTCCTGAGTTTGTGACCTGTAGCCTAGCTGCTGCACAGGGCAGATAGGGATAAATGTAAGTGCTTATCTCCTTGCCATTTCACATTGAAAAACTTCCATCTCGTTTAGCAAATACAATATTGGGGTTTTTTTGCAAAACTGTTAAAAATTATTTAGATTTGGTTCAGTGTGGTGGAAAACAAAAGTTAAAACTATGAAAGATGCCAGCATTGAATTTTTCATTACCAGACTAGTTCACAATTAGTAATCTGAGAATATCTTGTAATGAAGTTGTGAAATGAATCTTTTCCCACATTCATTCACATTATTGAATGGAGTGAATGTTGGTTATGAGTTGACATAAAGTGGGGAGGACCCATAATTTCTCAGAGGGGTGGAAGCACCAATACCCAAAGATCGATTCCACCACAGCTTCAAATCTGACTGCTCCTGTCTTCTAAATGGTGCTTGTGTCTTCATCTTATGCACTTCTAATAATAGAGGTGTAGTGTAGTTTCTCGTATACCTGTAATAAATTGTTCATATTGAATTTGTTTGATGCAATCATGATATGGAGAGTACTGTTAATAATGACTGAAACCATCAGTTTAGGCAGAATCAACTCAAGTTCTCCAGAGGAGTAATCCGCACCGCATTATGTGTATACTTTTACATCCTCGCAGGTAGAAACACACTTAGGATGTTCTTAGCACTCTCCTCTTTGTGGGCTCGTGTCAGATGTACAAGTGTTAACATTTGGACCAAAGCATCTCTGTCATTATTTTCCAAGCTGAGCAGTGTTGCTGTACTGTAAAGAGGCACCGCAACTGCTTCAACCTATTCTACATCACTGTTGGCTTCTTGGCAAGGTGAAAATAATGTTTCTGGGTGTCTCTACCATGCTTTGACCCTTTCGTGGCAGAAACAGAAGTAAGACACTGTCTCCCACTGAGAGTGCTGTGACAAGATGGGCCTGACTTCTTGATACCAATAGGAGGTGAGTCAGTTACAGAATTTAATACAAGCTCTTGGCTACCTAGTTTAGCTCATCATTTCCCATATTTACTCCAAATTGGGATAGGGTCAGAGTTTGTTCTCCTTATCTACACTTTATTATTCTGCCTGCTTCCTCAGAGCCATTCTGGGAATTTTTCCAAACTTCTACCATCTGTGCCTCTTTGCACACTGCGAAAAAGGGGATGCTCTCTAACTGAGCTACAGTGAACAGCCCAGGAGAGATTTATACCCTGACAAACAAGTCGCTATCAGCTCAATTTGCCTTGCTTGTTAGGATTGTGATTAAGAGCGAAAGTCTGACTCACTGAAAAACTGCAATTGCTCCAACTCCAATAGCCATCAGCAGAGCTGCTTCAGCCATATGGTTGCTATCGGAGCATGGGTACCAGTGCTGAACTTGAAACCCTTGACTTTTCCCAGCAGCTGGAAAACTGGAGAAACTGAATTCACAGCCTGTGCTCTGTGTTTTACTAACTTCCAAAAGCTTTGTAAATGAGATTTTGTGTTTACTTTTATAAAGCAGACTCAGTTAGGTAGGGGAGAAAAGTGAATATATTGGCCCATGTTCTCAAGAGGACGTGAGATGGGAATCCCTGCTCTTCATGTGATGAACGGAAGACTTCAAGGCTTTGGGGCTTTGGTGCTAATGCTGTCCTGCTCAATAGCATGTGACAGAAATTACTTATTCAGAAATCATTCTTTTTCTTTCAACCCTGTAATCTCAGAAGCCCTGCAGAAGGCTCTATAGGTATCAGTCCTGCTCTTCTGTTCCCTTGCTCTACTTCCATTCTGCTTCACTTCCATAGCTGTTTTTGTCAGATGAGTGGTGTGGGTCCATGTTCTTCTGTTGTACCAGGAGAAGCAACATCAGAAATTTTCATTTATCAAAAAGACTGGTAAAAGAACAGCTAGAATATTTGGGGGAATATTGTCACAAATTTTCGTAATGAGATTTGAGAATGTTAGAAAAAAATATTCTATAGGCCTCCTCTGGTAACTTCTTGTGATGTACCAGAACTTTTGAAGGATAATTATTACTCCTTGGAGAAGCTGTGTGTTCTCACTCTAACTCTGTCTCTCTGTTGTATCTAATCCAGATATCCAGCTATCTGATTTGTGCTACCACTGATTAAGCATGAACTGGTGCCTTTGAGAATCTGGTCTGATGTGCACAGTGTTTCAAGAGGAAAGGGATTAGTGCTATATCTTGGAACAGTTTTAATAGACTAGAAGTAGAAACAAATGGCATTCAAGGACACAGGACTCTCTATAGGCTCTGAGAATATAGGAAAAGAGCTTTTCCTAGATGTGTGAAAGCACATTTCTTGATCCCAGAATACTTGGAATATTTTCAATTATTTTTCTTTGCTACTTTATATTAAATTGTTATTAACATTGATATGGAAAGTAGCTGACCCTGCAGTGATGAGTTTTGCTCTCACAACTTTTGTAGTACCAATGCAATGGCTGCTGGCTTCATTGTGTCCCTTTTGCTTTGCCTGTTTGTTCACCTTAAATGTGGAATTTGGGCTTCCAGGATCCTGAAATGATTCTTTTTGACTGTTGTAGACATGTTTTGCCGGTGATTTGTTATACTCTATGCGAATCTGAGGAGCATTATGCAACTAGAGAGGAGGGGTGAGGCCGTTTCCCAGAGGCTGGGCCGGGTGTGGACCACAGCGCAGTGCGGCTCAGTCCCACCTCTTAGGAAGAGGGAACCGGTCGGGTGTCTTGAGGTCTGTAGATGACTCAGTTCCAGTAGAAACTGTTAATTGCTGGATAATACTGTAGTTTCCAGTTATTGCTGGATAATACTACAGTTTCCATCATTATGTTATAAAAGAAGCGATACTTGTGGCTTTCTTTCCAACATTACACTGTGTTGTGTTTGCTCAGAAGTCACCCTGAGCTAGGATCAACAATGTAAATACAGAAAGGGGAGGGTAAATAAGGGCGAGCACAAATGAGGCCATTTAATGTAAACCCACTGTTAAAAGCACTTACCTTTGTTGTGTTTTGTACAGAATTATTCATTCCTCATCATTGTGTGCAGTAATTCCTATAAAGCCAGCAGCTTTCTCATCTTTTAGTGCTAATCATTAATCCTTCTTTTATTTTTTTTTCCTGATGTGTTAATGGAGCAATTAAATCAATAGCACAGTTGTCAGCTCTAATACCAGCAAATGCCAGAATGGCATGATGAGGCTCTCAAGCTCCCATTATTTGTGTCTCTGTATGTCAGATTTTTAGCAATTAGAGATGTCTCTTTAATTGCTATGCATATGACCAGTGATATCCTTTTATATATTTTTTGAAAATATTAGCAAACTGTTTTATTCTAACTAGCTGAACTAGTACCTCACCAGAGAGATGCTCAGGAGATACAAAAATTTCCATTTGCTAATAAAATACTACAATAGATATTATTTAGTTTTAATAATTAGTTTTTGGTGTTATTTTGCTATCAGTGTATCTTTTAGGTTTTTTTTTTTTTTATGGTCTTATTTTTATAACCTAGTGGTGCTACTTCTTTGCTGTTTTAAACTGTTTTTATTTCCTCTAGAGGGAAATCTATGTTCTCATTTTCATTAACACTGGGAATATGCTAGTTACATGTTAGCAAGCCATCCATTACTCGTTATTTAAATAATTTTGCACTTCTAGCCACATTAAATCACTGAAGCAGTCGTGATTTTATTTGCCAGTCTTGACAGTTTTGATGTTATGGCTATGTTCCCTCTCTGATTCCAGTGGATGACCATGAATCAAGTAGCCGTAAACTTTAAATGACTTTTCCCTTTGAGAGCAAGCAGTTTGCTTTTAGAAAGGGGGAAGGAAAAGACTTAGAAATGCTACAGGAATCTGCTTTTTATAATGCCTCACTAGAGAGCTGCCATACTGACAGCCAGATTTGCTTCTGAAGTTAAATTCTGACGAAAAGAGGGGCTGATCCTAAGGGTGGAATCTGTCCGACTGCTCTGGCTCCCAGCTTGGCAGTTGACAACCTCAACTGATTTTTGTTCCTCAGGGAAAACTGATTTTTATTCCTCAGGGAATAAAAATCCCCTGGGAAGAAGAAAGAGGAGCATAAAGTACACTTGGCCATGATTTGAAAGAAGGAAGAAAAGGTGCTTGTTGAGTTTTGCTGGCTTGGAAAATCACCACAACTGTCTAAGAGTGAAATGGGTGCATCCGTATTACAAAGTTTCTGCAGTTCTTATCTTTAATTTTTGCCTCAAGTGATAGGTGAACTATATACTAGAGAGCACGCAGAGACAGAGACTTGAAAAGAGTGGGTATACCTTTGGGAAAGACATGCAGGAGCTTGGTTCATATCATATATTTCAGAGCGAGTTAGCTGAAGTGTGGGCCTGAGTGACAATTTGGGCAAGATGCTGCTGAGAAAGACAGCACAGTAGGTACTTTCTGAAGGCTGCCCGTATCCCAGAGGGTAGATGCAACATAGCAACTAGCAACCTTCCCTAAAGGAAAACTGTCCCAGACATAGCTGGATGTTATGCTCGGGACTCATTACTTCATGTGAGCGTGTCTCACGTGGCACGCTGATGTCTTTTACACAAAGGAAGGCATGTTCAAGCACATCCCAGCTGGCCGTATCAAAATTTCTTCTCTGTTCTTCTGTCTCCATGCATTAGTAAAAGAGTTTTTATTTGTGATTTTTATTTTTTAATGCAGAAACTGTAGATGTTCTTTGAGTTCATGCTGTCCGCCTGGCTGGCAGTGTCTCAGTGACCTTCAGTTTCTTCCTTGTGATCTGGATTTGTGATCTTCTGAAGCTTTGAGATGAGAGTGCCTATGGTAATGGAAAATCAGATGCTTGAACAAATGACTTTACTTGTTCTAAAATTAAAATTAAATCCCTTGTAATTCTTGGAAGCTGTAGAATAATTCTGTAGAATTTGGTTTGTTTTCATATAATGTTCTTCTACGGAAACTGCCTGTGTTCCAGGCCCACAAATGGACCTGGATAAAGCTTCTTGGAGACCCAATGGATTTAATTATTTTTTTTTATACAAATCCTAAAGAGGATCTTAATTTGAAAATCATTATCCAAATTTAAAAGAATATTCCCAAATATAGGCAAGTCATCAGTTGCATTCACACATCCACCATCAGGTCTCCTATGTCATATTCAGTCAATTTCCTGACAGAACAGATTTTGTTTGCTTAATATTGATTCTGCAAAGTTGAAACTGTGCTCAGAAGTAATTTGTTTAAAGAGTATGAAATAAGAACCCGTGGCATTGCCAGATTTCTAGAAGCTAATGTTTGATGTGAGATTTCAGAAACCCATGCTCAATCCTTATTCCATTCAGTCCCTCTCAGTAAATGCCACAGGCTCTCACTATTAGCTGTTTTGGGGCAAAGAGCGGGTAGCTGCCAATTTCTTTTGGTGGAGTTTTGCTTTAACAAATTAAATCTTCATTAGTTACAGTGCAGGAGGAAGAAGAAAATACTATGATTAAAAAAAAAAGTGGGTGTGATAGTGAAAAAGGCAGGAACAAGAGCTAATTGAGCTGCAGTGAAGGCAAGCCCTAGTGACATAACAAATCCTTTGAATTTAACCAGTTAACGTTCATAAAGAAGACATAGAGTAAGATCCCTAAAACCAATTGTGAGCTCTGATAGATTGCCTTAGGCTCTTCCTTGAGGGCTCTTGAAAGGATTTGCCCGAAGTAGTTATCTCTGAAAATGTTGCCCTGAGTGGAAACATAAAAACAAATTGCAATATTGACATTTTGAGATACGAGGTGGTTTTCTGGTTTTTACTAATTGATTTGCGTTACATGCACTTTTTTTTTAAAGGCATATTACAGATCCAATATAGTATTAGATGCAGTGAACCAGCTGAAGGAAATGAAACCAGGCCCCCAAACAGATAATATATCTCTTCATGTTTTTAGTGATAGTACCTGAATTAAACTTCTGAGCTGGGGGAGTGAGTGGAGAGTGATCATACTATGTGATTAATAATGAAAAAGCATAAGATCCAGTATTTTATTTATCTATTTATTTTAATTTTATAATTGAAAATGCTGTGCTGTGTGAAAGGAATTCACATATTTTTACAGAAAAATGAGCATTTATGTAGATAATAGACGGTACTGTAATATTTTTCCTAGATTTTTTCAAGTTACAATTTATGTCTTATACAATGTACTGCTTTTTCATCTAGATATGTATATAAGGCATAGTATAATGCTAGTTTATATCTTATAGCTCTTATCACAAGAGAGTTTGACCACTAATATTCACTAAATGAACAGTTTATATGTGTATTGTTAGTTCACTGACATAAGCATAAACACTCACATGAACAAACATAAGTAAGGTTTTACTTTTTTAATATCAATAAGATTTTTAACGTGGCCTGACATTGAAAATAATGCTCTTGAGTGATTATGATAGTACTGATTTGACAGTAAAATCCTACAGGTGATATGAGATTGTCAGTAGAGGAAAAGGAGCCTACTTCCTGGATTTCAGAAAGTATAGGTACCTGTATATAAGCAATAACTTGTATATTTGACCAGTGTGTCTTTTTTTTTTTCTTTCTTTCTTTTTCCCATCAAATTCTCAGGTAATTCATTATTAATCTCATTTGGGAAGCATTTATTTTGTCTTATTGACTACTATTGCAGAGTTTTCTTACAGTCTCAAACGATGAAGCTGCAAGTGCTACCCATGAATAGTCTACCCATGAATAGTTCCATTAGGTGTGGAAAATTATGCCTATGAATGGGTGCCTGTATCAAAGGCCAGGGCACCAGTACTGCAGAGTAATAGAGTGGCCTTGACTAGTAGAAATTTTCAGGGACTCCTCCTCAACATGACAGGAGGTAGTCACCCTTCATGGGTGAAAATGACTGGTATGTTTCGTCAAAGACAGCAAGTTCCTCTCAGAAAAATGCTCGTTTAGCCTTAACTACAATGAGAGTGATGATGGATAGTATGCTAGGAACCACCTAAATACACAAGCCTTGAGAATGGAGAGGCTGATACTCTCTGTAGTTGCTCTGCTGATGACTCTTGCTTTAAAATGGGCAAGTTGGTCACTGTCACTTCCTTTCCTATACAGTTCTGTCAAGTTAGAAAAGCCCACATAGGCTATACGTGAGCAAGAGAGGCCTGGAGAATGCCTTTTCAGATCCAGCCCTGCAAAGCAATGTCATCTGTGTGGTATCCTGCATAAATCTTTTGTGCTGAAGTCATTGCTCAGCTGTTTTGTTACACAGCTGAAGGAAGGACAAGGTATAAAATGGCTAGGTCTTTCTGACATGTAATAAACTTTTCATTTGAAGATAACTAACCACTGAAGAATGCAACAGGAGCTGTGGTGGATTGGAAAGCAAAAAGGGAGCCTATGGATGGTGTTTAGCATGTGGCTGATATAGATGATCATGTTGGCTTTACTGGCCTTATAATCTCTTAGTGAATGGCATCCCTTTCCAGTCAGTGATTTCTTTCCTAGTGAAAGGGAAAGTGAGTGAGCTTTACCCAGTGCTTTTAGCTATGTGTATGAAAATATTTCATGATGCTCCTGATGTTAAAAAAATCCTTCAAAGGAATTACAGAATCACTTCAGGTTGGAAAATCCTTAAGGTTGGAAGGGACCTTTAGAGATCATCTAGTCCAAGAACTTTGCATACGCAGGGTCAGCTAGAGCATGTGGTACAGGATTGTGTCTAGGTGGGTTTTGAAGATTTCCAGAGAAGGAGACTCCACAACCTCTCTGGACAGCCTGTTCTAGAGCTCTGTCACCCTCACTGTTAAGAATTTTTTCCATAGGTTCCTGTGGAACTTTTGGTGCCTCAGTTTATGGCCATTTCCTCTAGTCCTATCGCTGGCCACCACTGAAAAGAGGCCGCCCCCTCCTCCTCACTGCCTCCCTTGAGGTATTTATAGACACTGATCAGGTCCCCCCTCAGCCTCCTCTTCTCCAGGCTGAACAGGCCCAGCTCCCTCAGCCTTTGCTCATAGGGCAGATGTTCCAGGCCTCTGATCATCCTCGTAGCCCTGCGCTGGACTCTCTCCAGCAGCTCCACATCCCTCTTATACTGGGAAACTGGACACAGTGCTGCAGATGTGGCCTCACCAGGGCTGTGTATAGGAGGATAATCACCTCTCTCGACCTGCTGGAGACGCTAAATATGAATGATGTCTTGTCAGAGAAAGCGCGTTGCTCTAAATGGAAAAATTTCATTCCATCTCCTCAATGTTGATCAAATTCAATTAGCGTCACATCTGATAGGGCTTGAATCTGGGCACCCGTGGCCCTCCTCCCGCGTGGCTGCAGGGCTCCGTGCCGGCTCCGAAACCGCTCCGGCCTGGCCGTCCCGGAGCCCGCAGGCCGGAGAACCGCGAGGCGGCCCCAGCGCTGCCGGCGCCAGCGGCTCTTCCCGCAGAGAAGCCATTCCAGAAGCCCATCAGAAGAAATCCAAGCTCTAATGTACAAACGCCTCCGCAGATTTGTGAGTTGTTTAAAGGCAATTCTGCTCTATCGAGAAGAAATTCAGTGCTTTAAAGTTGTTAATTATATTGAAGTCTTTAACCCCCTCATTCTCCAGCTGTTGTGCTCTGACCTTCTGTGGTCTCTAGAGAGACATTTTTTCAGCTTCTTATACTTTTATTTTGTGCTTCATGACTGACATCTCTCTCTGTTGTTGGAGACAACAGATTTCAGTGAGGTTGGGAGGACATTTTCTGATATATTTTCCTGAATTGGTTGCATTAATTAAACAAAATCCAGATTTATGTGGAACCGTACTAAAGAATGAACAATGCCTATGCAGAATAGGGTAGGCATGTGCAATTAAAGTGAAAATGGAGTGAAAATGGTTGCAAGCAAACAGAAGGAAAAGATTTTGTTTGTTGAGATCCCTTTTGCTTGTGGTATATGGTAGCTTGAAATGAATTTGCACAGAGAAGCTTCAAAGTGATCTGACCTTTGAAAAATTCAGCTGCCTGACAGTCCCAGCATGTGTTGTTATTAACAACACATAACAGAAAACTGCAGAAGGAGCACGGAGTAACGCTGGAGCAGGGAGAGAAATTCAATAAGGAGTGCTTATAAATCAATGTCATGAATGTGGTCTTGAATTCATAATCGGAGCATTGGAGAACAGGAGAAGGACAGTGTCAGGCAGTGGAAAGAAGAGGAGGAGGTTGGAAGCTCTTCTTCTCTGGGTTCCTGAGGTGCCCTGCAGTTCTGCAGAGGCAGTTCCCAAATCCGCAGCATTTGGGGCACCAGAAATGTAGGAAAAAGTAGAAGCAGGCCTAGATACAGAGGGAGAATGAGGAGATGTATTTTCTTTTCTGGCAGGATTTAAGAGCAGTCCCACTTTAAGTGGTGGCTGTTTCAGAGATGGATTTTTCCCTCATGCTGATACAGCCCCATCCCGAGCCAGTGGATGTAAAGCCTGAGTGGCTTCTTAGAAGATGAGAACATGTGGCGTTTACTCCGAGAGTGTTAGAGCTTACGCAGTCACTTAGTATTTGATTCAAGAAAGCAAGGAAAGCCTTTCTCTTCCCTAGGATTTTCCTAAGGGATAATTGGGAATTGAGTTCCGGGAAAATCCTCAATAAAGAGATTGTTTTCATTTCTTGAAACCAGGAAAGCTGGTAGCTGGATGTTTACTAGAGATATTGCACCATTACTGCAAAACCTGAGTGTCTTATGTTTTCCAGCATGTGTTTTGCAGTCGTGAACCAGAATTTCTAATGGTGTACTTTGTTTTAATTTCTTTAGGGCCTTTGTTTTAGATAGCTATAAAATGGAATTAAATATCACTGAATTCTACTTAATGCGATCATTTAAAATGCATTGCAGTGCAAAATAAAACTATCCATTTTCTACAAATTGTATTATAATTTATTTTTAATATAGTGCACTAAAGTGATATTGCCCTAGCAATGATATATCTGTACATATACTTAATAAAACATCACAGGCTATCCATTGACTTGAGCAGAATATTTTAATACCCAACAGTAGTATGATTCTACTAATATATTTATGCTTATGAAACATATAAGACATCTTGCAGTGTTATAATGGAATTTCTCTGTACTGCCAATTCTTTCTCTGATTTAAATAATCATTAGTCATGGCAGGGCTAAACGTACTGGATATGAGTAAGCAGGACTTCAGTATATGAGTAAAGTTGTGTAGGCTAAGGCTACTCTTCCAGATAGCAAAGGACAGATATGATGATATTTTTCTATTTAGTGAAATATTATGCTATCTATATGCATGTGTATATACACACCTAATAACTAGAGACAAATGAGAATAATTTACTTTGTTGTAAAGTAATGGAACTTGTAGACAAAATGAATTTTACTTCTGCATTCTTTGTTAATCTGTAATCTTGAGTATAGATACTGGCATTCATTTGTCAGAATTTCACATGCTGCAAACTGACAAAGGAAAATCTGTATAGTAGCAAATATTTAACAAGTGCCGCGGACAGGGAAGTGTACCTGCATGTGAAGCAGCCCAAAGAAAATACTCCACAACTCTTACTTAAGAAGTCTAAGAGTGCAAGAGCAGACATCCAGCACTGGCTCCTGTCCCACACTGACTTCCCTGTCAGGAAAACAGATACTATAAAGGTAAACTGACATTTATTTTCAAAGGCTCATGGACTCCTATGAACATTACGTGCATTTTGATCTCTCACCAACCATGAACTATTTCCACCGTATAATAACCAGTTTAACTTAAGACACTATTATATGATTTCATTTATTTATTTTTGTTTCCAACTGGCTGATCCCAAATCTGTTAATAATGGTTCAGCTGCTGCTGTTGGGGCTAAAGCGCGGGGCCGTTTCGAGCAGCTCATCAGAGCCGCTGACCTCAGAGGGCTTCCTGCTGCACCTGGCACCATGGGGCAGCAGCACCCACGCAGCTAAAACCACTTTCAGTCAACATGAGGGTTTCAGCCGTGTTTATGTAGCACACCTTTAAGGAATCTCTAAAATCTCCTAAGGAGACTGCACAAACAAAGCAAAATGGAAGCAGGAGATTGTCGTTTTGACAAGTTGCTTAGGAAATTAACTCTTAACCGGCTACTGTTTTTGCTCTTCTTCTGCAACAAATGTACATTTGTAAATAACAACTGCTGCTGTTATTGTAGGGTAATGGTTTGTAGGGTAATTGTAGGGTAATGGTTTGTAGGGTAATTGTAGTGTAATAGGTTTTCTTTCTTTAAAGAGAAGACAGAATCACTGGAGAGAGATTTGTCTCTCTTTCCCGAGTGAGAGACACTTTCATATAAATCTTTATATATTATTTCATCCATATTTTTGGAAAATATTCATGTAACTGCTTAGTAAGCAGACTGATAAGACACCAATCCCTGTAATTTGTGTTATGCATGGTAGCATTCACGCTTCCTGTACTGTTAATGCAGCAGTTGCAGGGAAGGGGTTGGGTTTTTGGATACTATCCATTTCACATTACTTACAAAGATAATAGATCACCTCTGCCCCTTCTCTTAGCATAGATTTATCTTCACTGCCATTGATTTCTCTTTCCATTTTTCACAGCCCTTTAAATATTTGGGAATATATGATCTAATTTGTAATCATTCATTTCACCTCTAGTTGCTCTTTCCTAATAATTTTTGCAATGTTTCAACTAGGACATTAGTTCCCAACCTATCACATACCTGTCATTACGGATTCATGGTAATGAGCCTGTAGTTAAAATTGAAAGATAGGGATGCTGTAAAATCGAGTCTCAATCCCTGTTCTCTCTCCTTTTCCAGGAGAATCTTTTTTCAGCATAAAGCCTTAATGTGGTGTTTTTCCAAGAGGACATTTTTGCTTCACCTGAGGAAAAAAATAGACAAACCAGTCCCTTGCCTTCTTGCAAGAGTCTAAAAATATGGGGCCTCTTCACGTGGGGCTGCTGGCAGCTGAGGACAGTCCCCTTAACATGGCCAAGGTTTCTGACAGCACGAGGATCGGCCGCGAGACCCTGCTCTGCCTGAGCAAGAGTCTCAGCTCCTGCTCTTTGGCTTTCGGGTCGCAAGTGGCAAGACCGGCCCCTTGGCCAGGTGCCCCCTGAGCCTCCATTGTTAGAGCCCTGTGAAATCTTGTCTAAATATCTGAAAGCTTTGGACCTCAAGTGAATTACTTTAAGTCCTTTAAGCACTGAGGTTCTTAATCATCCAAAATGAAAATGGCATAACCTTATGGATCTTTTTTTTCACTTCAAGTTCTGTGTCTCCAGAAGTTTTAGAATGTCTGTGAAATATTTCCAATTAGCTCAGCTCTGAAAGAAGAAAAAAAAGAAGTGGACTTGACATTTGATCTGAAGAATTTTAAGCATTTCCCAGAGATGCTCTGATTTCACTGGAGTGTCTATAGGCAAGCCTAGAAACCTGCCTAGCTTCCCTGCCCCCTTCTAGGTAAGCGGTGCCAGGGTAAGTGCACGGAAACTGGTCCAGTGACAGCAATTCTGCTCTGTCTTCCTCTCTGCCATCTCCAAGTCACAAATCTGTAGAACTTATTTGTCCCATGTAACTGGAATCCCGTTACGGACCAGTTAAAAAGCTGAAATAAACTGTTTTCTCTCTTTTGACTTAAAGTATTGATTTTCCTTACTTCATCCTTTAGAGTGATATTGTGATTCTTCTCTTGTAATTTATTAGCTTACTTTTGTTTATGGCCCAAGGTGTAATCCCTTAAATCTTACAGAGAAATTGAATTGCAAAATCAGACTCCATCAACTTGTTTTAAGTCACCACTTGCTAGCATTTTCTGTCTCACAATTTTCTGTGTTTCCAACAAAATGTTACAAGGACTCCTAACTGTAGCACTAAATAATGGCTGTACGAAACTTCAGATTATATTCTTTGTGCTATAAGTAATCTCTAATGGTCTAATGATGTTTAATGCCCATAGTGTGAAATCCTCTCTCTTCAAATTATATGAAATAAATCATTAAAGCATAGTAGTTTTTTAATGTAGTTGTTCAGAAGTCTTTTAGTATCCTGAACATGAGGTTCATCACAGTGAGATAGAAAAACATACTTGTATCATAAACAGTGTTTATAAACATAAATTTATAAATTATAAAGATAATTGTCCAGTCAAGTTTGGAGTATCTTCAAGGATGGAAACTCCATAGCCTTTCTGGGCAACCAGTTGTACAACTGTCCTCACAGTAAATATTTTTTTAGGCTTGAATGACATATCCCATATTGTAATTTGTGCCTCTTACCTCTCGTCCTGTCACAATATAATGTAACATCCTATTATTTATAATCAACTTTCCATAAAAATTGGTTTATATTCATAGGAATTGGATTTTACTGAAATAGCATTATCAAAAAAAAAAAAAAAAAAAAAAAGGAAAAAGTCTCTTTTGGGGAAAAAAAAATCAGGCCTATTTGTGTTGAGTTTTTACGGCTCTTTGCTTTGTTAGCACTCGCCTCTGTTCCAGCATATTGTGTAGTTATCAGCCTGCAGGGCTTCTGCGGGGCTTTTGCTGGCTATCTCCAGCCAGGCTGGCAGCTGTGGGCATGCAGCAGGGCTGGACACTTGCAAAAAGGGCCGTCAATAGGAGAAAGTCACAAAGTCCTTTAAAAAGCGTAGCTGTTTTTTTCTTCTTTGTTTGTTTGTTTTCAAGGGAATAATGATGAACTATTCCCATTTTGTTAGCGTTATTTTGATAGTGAGTAACCTCTACTGTTCACATTGTGCATGATGGTGTTCTCTTAAACCTCCATTGCATTATATGACTCATGTGAATGCACATATGCACACACTGACTCAAAAAATGTACTTGAAAATTTTCTATTTAGATCCCTATCACTTAAAAAGCATCAGCTTTGCTGCAGTTTGACTTACTGAATTAAGAGTTAATGTTCTGCTTCTGTTAGGGTTTAGTCAACAGCTTTCTATCATGTTGAGCCTATTTTATTTTTCTTTCTAGCAAAAGGGTATGTTAAAACATTACCTTCACCATTAAAATACCAAAGCTAGGAGTGTGTTTCTTGTTAAAGTTCTTGAGAATTATTCCATATGTATCTTAACTCTTTTTTTTTTCTATGCTAAGTGCTCATACTGATTACAGTAAATACTCTAATCATCAACACTGAATAAATTACTTTTTTCCCCTTACAGAATGTGACACTGATCAGTCAGCAGGTGACATACTTAGCCCTGTCTCCTTGTCTGGTTTTGCCTGCCTCTGTGCTAATTGAAACTCTAATTTAGCAGTTCAGTAGGTGCAAACCATAGTCAAACAACTGTCTCTTTATGACAAGAGGGAGCCTGAACGCCAACCAGGGAAGTTCCAAAGCCTTCAATTTCATGTTTTTTTTTTTTTTTTTTTTAATTGTTGCAGCTTTCATTTCATTTTCAAGTATTTCATTTATTTTTGTTAGCTTTTTGATTAGCTGGAAAGTAGAGGCATTGAGAATATAGACATTGAAGCACAACATGCACACATCTTTTGCAGCATAAAAATGTTCACTGAAAGTCCACATGAGTGAAGGCACCACACCTCTGTATTTATTGTTGCAATGACTTTTATCTAACTAAACAGACACCTGTTTGCCCAGTGTTCGTAGTGCTAAGGCAGAGAAGAAGCTGACAATAATTTCAGTGAGATTCAAAGCAGAGTAAAATGGCACTTGCAGCAGAGTATTCCAGCACTGTGCATATATTCTAGATGAGCAAGGGCAGTACCAGTGAAATAAATTCTCATGTATGCAGGGATCAGGATAGCTCATCCTCAACAACCAGGTACTATCCTGTGTACAGAGCCCACAGGACTATATATTCTAGTCTGTTTACTTCAAAATCTTGACTCAGTCTGTAATCTGAATAAAGCAGAGGCAATTCTAATATATTTATGCTTCGTAAGACCAAACTAATTTTTGGCCCATAGGTAAGTGTGCGTTATCAAGCGACAGCCTTTCGGTGGTGAGGAAGATGTATGGCGCTATTTCCTACAGTGTTCATTTAGAGCTCGCCCAGGGCTCCTGACTGATAGCTACGAGACAGGAAGGTTTATGCTCACACTGTTTACAATGCTTATGTTTAGGTCGTCTTCTGAAGAAATACAGGGAGGCAATGACAGTGTAAATTACCTCCCAGCAGTTTATTAGCAGTGTCAGACTCGGGAAAGAGGCACTTGTTTCCTGTACTGGTTTAGCCAGTGTCTTTTTTGGCTGTGGTTTCAATAGGGGGGCTGTCAGCGCGTAGTACGGGGAACCCCTAGGCTCCAGGAATCAGAGTTTCATTCTTTTCCTTTGGACTCAAAGGATAGCAGTGCTTTTCATCCTTTTTAATTCATGTTTCAATACTATTGACAAGGTATAAAAGTGAAATAAAGATAAATCTAACTTAATTAGACAAGAAGCACTCCAAAGACAAGATCCTGAATCTTGTGCTCATTTTTGGTCTAAACGCACATAATGTATGACTTAAGGATTTCTTCTTTTGGTTTTATGAGCTATTTGTCTTTGCATCCCTTCCATGCTGCTCAGGAAGAGACTGGTACTCGGGGTATACTGTTTTAATCTTGTCTGCCTTTACTTTCATCCTCACTTTTGTGGTCAGTTATTTCCAAAGCAAAAAAGAGCTCTTGTTTCCCACAGCAGCTTGCTGATATGAGGATTGCTGACCATATACCTGGCTGCCACAACAGCAGAGTTTGTCTGTAACAGTAACACCTGCCCTTTTAGGGCAGGAAAACCCACCCTTTTAATATGTTCCCTGGGTCAGGGAATCTGGAGAAGGTGGAGACTGGGTTCTTTTCAGCAGGAGTTGTCAGGCCCCATCAGCCTCAAACGGACAGACTTTTCCTCATGAAGCAGAAAGAAAGAAGCTTTTTTGTCCTGTGTAATCCCTGATGCGTTTTGAATTTGGGGCTTTTGTTGGGAAGATGCACACCAGAGGTTAAAAGTTACCGTTTTTGTAATGTATCACTGTCAATATGAACTGTCTTCTTTTAGAGCAAAGAAAGAAATCCTAAAAATAATACAACGAAATCCTTCAAGTCTGGGTACGCAGTTATGGCAGCCAACAACTAAACAGTTCCCAAGCAGACTTAAAGTGTCTGTCTGTCTACCAGTCCGTCTGTCTTCCTTCTTCGCTCCTTCTTCCTTTCTGCATCTTTCCTTCTTCACAGAATCTCACGGAATCACAGAATGTTTAAGGTTGGAAGGGACCCCTAGAGATCATCTAGTCCAACCCCCCTGCTCCAGCAGGGACACCCAGAGCACGAGGCACAGGGTGGCATCCAGGCGAGGTTGGAAGATCTCCAGAGAAGGAGACTCCACAGCCTCCCTGGGCAGCCTGTGCCAGGGCTCTGGCACCCTCACAGTTCTTCCTCACTTGGAGATGGAACTGCCTGTGTTTCAACTTATACCTATTACCCCTTGTCCTGTCGCTGGCCACCACTGAGAAGAGCTTGGCCCCTTCCTCCCTACATTCCCTCCTCATGTACTTACTCGTATTAATCAGATACCCTCTTAACCTTCTCTTGTCCAGGCTAAACAGGCCCAGCTCAGTCTCTCCTCATACAAGAGATGCTCCAGTCCCTTAATCATCTTTGTTGCCCTCCGCTGGACCCTCTCTAGAAATTCAATGTCCCGCTTACCCTGGGGAGCCCAGAACTGCCCATAGTACTCCAGGAAAATACTTTTTCACTCCTTCTTCTTTCCATCTTTCTTCTTCTTCCGTTCTTCCTCCCTTTATCCCTTCCTTCTTTATCCTTCTCACTTTCTGCTTCTGTCCCTCTCTCCTTTCCCTCTGTTCTCGCTCTCTCCTTGCAGTCTTCTCTCGCTCTTCGCTCTCTCTCTGCTTTCATACCATTTTAGCTCATTTTCCAATTTCTTCATTTTTGCCCCATTGAGGTCCAGCAGAGAAGCCAATGCCTTTGCTTCCATGTGGTGCTCTGAAACCATCCTGGAAAGCTAGCAGTGCCCTCAAAGGCAGTCTGCACGCGGGGCTAAAATGAGCCAGTGTTTGCACAAAGCTCTTGAAGTTTAGCAACGCTACCTGCATTTTTGACTCTTTTACAGTGCAAATGGACATACCAAGATTTGTTTTTATAATATCCACTTAAACCATTTTGCTAAGTACATTTTCTATGAAATCTCACCTGACTTTGTAAATTGAAAAAAAGCCTGCGCTGCTGCTCCTGGCAATACGGGTGATTGCCCAGATTTGGGTTTTTGGATCCTGTTTTTTTTTTTTTGCTCTTCTTTAGTGTCAGTTATAGCAGTGGTCAGCTCACTCATTTAGGATGTTAAACCTCTCTATCATTTTTCTGTGCCAGAAACAGAAATGCTCCTTTGAACTGACAGATTTGCTTTTGTTTGTTTGTTTGTTTGTTTGTTTGTTTGCTTCCTTGCTTTCTTGGGGGGATTTTTCTTGAGGAGGGAGAATTTTTTGTGCTTTTTTTTGGATTTTTTTTTGCAAATACTCACATTTTGTAAATTACTGTGATTTTGTAAATGTAGTTTCCCATTAGCAAAGTCATTTTTTGAACCTTACTGTCCTTGATGACTCCCTGTAGATTTCTTTCTTGGACCAGAAAGTAGCGACTCAGAAGAAATTATCTCTTTAAAGAGATCATTTTTAAAGAAGTAAGATAGTGCTGTCAATTTTGAAGGTATTTCTATGAAGTCTTTTGCATTTTATGCAGAACTTCCAGAAAAGCTAATATTTCACCTTTGCTAAATAGTGCTGTGTATTAGTGGAAGTACTTCAGCAGATAGAATTTCTGTTCTACAGAACAGACTGACATTTCAAAAGTTATTTACACTTCGAATTGGAATGAAAAATGAAATTGTGGAAGTTTCCCACAGCAGAAAATTCTTTCCTCTCACAGGGCTTAACAAATAGTGAAAGGACTTTTATTATTTTGGAAAGATCAGAGAGCTTTATTTTTTTTATTACAGTACAGAAGACTACAGTAAAAATTTAGAAACTGAAAATTAGATATTGAATCTATTTGAAATTAACTTGAATTAAAAGCAATGTATTTTTGAATTACTAAGATAATATTTTACAATAAAAATAATGCAGTTGATTTCAATTTAAAATTGAAATAACATTTGCAGATGATGAGAAGCTTCTATTTATACAAAACTGACTGAGAGAATGAAAGAGAATATCCACTGCCTTGGTGCACTGCAAATTTTCCTGAGTTGGAGCAGCTTTATCAGGCCAGGTGACATTGGCTCTTATTCCCTAATGGACTGAACGCACTCCATGGAACTGACCCTGAAATTATAACTTGTCTCTTTAGCTAATAAGAACTAGACTTCTTCCATGCCTGTTCTGCTATTTTAGTCAAGCACACTGAAAAAGAATAGGGTCAGCTGCATGAGACACAGCAAAGAGCGAGACAGCCCTACCAGGCTTGGAAGCATCAGTGAGAAAGAAGTTTCCTTTTAACCCTAATCAAATGTCGGTCAAATTTTATCCTCTAATACAGAGGTGTAAATACCCTTTGCCCATGGGTGGACATGCCTAGTCTTTTGGGAATCCTGCTAAGCTCTTCACTGTAACAGTAAATGGATTCATGTAGGTGCCAAAGGAATTTCTCCAATTAAGTTTGGCTGTGGTTTTTCACAGGTAGAGCCTGTATCCTTTTCTTGTATGTTAAAAGGAAATAAATAGGAGCAGCAAGGGGCTTCTCTGCAGGATCAATTTTAGATTTATCAATTTTTAATCCAAGTGTAAGTCTTGTTTTTTCACCTCTCCCCTCTTATGAAAGCCTTTCACGCAGCGTTTATTCACCCAAATGTGATAGCCCAAATATTCATTAATGTCATGTCAAAAGAATCTCTCTCCCATATTAATATGGAATTAGTGTTAGCAGAACTAAGAAAAAAATATGCAAAACTGACAACATACACTTTATGCATATAGTAACCCAAAGCATTCTCCAAATAATCCTCTCTTCAGGTTTAGAGAACAATATTTCCTTTACAGTTTGCCTTACAGCTGCAGATATGGTAAAGGTATGGTTATTGCAAATGCCACTTGCAGTAAGCAAGTTGTGCAAAAGCACAGTTTCCTCTGTGCTTTTATTACATTTGTTTTTATATGGACAAAATAAATATTTAATAACACGTCAAAATCAGCCTTCTTCAGTATTGATTGAAAAGTGTTATGATAAGAAAGGGAATCTTATGACAAATATACCTGTCCACATTGATTTGGCATTTCAGCAGATAAAGCTACCTCTGATTTACTGCTAATCTTTGTTCTTGATTTAGCATCCTACTTGCCTGCATCTTGCCTATCCCTGCCCTGCTCCTGCACATATTAGTATTAGAATGTTACAGTCTATATATTTGATTTTGTTAGCAGTAACTGGAAAAATAGCTGATTGTAAATATCTGGCTACATGCGGATGACAGTAATTGGAAAAATAGCTTATTGTGATCATCTGGCTACATGAGGATCACGAGTCTTCAGTATAGCGTGTGTCCTTGCTGACTATTCGGTAAAATAAATAAATGTATTCTGACAAGATAATACATTTGTATGCTGAGTGTGGCCCTATAATAATGTAATGATAAAAAAAAAGAGACTTAAAGAGCTGTATGCTTCTTTCTCAGTAAGTACCTAATGTGAAAGCTGTGTTTAATTTGTTTCAGAACACTAATGATATGCCAAAAGGAAGAACTGTATACTTTTCCTGTGGGTATTATACAGCTAATTTCACTATCACAGTCTCCTGTGATTTATTGAGGCCACCTTTCATTTTTCTTCTTAGGTTTTTTAGAATGACCTCCTTATGTTGCAGTAAAGATTTTATTTACATTTTGGTGTTAAAATAGGAATAAATTTTGTATTTGTTTATATGTGGAGAGAAGTGGCAAAAAGCATGACTGTGAGTGTATAAAAAAAATAGCATATTAAATTCAGGATAAATTCTAGGATACTTATAAAGTAACAAGGTCTAAAATACCAATTTTCAGGAAAGAAATCTTAGAGTCAATAAGGTTAGTGCTCTGAAAATATCTTTATGCCTTTGGGAAGCAGTAGAGAAGGAAAATAGCATGCTAGAAATTATTAGAAAAGGAACTGGGAGCATAAAACAGCACTTCACAGCTGTATCATTCCTGTTATGCCTGATTTTGTATTCTTGCAGGCGTGCTTCATCTTAGAAGAAGGTAGAAGAGCTTGGAAGGGTCCAGAGAATGACAAGGGTAATGATTGCCTGCTCCCGAGAAAGCCCGATGTGGAGTGGGGCTGTTCAGCTTGGAAAAGCAATAGCCGAGTCGCAGAGAGACGTGGTCTGTGAGGAGGAGAGCAGGGAAGATGCTGAAGGTACAACTATCTGCTGTTTCTCAAAAGAGAGGCACAGGGATCTTGCCCTGGTTTTGCCAGGCAGCAGGCTTAAAACACTCAAACGCAAGCTGTCATACAGCACCAACAGAGATGGCACTATTTTGCACAACATAAATACATTTCCGAAATCAGCACCACCGTGAATTCAAGAAAGGACCAGACAGACTCAAGGGGGACAGGACTGTGACTCCGTAGGTAAATAGACTCAGCATAAAGACAACATGTGTCCTGTGTTTTAGGTAGTCCCTCCACTGCTCTGCTGAAAGCTCGGAGTGTGTATCTGGGGAAGGATCACTCTGTTTGGGCCAAAGCCTTTTCCTGAGGCATCCTATAGTATCCAGTATATGCTGGTCAGTGCAAGAGGCAGAATATTGGCAGAACAGAATTCAGGATGATCTAGTTTATCATTATTAATAATGTTCTAACATGGAAGAAAAGAAAATGGACTCAGTGACCTTAATTCAACTCACTATTCTCAAAATAAGTTATTTGTTTAGTCTTCTATTTTTTATTTTAGCCAGAAATACCAAATATCTGCAGTTTGTTTTAAATACTGTCATCTAAAGACTCTTTGAGTCAGGCCATAGTTCTGCAGTTTATGCTGTATTTTGAATTCCTCAATTTGCATGAAAGGCTGCTGCAATTAATCCAGTTTTTAGCTGACTATGGAGATTTTAAGGATGGACATAGATAATAGAACAAAATGGACATCCCATAGGCTTGGCAAATAAAAACAAAAATAAACTTAAATTATCAAACAACATAATGGCAAATGACATGTTCATCTAGAAGGTTGTGGACCTTTTATTTCAAAGAGGTTCTTTGAAAATGGTCTCCCACAGGAACAAAATATCCCATCGTCTGTCCCAGATTCTCCTGAATTGTTAGCAGATTCCCATAAAGCATTTTGTTCATATCTGCCAAAACTCATGTGAACTGCTGTGAACCATTGTGGAAGTCAGTGCAAGGAATTCTAGGGTCTGCACAGAATGTAGGAGAACAATCTAGAAGAAATCATCCTGCTGCTTTTGCAGTTTGGGCTTTTGGAGCATTATTGTTTGCAGCCGCTGTCTCCTCCCCTCGTTCACAGTTCTGTGGATGAGTGTGGAGCAGTGAGTGGTTTATTGCATGCATTTTTTTGAAAAAAGTTTCACAAGTTTCACAAGGCCACTGACTATATGGTTTAATTACTCTGCAAACTCAAGTACTGCAGTCATGCTATGCTGTATGGAGCACCATAGTGAATTTCTTATAAAAAGGTGATAATCAGCTCTCTATTTGTATTAGCATCAGAGAGCTGCAGTATCTTCCAGAGCCTTTGATATTAAACCTTCCTTCTACATTATTTGAAATGCACTCAGCAATACTCTGATCTAAAATTCTAAAATCTCCGGGTATTTTCAAATTATTTTGCATTAGGCTTGCTGGTGCTGCTTGTATTACTTTTCCATGAAGAACACATTGTATCAGTAAATGTGCCTTCAAAAAACCAATGCAATGCTTCTGTAGTCAGGTGTTTATTGAAATAATTTTTAATATTGAAATAATTTTTAAAAATATATTTGTAATATAATGTATATCACTAAATGTTACTGAAAATTTGTGCAAATGGGGTCTTTAAGGACTGTGAATCTTGCATCTTCTCGTAAGCCCATTTTAATGAAAATGAGAAAAATTTGAGGGAATTTAATGGGAAAAATTGGAGCTAGCACTACCCATCCCCAGCATAAGCAGCCTGTGTTTGATCAGAGGAGGTATCTGTAGAAGAAGCTCTTAGGCTCAGGTGTAATCACACTGCTCTTGCTTTCAAAGCAGTCAAGAAACATATCCAGAACATACTTAGGCTCTTAGGCACTGCTAGTCGGCGTTTGAATTACCAGCAGAGACCTGTAGTTTCCTTATGAGGAATGAATGACAATGAGTGAAAAGCGCAGGCAGGTGAAGCTGGCGCCCTGTGCAGAGCAGTGTAGTTAGGATTAGAGCTCACACTTTACATTTGCAAGCAAACTAATAAGTAGCAGCTTAGCTAGCACCTCGGGACGGGCCCCAGGAGCCAGGGAGGGAACCAGGTGTTTGAGGTTGGCCCAGACACCCCATGTGGGGTCAGGACTGCTGCAACTTCCCCTTGCTGCTCCGCTTAGAAGAAAATCAAACAAGCAGCATGGTTTTTAGTGAAAAAATTATGGCTATCAGGGGAACACAGATTCCTAAAATAAGTGATTTGCTACAAAACTGTTTGCTCAGCACTGTAAAAATTGCGTGAATCCGTTAATTTCTAAAGAAGGAAAAATTTCTAGTGAATAAAACTATCCAAGTGCTGGTACTGGTGAATGATGGTTAATTCTAAGTAGAGTGCAGGGAAGGGATAGGTTGTTTGCAGTAAAGGATTTGCCTGGAGTTTTTCCCTAGTCTTGTTAGGAATGCTTATATAATAACATACAATATCAATAAAAGAGGAAACTGCCCTCAACATCAATTCTGTGATAAATAAGTAGTATTGCAAACTCTTGTAAGAGCCTTAGATGACTCTGCAGAATAAAAATCTAACCCTGAATAATGCCTGGAATATAACTTTTAAAGATAGATGACATGCTTTATTCTCTATTATCACAGCATTACACCTGGCACCCTGGAGAACAATTATGTGAGTGGCTTCTTGTGCCAGCAAATAGCACAAAATAGCACAAAATGTGTTTTGAAAATTTGAAACCGAAATGGAATAATAGATGTTTGTCAAGAATGCAAATGTCTTCTACACTATTAGGTCAACGCCAAGTTTATCTGCTATAATGTGATGAGATACTGTAACCTAGAATAATCAAAACATTTAAAACTAAGCAGAGCAAACAGAGTTTTTTTTTTCTCTTTTTCATATAGATGCTTTTTCCCTTCTTCCTATTTTGTGATTTTTTTCTCTTCGTATTTTTTGTTAGTATAGCAGATTTTTTTCAATTGTTAATACACAGTAAATGTTTCAATAATTTTAGCTCAAATGGATTCTTAAGAAAATGTCTAGCAATAATAGCTACTCTTCCCCTACTGCAATCTGAGAATGTTCCTTCCTGCTTAAATATCCCTCTAGATATAGTACAGTTTAGCACAAAAGATGGAAAGATATCTCAAAATTACTTCAGGATCTACATTTTTATATACATTAGTCAAATTTCACTAATGCTTCCAAAAAAACTCTCATTTTACTGACGTCTAAATGCTATGAAATCTTTTTTTTTCCCCTTTTTATAGTCCTCACCATACAGCAAGCCTGTCCACTGTCATGTAATTTCTATCATAAGGGCACTGATGTTTCTGACTTACGAGACCTGTCTCTCCCTTTCTGTTGAAATATACACAGTTCTTTCACCTTTGATTCCTGGTCATTTTTATCTTGATTATAGTGATGGGGTTTTTTTTGAATTCTGGTAAAGGTCATGTCACCACTTCCATTATAAACTGTTATGTTAAAGGGTTTATAACTCGGCCATATAAGTACATTTTTCCTGTCTCTTCTTGAGTTTGATATGTGAGCTCTCTCTCTGAGGGTAAATGGATCTTAGTCTGTTTAGGGAATTTTGTTTCAGTAGTTTCCTCACCATCTTTCTTCCACCACTTCTTGTTTTAAAAACTAAATAGCTCTAACGCATGTTACTCATGGTTCCGTCACAATATACTTGAAATTTGCTGAATATCCCTCTGCACCCACTCCATATAGTTTATGTAATCTTTGAAATCTTTATCTAATAAATCTCTTTCTCCTCTGTGATACTGGCATTAATCCATAGTTTTCATTGCAAAGCATATGATGGATGGAAGTGAAATATGAGGATGATAAAACTCCTTTATTTTTTTTCCTTTTGTTTTTGTTTTGTTAACATATTTCTTTTTGTCATGGATTCAGACACTATTTAGAAATTCCAATCAATATGGTGAGCAAGAAACAAAGGTAACAAATAAGCTCGGTTCTAGTGGCTGGAGGATTTGTGCATCAGACCCAGGCTGACGGGTGTCGTAGGGGTATCAGGTGAAGAGAGGAGAATGACGGACATGGGAGATGAAAACAGGGGAGCTACTCTACCCCAATTAAACACTTAAGTGAAGTATTGAAATAAATAAGGTAGTTTATTTAAAGTCACAGTAAATTAATCCAGAGGGAGATAGTTGAGGCTAAACAAATTACCATAAATGTAAGTCCATGGTGGACTGGTTTAAATTTTCTTGTTTTGTCTGAGTTCTTATTCCATCCAAATTCTTCTGCCTGGTAAATTCATCAAACCTGAAGTGCTGGTGTTTAGTTTTGGTCTACCAAGGAGCTGGTAAACTGTCTTTAATGGCACTGTGTAGAGACCTCTATGTTAGTGCTCCGCTTCATAGAGGCTGGTTGTTTTTCAAGCTGATCTCCCTCCCTTTGCACTTTCCTGGGCTTAGATTTGCCTTGCAGTGTGGGTCTTTGAGTCCCCAAGCTGGGGGACTCAACCAAGCTGGAAGATGCACAGCTAGAGCCGTACCTATTGTTAGCACCAGTGATCATCCCATGGCACCAGCTGCAGCTAATTTGACACCAAATTCTCTGCACAGCAGGTCCTTGTTGTCGACTGTTTCACTCTGTAGATCTCCCCTTAGGGCTCTGCACCAATTCTGACATGATGAGTCCCCCTCTTGTCTTTGCTCCAGCTCTGTTATCTTTGAGAAGGTAACAGTAGCTCTGTGGAGCAATAGGAGAGAACCACGGAAGAGCCCCTTCTATGGGCTTCTCCTTTGCCAGCATCAAAGCAACATACCAAGAGAAGACATAAATGATCTCACAATTCCTCCTGTAGCCAGAGCTGGGTAGAGTAGCAATTTCTTCCAGAGAGATAAGATTTATGATGGATTATCTCTTCTTTCACTCTTCCCCAGAAAATCTTACATGGCTGCAAGTCCTTTCTTCTGAAAAGAAAGAATTTTTTCTTTTGCCCAGAGAAATAAAACAGAAACTTGAATAGAAATAAACCTGAACTTTATTAGAAATTACCCTGAACTTTATTAAAAAGCTCTGTAAAGCAAAAGGGATTGTGTGTTTGTGGGCAAAACTCCCAGATGAGGAAGAAGGAAGAGAGCTTCAATCAGTTAAATCAGGAAGAGAGTTTAATCAGTAAAATCTCAGTCTCTTTTCTGTGTGATTCTTTCTAAACCTCAAATCCAAAAGACGTCACTCCAAACAGTAGGTCTTATTGATGAAGACTTTTCTGACCCTTTAAATAGCTGAGGGGAGAGCTCTAGTAGTCACCAGAACAGTTTTAATTTATTATTGCAGATCACCCATAAGACAGGCAGCAAAGTGCACATGTGCCAGAATACTGTGACTCACAGCACTTCGCTACTGTTAGAAGTAGGAAGTGAAAATTGCAGCAAAACTTTCAGTCTGTAATGATTATTCAGGAGAAATCCAACTTTGGCAGCCAACAGCTTCAGTCTTGATATTAGCTATTTCACTGAGATCCAAGCACTACTTGCAAGGGCAATCTTGCTTTTGACAGTAGACAACCCAGAAATGGTGTGGCTGCAGTTTACCTGAACTTCAGTCAATTTTCACACCTCATTGGTACAAACAGCGGTAAAATGAAGGCTTTTTCCCATGAGGGGAAAAGAAAGTTGCTATCACATCATGCTTAATATTTGCTCTTTTAAAACTAGTAATTATTTATGATAATTATTTCTTTGATCTTGAATATATTTTGTTTTTTTAAATATACAAAATTAAATATTTGTGAATAGGTTTATTTTCCAACTAAATCAAAATTTTCTACAAGTTTATAAAAAGTTTTCCAAAATAATATGTCTCTTTAGATATTTCAGTACTGTATCTCATCTGCCACACCGAATGACCAATTGTAAATCCTGTGGGAAATTCCTGCACTTCACAGCTTCTAAAAGATGGTTACTCAGTAAGTGTTGAGAGGTTTTTTTTTTTTTTTTTTTGAGTATTTGGAACAATATGAATACATAATACAAAATACTTTTAAAAAAATAGTTGTTTCTTCTATCAGAAAGGGACAGAAAATATGTCCATGTCCAAGCTCCCACCACATACTGAAAGAAAAATAAGGTTTTATCAGGCCAGGGTAAATTATTGTGTAAACATTCGCATTATTTAAGTATAAAGCTCAAAAAAAATGCCATTTTCATATTTTAATTAAAATATGGCACTAATTTTAATTTGTATAGTCTGAAGAACTGATAGTATGTAACTAGTATGTAACTTTACAGTTGTTTATTCTGTTAAGAACTAAATACAAAGAAGATCTGATGATAAAATATTGGTAAAAGAAAATGCCAATGAATATAGTCTTAAGAGCTTTATAAATAGTTTTTAGACTATTTATTAAAGATGTCCTTTATATGTTTACTTTTGCATTAATTATCATGCATATCATTTAGAATGATGTCTACGTTAGCTTTTACTAGACAATTAAATAGTGAAGTTCATGCCATTTGAAAGCTAATCTTCCTGTTTGTACCTTCTTTTATTTACACATATTTTTTTCAACATATGATTGTAGTCTTCTGTCATTAAGACTTCTAAAATTGGAAATGTGATCTATCTGATTTTTGATCTTTGATTTCAGCAATAATGTAACCATCCTTAAGGTATTTTTTAAAGTGCCAAGAGTCTGCAGATGCTGGACGCTTTTGTACTGTAATTGCCAATTAAAGTGTCATATCTCTGTCATTCAGCTGTCCCAGACTCTGGTGGAAATCATGCAGCAGGAAAAAGAAAGAACTGGCGTAAGCAGAGCCAAGAGCTATGAGACCAAGTTACCTCAGCTTCCTCAAATAATAGTGCTGCCCACAGAGAATCTGGCCTTCCTTTTAAGTCCTAAAATTTCATTTGGATTTTTACAGTAACTTAGTAGTTTACCAAACCTTTAGTTTACCAAACCTTAGTTTGTAATCTTAGTTTGAAGTTAGTACTAACTTAGTGGTGAGTAGGGGCAATAGTCCTGGCAGCTATTACCTCTCTTCAAAAGCTCTTGTAAAGGCACTGTTTGTGTCACAAATTCATGTGAAAATATATTGGAAAAAACAGCTTTAATGGTCTTCTGTAGTTACCACATAGGATGCAAGAAAATGATGCTAAGTTTCCATTGCCAGCTGTCTTGAGCTGTACCATTATATTAAATAATGCTGCCCAGGAGCTGATAGCACTTAACAAGCACAGTCAGTGGCCAGCTGGGTCTAAGTCAGTGCACCTGTACTGTGCTCCTCCGCAAGAAAGTCAAACAGAGTGTCTTAAATGATGGGCAGAGGCAAGGAGAAATGTTTACCAAGTCAAACATCTGTCTTAGCTGAAAGGTGATGCTGTCAGTACCTTTCCTCTGCAAACACCCGTATTGACAGACTGAGTGAGACCTGCTCATCGCTGCTCAAGTTAAAGCCAAATAGTTAAGCTTCAGCCACCGACTCAGTTTTGTTAACCGTTTCTATATGCTGTAGGAAAAGAGGAAAGGAAAAGTGTCAGGCCCAGTCTAGCGAGGCAGTGGAAAAGGAAGGCTTGATTCTTACTTCAGGAATGGTCATTTTGTATTGCGTGCTGACAAAATGTAAGGGGGGCCTTACATTGCTCCTTATACAGAAACCACATCCTGTCATATGTACTTTCAGTATTTCTGTACTTTCTAGAGCCTGAGGGATTCACATGGCACGCAATATTTAGGATGAATTTATCTAATGGCTTGCTTTCTGTTTTGTTCTCTATTTCTTTCCTAATAATTTCTAACATTATGTTAATTTTCCAGGCATTTGCTTCTGAGCAATGAAACGATGTTTTATAATCCTGAAACTCATTCACAGAGCTCATGACAGAGTCTATATAATTAAAAATCCTAATTTATTTTTCCGTGAGTATTGCTTTGTATTTATCTACATTGGATTTTACCTGCCATTTTTTTCTCTCAATATCACAAGGTCATCTGATAATTTTTCTCAGCCAGACCTCGACTATGCTGAATAATTCAGCAGTGGGAGTGTATTTTCTCATTCTCACCTCATTACCGCTTTCTCAGATCGTTTGTAAGTAACTGAATAACATAAAGTCCACCAATGACCTATGAATACTGAGAAAACTAGTAGCTGCTACCACTTTTATTCTGTTGTTGAATTACTTCCAAATAAGGATCTGCACTGTTAATTCTGCAGGAAGCCCATTCTCTAGGTTTTTCTTTTCTTTTTTTTTTCCCCTCATATTTGGCAACAGAATTTCGCTGTTAATACTGGGAATCCAGGTAAATTGTGACAGTTGGCTCTGCCTTTCCTGCACCGTGACTGCTTCAAAGAGCTCTGAACCTGGACTGACGTGATCTGTGACTGCCACTGTTCTTTCCTTGAGGCAGCTCTAACTACAGGCTTTACCCTATTCTGTTCAAATGACTAGAAGAGAAGTCTCATCTCACTAGTCCTCGTCTCAGTGAGGAGAGCAGTATGAAATACAGGAGGCGTGATGGGCCAGCAGCAGAGGTTCAAGTCTGGGACATGCAGGAAGGTCTTTGAACGGCAGCGCTATCACTGCCTCTGGAGATGAGCCACCTCTGGGCTCTGCAAGGATTCTATGACACCGACAAGTACATTTGGGAAAAGAGTGGGTAATGTTCGAATGGGCACCTATGCCTAAATGCCTAAATGCCTTGCTCTGCAGCAGACCTGGGTAGCTGATTATTTTCAAACTTTGTTTTTCATACTTTTCCTCTACACATCAAGCAGGTCTCAGAAATTAACCTGTATATCAAAAATAACTCCTTTCATGTACTCCAGGTACTCCAATAGATCTGTCTGTTATTTTTTCTTTGTTTTTTTTCTTTCTTTTTTTCTGTGGGGGAAAGATCTTGAATGGGTAAATATATGGGGAAAATAGGGAGGAACATCACCATCAGCATCACAAATGTAGTTAATGCAAAGTAATACTCAGTTTGCCAAACTGACTTGGTAACTTGAAGCAGAAATACAAGAAGATATAGTATGGTCTAATTTGAGTTTTATTGAAAGGCTGCAAGCTCAGGGAAGACTGTTTTTTGGAAATTCTATGTTGAAGATTGTTTGCCCTGTACTCATTCCAGCTCTCTCATATTCTCAGTTACGAAGTCATCAGTATAATTCCTCTGTGATTGCTTCTGTCACTTCCCCAGTTGTTTCAGGAGAAACCTATTCCCTTCTGATTTAGATTGCAGTTAGTCATAAATCATAAATCCCATCTCTTAATATTAATTATTTCTGCTTTCCAATAAGGACTCAAAAGATGTTCACTTTTTTATTAGGGAATGTGTATTTCACATCTGAGATATCCTCAGGATGGATACAAATTAGTCATTTTCTTAGGTTTCTCTCATTTTATTTGCTGCTTCTGTTCTTACAAGCACACACCGTTTCAGTTGGGCTGATTTGAAGGTGTTTGCTTCAAAGATGAGAGACAGGAAACATTCTTGTCTCTGCTTTCAATTACCCCCAATTACTTCTCTTTTATAATTCTTACAATTACTTGTTTCTATATGAACAGGAATATAGCATCTCCTAACAGTTATTTCAGATTTTAGCAATTTCCATGTTATTCCATTTTGAAGTGCATGTTTTCAACAAGGAACTAACTCTTAGGACAATTAGCTAGGAAGGCATAACTTCTGTAATTGCAGTTACTGTTATTAAGTAATGAACTAAGTAGTATTTCTTAGCATGCTCTTGTAAATGTTGTAAACTAGCCATATTTAACCAGTCAGGGTGATTATGCCAGTGTTTTGACCTAATAAGTAGAAATTATAGCCACAGAGAGGTACGGATGCTGATGTGCAGGGGAACAAAATGCAACACCACAGAAAGTAGCAGATCCAATCTGGAGGTAATAAAACTGGATGCCACCCTGTGCCCCGTGCTCTGGGTGGCCCTGCTGAAGCAGAGGGGTTGGACTAGATGATCTCTAGAGGTCCCTTCCAACCTCAACCCGTCTGTGGTTCTGTGAGAACAGCATTTGGGCAATGCCTGCGTCAGCCTTGCCTCTCCTTTGGGCTCTCCTGGCGGGTGCTGGCTGATGTGCATCATCCTGGTGGGCCTGGCGCTGGTGTTAGCAAACAGAGCCAGCTTGGTTTTGTCTCTGCAGCATAACTATACGAGTCCTCAAAGGCTGGTGAATGCAATATGGGAAAAGGCCATGAGAGCTCCTGTTTTGCTCCAGAATATGCATGGAAGAATTCCCACTGGTTCCATCTATCAGAACTGGACACAGTGCATGTACGGCATTGCACCGGTACCTGTGACAGTATTTAGGGAGAAAAAGAAAGGAAAAAAACACATGATAAGAGAGATGAACAGAGGAAGAGATAGAAAAAACCCAACATTTTATCATCCGTGTCAGGAAACCTATAAACAACTTGATTTTTACCAGAATGTTAGACTTACCAGTCGACCTTCGCAGTTTAGATAATTATAGTCATTAGGTATCTATGCCAGGCGAGCTTTGTCATGAAATTATGTTGTGTAGGAAAGTGTCATGAAGGAAATTAACTCCAGTGCATTTCAATATACTATATTCTTTTTTTTTTGCAATATAAAGTAGATTTGACATGAGTTAGTAGTAAGAAATTTAGATATAAACCTGGATTTGTTTGGATCCTTATAGCTGATGTTATTTACATGTATAAAAGCCCCATTTATTGTATTTAGATGACTACGTGCCATGCTTTGTGTCTTCAAATATATACAGGTACAAAACTGGTGTTAGAATTACCTGTAATCAGGAAATAAGCAGAATTTTTGCTTTTTTTTTTGTTTTTCTCACACTTCCTGAATCGTTTGTTTTTTAATATGAAGATGACCTGCTTTGGCATCTCATACCTAGCGAAATGGGAGCAAAGTTACATCACTGCTGATGAGTGTGATCATATTAATTCACTAAAATTAAAAAAAAAATAAAAATAAAAAAGGGCAAGGTATAACTGTGTCCTGTGCATTCAAAGATAAGACAGATTGGCCAGGCTGGTGACAACTGACAAGAAGACTGTTGACACGTCAGCCTACCAATAGCTTATTGATAAATAAAAATGCACAGGAAAATTCCATCAGAAAACACATTTCTCTCTTTTTTTTTTTTTTTTTTTTTTTTTTTTTGAGCTAGCTCAAGGCTTCTGATCTTTACAGAGTAAACTGACCACGGCTAATGGCCTGGGTCTTGAGTAAAATAGGGAAGACGGGGGAAGAGCAAGGAGGAAGGAGAGTTTTTCCAGCTGGGCTTGCTCGTCTGTTGCTGAGCAGATATGTAGGGGAACAAGAAAGTCTTTGACTACCAGTTACACCTGTTAATCTACTTATCTGCTGCACCACCTGCCTACCCTGCTTTTGCTTCCAGCTGGCTTTAGGAAGAACTTTATTATTATTTTGCTAGCCCAATAATCTAGATGCTGTTGAAATTACATGTAATGAGAGTCTCTATTTAAAGGAATACATTTGCTTAAAGCAAGAATCCTTTTTACCTCCTATATTAAAGCTTACTTTGTTTCTGTTTTTAAACTTTGCCTTGTGGATATTGTTATATAGACTGATCTGACAGGCAGATACCTGTTTCCAAAGCGCATTGCCCAAAGCAGCCAGACAAACTGTTGAGAGCACGTCACAGACTGAGCGTGTCTACCAACACACCTGCAAGCACATTATGAACTGCTCACCATCTAAACTCATTCTTCCACACTGTTTGTACAAAGCAGGAATGGGTAGGAATGAATCACCAACTAAAACTCTCAATTCATCCCGTATGTTTTATTTACACTGACTGTGCATCCAGTCTTTTTTTTTTTTCAGCTGTATTATATTATGGCATGATTAATGGTGTTGTGATATGACCATAATATACTGATACCTTTAATTTTGTGCTGCAGGAGCTGACAAGACTTCATCCTGTTACTCATATTATATCTGCTGTTCTGGTTAATGAAACAATCCCTTCATCCTTTTAACATCTTGCTGGGTGAAAACTCTTGTTAGTTTTTAATACAGAATCATCTTAAGCTGTCACCAAGGACAGTAGCAGAGCCACAGCTTGTTGACTATTTTGACATTTTATAATGCTTCTACTTCCACACATATAAGGTGAAACTATCAAATAGGCTTCCAGATCTTCATTACAACTTTTTGATACGTGACCTGGCATCACATTTTTTTCTAATGAAATAAATAATTACTCTGTGGACTTGTTAGTTGGTAGAAGTCATGCATGTCTGTGAGATCTCTGTGTGTGAAATGGCTCCAAATAGTAGAAGGTTAAGAAACTGTGTAAATATATTAGCTTTCACTATTAATCTGACAGATGATAAGAAAAGAGCATTTCTTTTTTTTTTTTTTACTCTTTCTTTTTTTACTCTTTTTTTTTTACTCTTTCTGAAACAAGTCACTCAGTTTCCATTTGTCAAAAATCAAACTGGTGCAAGGGGTAATAAATGTAGCTACATGGAAGTGAAATATTGTAAATGGTCACAGATGATGCCTTACAACCTTGAAATACAGCGTTTTAGACATGAAAGATATAAGCCAAAATTGAAATTTATTTTTCTCAACTGGAGCATTACAAGTAGATCTTGGATGAACTACTGAGCAAGAAAAAGTTATGGATATGTGTGTTGATTGAACTGCATTTCCCAAACAGGTAGACTGTAACTGCCAGAGTTGCCAACTAAACCTGGTGTTTGGAAAGGCTTTAGTTAGGTTTCAGTTATAGTCTTTCATTAATAGGTAAGTGGTATAGTGCTGTAAATTTATGCTTCCTTATCGCCTGTTATTCATTCTTTCTAGCACTAGGAAACTGTACCTTTTGTATGACAGAATAATCCGTGTTCCACTGATTAATTATAATGGCTTGTAATTTACATGAAAGCCAGTTTCACATGGACTGGGGAAGAGAATACTTTTACGTCTCATAAGGTTGGTCACTGAGAAAAGTGTTGTCTTTAAGCATCTCTTTATGGCTCCCTCACTGAGCAGAATGTGAGCACTGATAGAAATTAGGAAAATAGTTGACTGGTTGAGCGAATGAATGTAGCTAGTTAGTCTTAGCAAGTGGTGATTTTTCACTTCTGTTAGGAGGACTGCATTCTGTTCTCATTTTCAGAGACATTTTTAAGGGGACAGTCATTTAAATAAATCCGTGCTCTTGGCTATAGAGATTTTAGTGTATAGTTTTCAATAGCCATAACACATGTAGGCTCAAGTTGTGCCAATGTGATGTTAGGACTGTACCCCCTGCTATCCTCAGCATCAACAATACAGGCCCAGGGCTGGAACATGTATTTCTTCCCTGCTCTCAGCATCTGTGTTCATCCCACAGAGTTACATTTTGCAGGTACAGACATCCTGATTGCCTGGCAGGCTTCTGTCTGGGAAGGTATCCGATACTGTTGTCGGTTAGACAGCAAAGCCAAGTTTATGTTATTTAAAGAGAACAGAAGACTCTGAAACCAAAGAAACTAAGATATCTCATCATCTATTTCTTGTCCTGTGCATAACTGATAATGACAGCACAGTAGAAAGATAATAGTTTACAAACTAACAGTCCACTTAAAGGTGTTTACTCTTTTTATGGCAGCTGCACAAGAAGAGATGTCGATAATGAAAGCTGCAATTCTTTCATCATTTATGTGTTACTGTTCTGGGAAAGATCCAGGACAGAGTTGCTGTGGATTTCAAAGGCCTAAAGGCCATTTCCTAGCTATGCAACATTGCAAGACCCGGAGAGATGGCACTCTGGAAAGCAATGAATGCTGTCATTGAAATGTAGCGTGTCCTTCATGCTTCACCAGATATCATGGAGATGGATTAGCTAATAATTGTCAGGAATTATTATGTGAGAGTTCAGACTGCCAAAGCTACAAATAAGTGCATTGAACTATGCCATACAATCATTCCAAATTGACTTTGCTTATATGGCTGGTTTATTATATTGAATAAACACAAGCATATTTCTGTACCAAGCTTTTATATTCATTTTTTTCAGTGCAGGTTGGAAATGATCCTATAAAGAGTCTCAGTCTAAAATATACCTATGGAGACAAACTTTAACAGGGCATTGCCAACAGCTGGATTATAAACTGCCTGTTATGCTGAAATACTACTTGTTTTCTAAGAAACTTTTCATGCTTTATCCTGAAAAGCCTTGTCAGTGTATGAAATTACAATCATTCATTTTCATTCTCTTCTGTTTTAGATTCAATGTCCTGCATTATATTGCTTTATTTTGCTGAAATATGTTTCAGTAACACTGTCTGACTTTTGTTCCCTAAGGACTTTCACAAAAATGACACGAGACTTGTAGGCCAGACTTGCAGGAATATTTAAAAGTATAGCAACCCCTTCTGTTCATTCTTAAGATAGCTGAAGTTAATAAGGACAAGGAGCAATGGGTATAAGTTGAAAAACAGGCAGTTCCATCTCCATATGAGGAAGGTGAGGATGACAGAACCCCGGAACAGGCTGCCCAGGGAGGCTGTGGAGTCTCCTCTGGAGATCTTCCAAACCCACCTGGATGCCACCCTGTGCGCCGTGCTCTGGGTGTCCCTGCTGGAGCAGGAGGGTTGGACTAGATGATCTCTAGAGGTCCCTTCCAACCTCAACCCGTCTGTGATTCTGTAATAAGAGAATGCTGTTTTAACAGTTTTCTGGGAAAAAATGATATTTTTGTACATAACTTTTTTTTTTTTTTTTTTTTTTTTTTTCATAGTTATGTAGATCTAGCATTAGATACTACCTGGAGTCCTTTCAAGTAATAGCAATATTTGACTGCATAAAATGACCCTTTGGGAGCTTCTCAAAATGAGACCAACAAGGTCTTATAAAACAAAAGAAAAACAAACAAAAACACCACCACCACCACCAAAAACACTTATACTAGTGCTTACAATATAAATTCTTTTAAAACTTTAAGAGATGGCAGAAATCACATGATCATTTAAATTGTTATTCTAAGCCCATAAGCTTGTTTGCTTTTCTTAACCAATCCCTTCTTCCAAAAGAAGTTTTCAAAACTCATTTTGAAAACTGAGCTATTTTTGTATCATATTTTAAATAGAATATAAACCATGCGTGACCAATATTTTATGAAACTCTAATAATAATTGCAGGTATGCATCATGTATTAAACTATTCCTTATCCTCAAGCTATAATTTATCGTTTGCCTTTTCTTCACATTCACTCTTCTACTTTATGAGCTATCTAAAGAAAACATAGTTCAGTAAGCTGATTGAATAGCTCAAAAAATACAGATTTCCATATTTCTTTTGGAAAGATACATTTGTAAAATAAGACTTGTAATACTTCTTTCAGCAAGGTTTTGGATCAGAACTTCAAGTTTCAAATCATTATGTTGACAGCATTTTTGTGTAGAAATTTGCTATTGTACTGTAGTCATCACTCAATGATATTTCAGTTAAATATGGATTTCACTAAGCTATTGCTTATCATGTTATCAGTATATGATGTACCTCAATATACCAAAACGTTCACATTCGATTTATGGGTACAAAGTTAGATTTGTGATTATCATAACTTATTGAATCAAGATCTTCATGTCCTTGGTAAAGACAAGGAAGCATAAGATCGTACTGTTAAAATTCCAGCCTGACAATTTAGGCCTAAGAGATTGACCTTTAATTACATGATTCACAAGAGAGATCAGCTGCATCTTTTATACCTAATATATGGTATTCTTTCTCCAAAATCTAAATATTTCTCTTTCCTTCTCCCCTGTCCCCATATTTACCAGCTCGTCCCTTGTGGTTTAATGGCTTTTCTCTACATCTTCTGTCAGAGATTCATAAACTGATCTGAGGAACAGCAGGTGGCTGTCCATGAAGACTGCTTGCCCTCGTGGCAGTGATTTTCAGAAGATATCTAAAAGGACGAAAGACCACAGGCAGAAGCTTATCCTACTTTAATACCCTGAAGTGAAAGAACTTAGTAAAAAGTAAAATCACATAGCTCCATCCTTAAAGCCAAAGAAATGAGAGAGATTTTAAGCATATACTAAACAATGCACCAGGATAGAATTTACCCTTTTTTTTTCAGGATCAGGCAAGGTTTTATCTTGTTTAAATATATATTTTTTGTATCACTGTCTCATATTCTAGAGAATGCTCCTAATACACTCTTTCAGCAGCAAGCTCTTGCTGTTGTTATTATGGAAACATTATGTAGCTGCGAGCGGGAAAGGAGTTTGACCAGGAGTTTGGCCACACTCAGAATTTCAGAGCTCTTATTTTCACACATATGTTGCAGAATTATTTCTGACTTAAATACAAGCAAAACAGCAAACTGTTTGCTTCGCTTCAGGTGCACAGTTGTGGCAAATTTTCAGGATAACTTCAATTTAACAACCTCCCTTTTCACATGCATTAACTCAGGGCTTGGTCATCCCATTTCTGCCAGTAGGGAGGATTCACTTGGAAGCTGTTAAGGCCCATATAATAATTCCTCAATATTGAGCACCTTGTTTGAAAGAGTGCCTGGCCCTTCACAGTGGAAAGTGGGCCTGCTCAGGAAACAGCTAAGCCACAAACACTTCCTTCCATCTTGGCTCTGCAGCTCTTTGGCTGTCTCCTGCGGGGGCAAAAATCTCCTTTAAGAATCTTGTTCCCTGCAGTTTTTTTTAGATTGTCCTTTGGTCTCATCTGTCAATCACAAACTCTTAGCAGGACAGTTTTTGAAGAAGGGCAGGGATTCTTCTGCATTGCTGGTTTGTACCATGGTGATATTGAATTAAGTTGTCACTCAAATATGTTGTTGAAACCATTGATTTGGCATAGCAGCTTTTGGACATGAATCCCATTGATCCAGTATCCCATTCTTAGGATTATATAGTGATTCAATAGATAATATATTAGGTTGAAACGGTCTTTTCTGTTTGGCTTCTGAAATAAGGGAGGAAATGTGAATTCATACCATCAAAATATGCTGAGGGAAGTTTCAGAAGAACTTAAATTCTTTTGTTTAGTTAGAAGTTGGAGGGGACCGTTAATGACAGCAGTTTTCAAGTAAACCTAGACTGAATGTGGGTTTTCTGTTGGACTTTGAACTTACTAAGTTCTGCTTCCAGACTTACTGTTAGCAAATACATCTACTAGATTTGTGACTATCAGTAGAGAATGTTAGCCATTCTTTTTAAGTTTTAAGATAAAATGCTTCATTTTTCATTATGATCTTCCCATATGCTCTGATGTGACTCAGCTTGACTCAGACTGCAGAGAAAGAGCTGTGAGACCATTTGTAGATCAGATAGGAAGGAGTTACAGGCAGAAGAAGGATTGCAAGTTGAAATTTTTTAATAGATCAAGAGGAAAACCACTAAGTTTTCTTTAACAATATGTATAAATTCCTTATTTTATTAGGAAGGCAACATGACAGACCTTGCCTTTCCTGGTCATTATTGCTCTGCTATAAGTTCTAAACTAATAGAACTAAACTGCTAATAATAACTAATACTCATAATACTTCTAAACTACTCTTCTAAACAGTAATTACCTAGAAATGAAATGAATCTCGTTTGTTATATAAATGACGGGCAGACAGTTTTAAAATTTGTGACTTAACACAGATAAAATATATATAGTTTTTAATTGCAAAAGAAAAAATGGCAAATTGCAAAGCTAAATAAAATCATGTCAGTGTAAGTCAGAGTTCTGTTACTAATTGAAAGACATTGATTCTTTGAAAAATTTCCATTAAATAATTATCCTGGGCAAAAAATAAATTGACATAAAAGGATTAAGTTAAATTCAAATAGGTTAAATGCTAGCTCTTGAAGACAAAATAAATTGCTTCCTTAATTAGTAAGTGTTTTTTCATATTTTAAAGAGACAGATTACCATTTTGAAAATGAGAGCAATTATTATATCTTGCTAAGTGCCATTAATGAGATTTTATTATACTTTGTAATAGAGCAGTTTCAAAAAGAAAAAAAAAAGAAACACAAACTCTGCGAGTTTTAGAGCTAATACCCGCTCCTGTCTTCAAATCCAAAACTGCTTAAACTGCACTGTGTTTCCTAAGGGCAGTAGTTCTGGAAGAAGGCACATGTTTGAATGGTGTCCTACATTTATTTTTTTTTTCTTTCTAAGCAATGTTTTATTCATCATATTAAGTATTTGTTTCATATCAGACATCACACTAAATTAAATCAAATGAGTAATGTGCAACCACAGAGGAGGGGAAGTTCTGCAGAGAATCAACTGACTTCACAGATCTTTGTAGGTAAGAAAACAAAAAATAAGCAAGTCAAAGAAAACTTCAGTGCTGAATAACAATATTCCCCCTATCCCCTCCCTGAGAAGTTCTGCTTTGAAAGTTTAGGAAGAATACTTTTCCCATGCAGGGGAAACATATTTTTTCTCCCTGTGTTTTAATAATCTCCTGTGAAATTGTGTCTTTAGGTAAAGCAGATTATGACTTGCAACATGGTAAGTATATTAACTGCTGAATGGATTTTTATTTTTCTGCGTGAACATAGCACCCTGACAACATGCTGGCCTGCCAGTCCTCCAGACAGGTATTATCTGCAGCTTATCACAACCTGATCGATAGTTAGCAAGACTCTGCAGCTATCCTGATTAGGGAAAAGTCAGCAGCCATAGTACATCAAAGGGAATGCCAGGCCCTGACAACATGAGATGGCATCTGTATTTTAAAAGGTCCTTTGCTTTTTGTAGGATAGTATGTATATGCAGGTGTCTGTCCTGTTTACGGTTGGTTATTTTGCAGATCTTTAATATGGTCAGCAGTGTAACGAAGGGATTAAGCTGAGCTGCACAAGATATAGCCCTGTATATTTTATTCACGTACCAGCTTGGTCCCTGAAAATCATACTAGCTCATGCTAACAGTGTAAAGCCTTGCTGTAAGTTGCTGGTATATGCATAAATACATATGTGTGTGTGTGTATAGAACCAGGTCTATTTGACAGGCTTTGCAAGGCTGGTTTTCTGTACAGTAACCATGGCAAACTTAGAGTGGCAATCATCTGTGATCAACATAGATGCAGCAGCACTGTCCTGCAAGTGTGCCTTGCTTTACTTGAGAGATGCAGGATGTGGAAATGATGGGGAAAGATGACTAGAGTAAGTAACCCAAGGGTGTACTCACCAGCAAAAGCCTGCTAAACTGGCTTAGTGATGTGCGTAATGGGTGCTAATGACAATTAGTGTCTTAATGGCTTACAAGTTGTTGGGTTGAAGGTGAAGCCACAGTTATAAGGACTAGCTATGGAGGGAAAAGCAGTTAGGCATGCACATGCGTGGCACTAGCTGGCGCTGGGGTCAGTTTGGTGGTGATGTTGGCTCTGCTATACCATCAGACAAGCAGATTTAGGATCTGCTTTGAGAGGCTTTGAGATTCTTCAGTTATCACTGTGGGGGTGAGGCAACCGCTTGAGTGACTGTGTGCAGTCTTCTGAAATGAGAGCTCACGTATGCTCTCGGTGGTGCAGGGTCCTCTCCTGCTCTGGCCACTATGATGTTGTGATGGCAATGCATGCAGTGCAGATGTGGGCACCACCAAAGTATGCCTTTTCTAAGCTGTGATGATTCTGAAGGACTAGGCCATAGATAATTTGGTGGGGCTTGGAGGCAGAAAGATGGGCTGGGTCCTGCTCTCATGGGTTACTTCGTAGTTGGCCTTAGGCAACAGGGTTGACAGGGTGTCCAGAGGTATCCGAGTGGTCAGGTCACCCACGCTATCATGCCCTGGGAGCACGGTAAGGAAGGGCAGCATCCCTGAAGGTGACTTGACTCCAAGGCCAAGTCAGTACAGGCCATGGGGAAATATGGACTCAGGATGACTACTGTGGCTCTGTGTTTTCCAGTAATTTAGGCATTTGCCTTGCCCTGTTATTATCTGTAATAACTACCAGAACATGAGGAAAGTTGAAAGTAAAGATGGAGGTACAGTTAAATGAAAAAGAGAAGGTTTTCAGGAGACTCTCTGACCTGACTTGGGTCAGAATTACTGCCCACTACAGCCTTTCTAAGAGAGATAAGTATGAAATGGAATAGCTCTTTAAACTAGTAATAGTGGCTTTGCTTCTGAGAAGAGTTTTAAGGGAAATGTCACGAAGAGACACGAAGACAATCAGTAATGCAATAGGCAGTTCAAATAACACGTCTTTGCAAACAGCAAAAATCTTGTGTAACTGCAAATACCTGCTGTTAGTCTTGCACTGCTTCAAGAAAAGGGTTGCTGTTGACTCTTATTGTTTCATGAAAGTCCCTTCCTGACACCCTTCATGATGCTAAAGACGGCTATACCCCCATGTGATGATACTGCTGTTTGTTTCTATATGTATTTATACATCTTTCTGTATGTTTCTCCATTAGTTTGTCCTGCCAAGTGGCATTCAAATACAAATACAGGAATTAACATACATACACTTGAGACCCCATATGTGTTTATGCAGATGTCCCAGTACAGAGGTAAGAGGAACACTAACAGCTATCTCTGCCTTTCACTTGATATGAAATATGAAAATGGTTGACTCAAAGGCAGGAAGCAACCTCATCACACGGAGACAGAAATGACATTCAAAAAAAAGTAAAGGAAAGAGAAATGTGGATGAAGAAGGAGAGGCAAGAAATATGTGAAAAATCCATATAATTACATTATAATTTATACAGAAAATGTATTTATTGTAAAGCTTTCCACTGCCATGAGTCCTTTGCTCAGTGAACCATGTCCATGAGATTTCTTATAATATTCCAGATCTTTAAAAGCTTCAACTACCCACAAAATGCCCTCACCAAAATATGGAAATTCAGAGAGAATAAATTCAATTACAGAAGAAGCATAGAGAGAATAAAGAGCAAAGAAGAATAAAGAGAAGCAGTCAGTCCTTTCATTCGCGTGTGTTTGTGGCAATCCAGTAAAACTGATTTCTACACCCTGCTGTCAATGTGTCCTTCAATACACCTTCCACTCCCACAGTGGAACTGGCAGCACTTTGTAGGATCACAGTCACATAATTTTCTTCAGAAAACAGCTGTATAAATCTGATCAACATGTTACTGAAGATGGATTTAATGTCAGGAAACAAAGACAAGCCTATTAAACTAAAATGGTTGACTGACAGATTTAATTTGGTTTATTTTTGCTAGTTTAGTGGTTTCTTTCTCATTTAGATGAGTGACACCTTTTTTGATGTGAGAATATAGTATTATTCAAAAACTTAGTGGAAGAAAATACTTTGCAAGGAGGCTTTTAGAAGCAAGATAAGAACCTACCAGGTTGAGATATGGGTACAAGTCTTGAACCTGGCTATCTTTTGAAATGTTTTTAAAAAGCAAATGTAGGTGATAGATGATTCTGAGTTCTTTAGGGGCTGAAATTACATAAACAGCTGTGATCGCCAGCTCAGAGAGAACTGTTTTCCTAAACATTGCACTTTAATGAGTAAGTGAGATTTAAACACTATTTGTCAAGTAGAATGCTTCTAACACACGGTATAATTTTCAAATTTGATTTATTTGGTAATGAATTTCTACATTGCCAAACTAAAGAAAATAGCAGGTAGCAGATTGGCAAGCAATACATTTATATGTAACAATGCTTTGTAGATATTTAGTGAGACAGTTTATTCTCTGTGAGCCTTAGTCACAAAATTAAGTTTTGTGAGCTATGCATTGCTGGTAAATTTTATAGCTCTTGAAGCCTCTTCTGGTCTGTAGAAGTATCTCTTAATGAAAATGGCTATTTGCTGAGATAAATGAGCCTCTAATTCTTACTATTTGAAAGAAAGTATGTGGTATCCGGGCACTCGGGTAAGTATTGGAGTAGTTAGTGACTTAGAGTTAATGACTTTGAAGAAAGAGAGATGCTTTCCTCCTTCCCACTTGTGAGGAAATGGAATAAACACTTTCCCTCAAAAAACTGGGCAGAGATTTTGTGGCCTAAGCATATATATGTATGTATAGAAATTCTAACTCTCTCCTAATTTCTAACTCTCTCCTAATATATCTTGAGTATGTCATTGAAAAGGTTACACTGAATGCTGTAGCTTTCTGGCCTCAAAGAAAGGAACATTTTAACATCTCGTGGCTTGTAATGAATGAGATCATCCCGTATGTCAAAGCTGATACCAGGACAGTCTGATCCTCTGTGTTGCTCACCTTACCTTTTAGACCAATATGAACCATTTAAAATGACTAACTAAATAGCTTGCCTATGATCACAGCAAAAATAAACTTTTTTGAATAAGTCTGCTTTGAAAAAACAGCAAAAATAAGCACTATTATGCACCTTAATTAGAAGTAGTATTGGGAGATGTTCACATAGCTGCATAAAGGATACAGCTGCCTTACAACCAGGTGTTTTTCACAAATGCACAGGATCAGCTTTTCTATGTCAGGAGTTCACTAGAAATTCCAAAACTTGGTGAAATGTCATCTTCTATATAGCTACCCAAAAAATATAAAATGTATTTACCCACAGAGTCTGTGCTGTGGGCTGTATTCTGCTCTTCTCCCATGAGGGAGAAGGTTGTTTCCTCTGTTTTCACACAGAAAACAAAATCCTCTTTTGCCTTTTGTGAAACTGCTCGGTCCCCTGTTTCAGATTCTGTCTTTCCTCTTCTTTAGCTTTATATATTTTCCGCCTTTTTGCTATTAAATCTCATCCTGAGAAAGAGGATGGAGCGCCTTTTGTTACTGTTTCCAGTGGGATGTGTCCTTTCTTCTTACTGCTTCTATCAACTGTCACCTGAAGGATGATTCAACTGTTCTCACAAAGAGCATAATCTTAGCAGTCCTATTCCACATTCATTTTGGAATTCCAGTTCCTTGGGGTGGAGCAGAGCTGATGGAATTGAACCTTAAGAACTAAATCCAATACTAATATCCTGAAATAGAAGCATAATAATCCTGTAATTCAAACTGTGCTTTTTGATATAGCACACGGATCTGGCTAAAGCATAGTCTGTAGGAGATTTAAAAGCTTTTCTTCAGCTTATGGCATAAATGCATATTATCTGTTTTCTTTTCTTGTTATCTTACAATTGTCTTCCTTATTGTGAAGACAGAACTGTTTGACATTTGACTTTTTTTTATTTATTATTTCTTCCTATAAAGGAGAAAAAAAAGGAAAAAAGAAGCCACACTCAGACTGTCAGACAAATCTTTCACCTGCTTCACTGTAAACATTTTCAAGTCTATTTTGGTCAATGGTTGTTTTTGTCCCTTCGTAATTATGCACCTCAGACTGTTTTACACTGAACAGTAGTTAATTTTTCCAATACCTCTGCTCTGTTGTTGAGAAAGGCCCAGCACCTGTGTATTATTCAACAAATATACATATAAGGACAAAATAAAATTGACTTTTATTCTTTATGGATTGAAATGGCATCCTGTAATTGTTCTGTGTTCTTTGGTATAACTTTTCTGTCAAATCTATAATTGCAAGTGAACAATTGGCTTTTGTAGGGAGGAGCAGAATAAGAGGGAAGAAAGAGTGACCCATTTCAAAGGATTACCTAAAGAAGAGCTTAGAAAGTTCAGTACTGATTTTCCACGTTATACAATTTGCGTTTGGTATTGTGAGAAAAATAAAAAAGAGTATTAAATCTGCAAAATAATCCAGACCAAGTAATTATGATAATTGAGCTTCCTTGGCATCTCTGTTTTTTAATGGGACAATCCCACTGCTTAAGTAACTTCAGTAGCTACTTTTGATAGGCTTTAATATCTCTTTTGACTTTTTCTGCCATTCATTACTAACACTACAGGGATGACTGCTGAAGTGGCCTAATTAATTTTTACATTATAAAATACATGTGAGAGCCAGTAGCCTTCTTAGAGAGATGTAATATCTGGATTCATCCTTCTCTAGGATGAAAACTGCAGTGCTGGCTCTTGGGACTGCAAATCTGACAGCCTCGTTAGCATCAAGGACCAATATTGATTCCTTTTCTTTTTTTTTTTTTTTTTTAAATCAATATTTTAATGTTTAATATACCCCGTAGTACAGTTCTGGAAGCTATGGATTAAAAAATAAAGGCAAGGTGGCTCCACAGGGAAATATCCAGTAGCTAAATGAATTTAAGCCCTACTTTATATACTAGCTACACTGGAAGAATTGCTTGAAAGGGAATACAGATTTTCACAAACCTGGGATGGCTCCTCTCGCCCTCAGCCCTTGGGCCGTATCACATTCTACAAGATTGCATGCAAAACTACGGCACGTGAGCACAGGATACGGTAACAAGAGTTAGCCAGATATTATCAGGACAAAACTTACAGTGGCCTAGGAATGACCGCTAATTTAATTTTATCAATTTAAGTGAAAGTGACTTTAAGCCAAGAGAGACTAATATGAAAAGTAAGCCTAATTGCAGATGCCTCAGTACATTATGCAGATAATAACAGCTCCCATGTGGATAATACAGAACTAAAAGTATAGAAAATTATTCTTTCTTTTACCACAATGAAAATTAACCATTACTGCATCTTATTCCCCAGTCTATTGATTGTATTGGAAATATCTCATGATTCCGGGTTTTACTAATTCCTCTGACTGATCTTATATGAAGGCTTTTTCCTCATTACTTTATTGTGATAAAATAAAGAGCTGGTGTCTAGCTAAGAAGAATATGTTAAAAATGTATTGAAAAACACTTCTTTAAAATTCTTATCCTGAACACTGTTCTGATTTGCTGTCTTTTAACCTTCAGCATTCATTACTGTGTCTAAAATGAACTGGTGGAGGCATTTCCTTTTAAATTAATCTATATTATATGAGTCCTTGCAGGTTACAAATCACAATGTGATATTTTATTTGAGTCATAGTTATACAAAAACTATATCATAAAGAGCATTAATACATGGCCTTTTTATGATGTTTTCTGGCCAAGACTCTTCAAGTAATTGACACGTATTGCTTAAATCAACCCAACACTAGCCATTTTACAGATGAGCAGACAAAGAGAATAAGTGCATTTGCCAGCATCATAAAATAATTGCTCAGGCCATAAATTGAACAGTACCTTCCAATGGTTTTTTTTTCCTTCTGTGGTTTCTGAACCATGTAGTAGTATATGTCTGTTTTAGGCAGGTGTCTCAATTCTGTTAGTTATTCTGCCCCCATTAAATTCGAAAGTAGTAAGCCTCACTTTTCATCATCTGCAGATAAGCTACATCCTGTCTTTCCCCCAGGCAGGTTCTTTAATTGTGGTGAGGTGCACTGGAGCCAAGAGGCTTCTTTCACTGTGTGATATCACCTCCAAAAAAGACTTTTGAATGTCATTTTAAAATGTGCTAAGTGAGGCATACAGGAACTGTTGTTAATGAAGGGAGCATCATTGTGCCTTCTAAGGGCAAGAACAAATCTCCCAAAAGTCAAAACCCAGCCAAAGATGAAGCCCCAGAACCCTAAGAGGACACTGTGCTCCTGTTTGGGACTAGATTCCAGGCGAGGCCTAATCCTAATTTAAAAAACGGTGAGCAGGATCTCATTGTCGTATATACATGTATATTTCATATGATGCAGATGAGTTTCTCGGGTATAGCCTTAAGTAAGGAATCCTCTCCTAAAGAAGATTAAGCTGATTGCAAGCTGAACCAGACCTGCTTCATGATGCTGCGCTCAAATTTTAGCAAATGCCTTTCCTTATTATTGTTCATATTTTAGAAATAGAAAGCAGAAAATGATTACGAGAAACAAGAAGAAACCAAGGAAAGAAAAAGATTAAGGAAAAAAAAAGACAAAAATAAATGAATTATGGAAAAAGAAAGTTTCTAATCTAATGTGATTAGAACGTTTTAAAGAAATTTGTAAATATATACAAATATATATAGCACCAGTTCTGTGCAGCTACATACCCAAATATAAATAAATATACTCAAATCTGATATCACTACATGGAAAAAGAGATGTATTGTTTTTAATAATGTTCCCAATGTTGTAACTCATTAATATATCGCATTATATAGGACTATGCAGCTAACAAAAACCCCCCCACACAAACAAAGTAGGAGAAAATATTGATAATTAAAAAAACTTCTCAAAGTGCTTGTAGTTTCTGCTGCAGGCTAAATTCGTATATTTTGATGCTTGCCAGACATGCATTTTCTGCCATTACTTACAGATATATGAGGAAAGTAGTTCTGAAAATTAAAATAGCTGCTTACTGATTGGCAAGATACAGAAAGCAATCACCAGGGAAAAGATAATCAGAAGCAATATGAAAAAATCTTTTTATATGAGGTCAGAGAGAACAAAAACCATAATAGGATAGTATGAAAGATTAAAATGAAAGTCCTCTGAGACGTCACAACTCTATTAAATTCTCTTTAAATATGGGAACAGTGGTTGAGTGAAAATTTTCTTCCTTTGAATTACTGTCAGTGAAATCATACGTGAATAATGCTGACAGAGATAGCAATATCAAAGGAAAATGAGCAATTATGTGATATATGGTCCACTTCTCCAAGATGTGATGAACATCCTTGGGAGGGAAAGTACATGTCAAGCTCCCTGAAGGAGCACCTCATGTAAGCTCATGGCCACAATCTACAGTCTTGAAATTTGGCACATTCAATCATGATAACATACTGGAATCAAAATAGGTATTAGTTTAACTGCTTCAGCAGTTAGGGGACATTGCACAAGCTCAGATTGTTTCTCTTTGGCAACTTCAGGTATTTATTTCCTAACCTGTTCATTTTCTCTGCACTTTTTCTCTGTTAGACAGTTGTTCACAACATCTTTTGTTTTGCTGTAGAGAGGAGATGTTGCAGTGATTACTGTGTTTTAGAACAGGGTCCTTAGAAAATGGCCTTATGACTCCTGGCTGTACATAACTATTCAGAATAATTATAATAAATGTTAAATAACTAACTTGCAGAGTCTTACACAAAGCTATCGGAGGCCAAATGCAAATTTCAGGAAGAGCTATAAGTGATAGTGTCTTGATAAACTTCTATTAATATTCTCTTAATGTATTGAGCTATAACATGAGAAGGTGAGGAGCACATAATATTACAACATGGAACATAGAAAATAGGATGATCACAGGAAAATGACAAAAAAAAAAAAAAAGAATGCTCATTAAGTTGTTCTTTCTGCCCCAAGGCAGGAAGAACTCTATTGAAATACTTCCTAACAAGCAGTAGTCTAACTTTCTTCTTAAATGAAGAAGGTAAGAAATCATTGTGTGTGAGGCAGTATTCCCTCACCAGTAATTTCAGCAGGTATATGCACTAGTCACACAGAAGATCCTGCTTTCAGAAGCTGAGATATATGAGAAATCACAGCAATATAACAACATAAAACTTGTCTTGATCTACGCATGCATTCATTAGCTCTTACTAGTATGTTCCATTAATATTAAAAATGTTTGCCTACTGTCTCTGTAGCATTCATGGATACTAATACATCTCTTCCAGTGAGCTCTATTATTTTGCAAACACTTTCTCAGTCTGCAAAGACAATTAAAGAAGGCTCTGCTAACTGCTACCTTTGGCTGTTCAGCTTATTTCTGCGTTGCATTTAGCTTTCTCAGTTGTATTGATGGATAGGTTTGCTGGGTAAGTTGACTTACTGATGATAGTCTGTTCAGGAAAAAAATACGCCCCTCTTCCTATTTTAGTGAGAAAGAGAGTGATTTATCGTTCTGGCCTTGGTAATTTCAGTCATCAGTTTATGGAAAGGCTCTACAGAGAGAGGCAATTGAGGAGCCAGAGAATTGCAATGAAGAGGTAAGAACAGGCATCCAGGGCCTAGGCAGGGAAAACGTTTTTTTTTTTAAAGCTTTGTACTATTGGAAATATTCATGTAATACCCCTTAGTGCTAGAGAAAGCCTGAAAAGTTATGAGATTTATGTAGAGCATAGGAAGAGCTAAAAACTGTATTAAGGTTAATATTACTAAACATAGGACTCCTGATCGCCAGACAACTTATAGCTCGTCTCTGTCCTGGCCTGATTTTGTAGGTACGTCTTAACTCAGGACCCACTTCTTCAAAAGCGCTGGCACGTGAATGATCAGTCAGAAAATGTATGTGCAAGTGTTGAATGTGGAGCATGAAGTGTCGAATCTGTATTTGTAAAGTTTTTGCTCCAACAAGAGTATGCAGTTAACAAACTGCTAAAGCAGATGCTTAGAAAGCCCAAAATCTTAGTGTTGAGTAACTAATATTGCATACTGAGGAGCTAAGATTTGCAAGCTGGGGCTAAGATAACATATCTCTTTAATGGATTTAGCTCTAAAACCAAATTATTTCTTAGTTGTGACTGATCCTGGCAGGGAACACAACCAGAAGCTTAAAAAAATTAATAGAAAAAAAAAAAAAAACAGTAGCACTGTGAGATATGCTGATATTTAATGGACTAGTTAATAAATATGGATGATGGATTTTTTTTTAGTTCTAATTTCTCAATTCAAGTTATTTTCTAATTGCAGTTTCTTTACACTCAGCAGGACTATGCAGACAAAAGGCATGTCTACTTTGGATATTTGGATTGCAGAATATAGTTCAGCTTTTAAACATCTGTAGACTCGTTACAAAATACTGAAAATATCAGATAAAAAATATTTCGAATATTATATTTCTAGTTTTGCCACGAAACTGTTTATTTGAATTGCATTAAAAGATAAGGATATCAGAAAGGCAGTCTTGAGAAACTTTTTAATATCGATTTTAAGGCAGAAATATCTTAGAAAATAAATCCCTCTAATGTATTAAATGAATTGGTCTTATTTTTCTCTGTAGTACTTCAGGCTGTTCTTCCATTCTGCTCAAGTCTGAACTGGCATTACTCATTCTTGCTGTACTTTAAAATGATGTACACACCTTGCTCACAATCTCAGCAGTGTACAGGTGGCAGATAATCTTGCTTGATTAAGAAAATGATTTTTGTAATCACTTTGTAAACCTGATGTGTTTCAAAACAGTAGATAATATCACTATTTGGAAATATTTCATGCTACGACGTTTAAGATAATATTCTGCATGTTCATGTGAACACATCTTTTTCTTGAATCTTGATTATTTTCCTCAGCATAAAGAAATTATTGTGTGCTTTTACACATAGATATATATATTCCAGAAATATTTTGGATAAACTGTTTTGCAATATGCTTGGATAGCTCTATGCTAAGGAGTTGACCTGTGAGCATACAAACAGGAAATATATGTTTGGAGTACTATGATTAGAAACTGTTAGATCAATAAGTTTTGGATTAATTTACAATATTTAAAATATGAAAGAATATTTTGATAGTCTACCCTCACCAAGTGAATGTAAAAAAATAGAATATTTATTAATAGAATATTTATTAAATACTCCTTTGTCTCAATGTAAGAGAGCTTTCCCTCAAACAGAAGGCAGTGTCACTCACCATGGCTGGCGTTTTCTCACAGCTCACTGTATTTAAAGACCAAGCTTTCCTCCAGGGGAGGCAGAATTCTTTGTAAGAGAGAATTTTTCACTGGTGACTCTTCCAGCAGCCCTTTTCAGGTTCAAATGTAGAAACTGGTCATGACAGCGCATCAGGCCTCTTTATTTCTGTGGTTTTAAATGAAGACAAAGACATTGTGCTGTGGAGATAGAAGTAAAGACTTTGCAGACCTCTGTTTGTGTGCTGGTACCATGGAGGGATGTGCACAGCCTTTGCAGCCTCATTCTGCATGTGCTCTGTGGACATTTGTTTTTCAGCAGAGGTGATGCTGCCCAAACTCTCTGCTGTAGGACTTGCCCTAGCCCTATATACTGCAGCAGCAGACAGCAGGGCTTTTTAGGCCCATCAAACCTACTGGAAGAGACTTTATTCCATCTTGTGTCCCAGTTCCCACTTCTTCGCCATGGTTTGGCACTAGTTGTAGTCCCAGGACAGCACTGTAATTTCTCTGTGGCTCCTTAAAAAGGCCACACACTGAAAACAGCACAACTTTCACAGTGTGGGGGGGGCAATGTATAGGAAAGGAAATGAAAATAATGTTTGCTCTGTCATTTCCTCATCCCCTGTAAATTTTTATTTAATTTAATTTTTATTAGTTTGTAGCTAATTTGCTCACCTTGTTCCAAAAACTATGTCAGGTAATATGACTATGAACTTTACACTAACAATTTTTTTTGGTTGTCTTCAGAAATAATGGTACTTATAACATGCTACAACATACAATCTATGAATCAAACATCAGAGGAACATTTCTCTGGTGTTTAAACCATCACAAGGAGTAAGTGATCTAAGGAAAGTTGGAGTTTCACCCCACTTGTAAAGTTGGTGCTCCAATTTGGATGTAGCTGTCATCAAAGCCAGCTCCTTAAACTCATAAGAACTTGAGAACATAAGAATGACAATAATAACAAGCTCATATAGTCTGTTTAGTGAATGCCTGGAAAAGACAGGGATAAGAAAAGACAAATATGAAGCACCAACACAAACTGAGGTTCACAGATCTACCACACAGAAGATCTTTGTAGAAGGATGTTGGATTAATTAGTCTGAACTCATCCCTGGAGCAAGATAATTTTGATTGCTTTATCTGCACACTCTGCTAGCCAGAAAGGTCATTTGGGGAGCTGGAAGGGGGAATACAAGAGAACTGAAAAGCAGAATACTCCAAAGCAGCAAACTGTAAGCAAAATGTGTCTGACCATCTGAATAGCACACCTAGATGTTATCTCTGCCATATTGTTGAAATTGTTTTTCCAGCCTGGCAGCATCTCTCTACTTATCTAGATTAATCCTCAACAAGTTCTCAATAACTCACACCTTTATCTTGACCGGACGCTAGAAATGCCAAAAAAAAAAGAGCCCTTTGTGCTCAAAGTAAGAGACACACAGAAGTGTAAATCATCCCAGGTCTCAATGCAGCTGACATCAAGCTATCTCATCATTGCTTCAGATTGTCCTACATATTGGATGGGAAAGAAGAACCAAGTCCGTCGAGAGCTGGTCTCCTGTGATATCGGTGAGCAATTGCTTTCTCACCTTTTATCTCTTAATTGTTCTGCCCATTCAGAGAATCACATCTAACTCTTCCAGCAGTTAAACCAACAAGAACTCACTGTCAGTGGCATGTGAAGCTATAGAAAGTTCTACAAAAATTAGCACTGACAGTTGCATTTGTTCAGTTTCCTACAGGGAAGTCATTAGTCTATTTAATGAATGCTGAAACTTCAAGACAAGAAAAAGAAAAATATATAGATATATCCTCTTAGTTTATACTAACTTTGTGCTCCTATATTTTTAGTTCTTCCACTTGTTTTTAAATTTTCTGCTTTCTTACTTAAACAGAATATCACTCTATCCTGATTCATTTCTCTGTTTTCATTCCTGGCTATCTTGCAACTACTTCCATCTTCAAATTCCCAAGAAAGGGTGTGAAGTAGATATTTGAGTCATCACTCAAATGTGCAAAAAGTAAAGACTGAATTTCCCTGGCAGGTGTGGAAGGCATTGTAGATAGGAAATAGCATGAGCAGATCTGAAATAGCCCCATTAATTCAATTTTGAGTCACAGTTTAATGCACATTCAACCTTACTCATTGATATACAAAATTAGGCAGCTGCATTTGGCCAATTATATTTGGTTCATTAAATGATAAGAATAAGCATGAGACCACTACTACTAATAGATTGTATGGATATTGATAAGTTCTTTATTAAGTTCTCATAATTACTGTTCAGTTAGGCATTTCTCAATGCTATTATCTCTAACAGAACAGAGACAGATGCATTTCTTGAAATATTATAGTTGTAGGAAATAACCAACCCACCTGTGAAGAGCAAGGCATAATCATATTTACATGGATAGTTTACAAAAATCCTTTATATTTTGAATGCTTGGATGCTCACAGATGTGGCTGTAATAATGAAGGCAGAAAAAGTATTGATGCAATCTGGGTGAACATATTTCATCTGATTAGCATGAGCAAAAACAATACGACAAAAGTTTCAGAAAGCTTTCATGTGACGATTCGGGGAAGAACATGAGGACAATGAAGAAAAAGATGATAAACTTTGCATTCTGAGTTTGTGGTATATTCAGGATATATGGCTTTTAAACACCCTGACTTTTCATTTAAATGTTAGAAAATTAGCTTATGGGCAAATATATGCTAGAACTCGTATCCATTCCAATGTTTCTATTTGTATAATTAACTGAACTTCTGACAAACACAGGATCACAATAATAGAACAACTTGTTCTATTCCATGGCCTAAACAATAAGCTTTTTATTGTTTACAAGCAGTGCACTACACTATTTTACTAAATTTTGTTCTTTTTTTAATTTAACCTTTTATTTGAAGCGAGAGTATCTAGTGCATTTGTGAAGTTCCGCTGCAGATTTGCATATAATTTTTCTGTTGATATTGTTGTAAGAAATTGCCATACCACCTTGCCACATTTTCTGCCATTTTTGTCTGGATGAGTCTCCTTGCAAAAATTGTATGTAAGATGAGAAGAAGGATCTGCTGGACCTCGGCAGCGCAGAAAAAGTGGGCTGTTGGGCACATTCGAGGCTCAGTCCTTCAACATTCTGCACTTAATATTATGAGTAAAGAAAGAGCTCATGGAAGTTAAAATTTTTGTTTTTTAGAGTAGTTATATGTGTGAGAGGTGGAATGACTCTTACTGGAAAATCAAATCAAATAGCATATAAAAATATTTTCCTCTTGAAACGTTTTAGCATTTCTTATTTTCCTCTTTGTAACGTCTGGGAATGTATTCAGTCTTTGTTATTTAGAAACACAGAGTTGAAGCACCCTACAAGAAAGCAAGGTGCTTGCGTGTTTGAGAAGATTAGAACACCAAGAGGTTACACAAGCATAGGAGGAATGGCAGCAGAGCCAACCTCTTCCTAAGGTGGAATTATTTCTTTAGGAGAATTGTTCTTAAAGTAAATAAAATTAACCATTTGGTTAGAAGTCAGGATTTGCACTGAGAAATCTTTATATGCTGTAGGACATAAGATAAAAAGGGTGTTGTGGGAAGTCCACAGACATAAAAAAGTGTGTAGAAAAACTGTAGAAATAAATATAGATAATGTTTTGATAGAGATCTCATTATAGATTTTAGCCCAAGGATTGCTGAGATAGAGTTGTTTTGGGTTTTTTTTTCTTTTTTTGCCTAATTACTGTAATCATGAAGGTAATCTGGATTTTACCGTTTGTGCATATTCACTTGGGAGAGGTTTATTCAGCAAGGATAACTCTCATCTGAAGGTGGTGCATTTTTACAGATTATAGTCATTGTTATCAACATTAACAAGCTTTGTAAAAATGCATGAGTTAGACAAAAATAAAATGAGAGGGCAAAGCCATATTACTGATAATCAATAAAGTTACACTAGAGAGAAATTTAGCACAAAGGCTTAGGACCACAGTAAAATACTCTGGTGCATAGCAGCAAACAGCACAAAACAATTACAAATGCCAGTATGAGCAGGAGGTGAACTGGGATAACGCTGCAAATGTTAATCAGCAGGATCCTAATATCTCTGGAGACTACATCATTTTCTCTGGAGTCCAATATTTTATTTAACAGCAACAAAAAAGAGGTACCTTTAATGGAGCTGCTCTAAAGATATGAGTCACTGTAAGATCAGGAGACGTGTTTCAACCAACAGGGCTAATGAGTGTGCTCCGGCACAAGGGAGGTGGAGAAGTAAAGATGAATGAAGACAATAAAAGCGGAAAGAATCAGCTAAGAGAAGAATATTGGTGATGGGCAGGGAAATCTTCGTATCTAAAAAGGCTGAGGTTGTTGCAACGCTCTGGAGATGTGACAGCTGAGGGATGGGGGCTCTACCCACTCCAGCAGCATCAACATATTTTAGCACTTGAATCCAACTTAAGTGGATCAGATGTAAAAGTCAGGGTAGCCTTGTAGGTAGGATCCCTTCCTAGGGGCTGTGAAGCAAAGTGCTAGTGTTCTGCCAAACTGACGTGGGGTTTGTGCAGGAAATAAATCACTTGAATTCCAAGATTAGGGTCGGAGCAGTAACTCCTGGCAAGCCTGCTGGTACTTTTCCTTTTAGATTCTGCTTTGCTGGAGCAATAAGGACATTTTGTAGGAGATTAAGGCTTTAAGCAGGTCCAGTCTCCTGGTCTTGGGTAATGCCTGTGATTTCTGCATTTGAAATTTACCACAAATGACAGGGGAAATTAAACCTTTTGATCAAGTAGTTCTTTCATTCTTGTTATCGCCAACTGCAGAGAATTATTATTCACATAATAATTAACATTTTTCCCTTAATCATTTGGAACGATCTGATGCCTTATCAGCTTTGCAATAATGGATCTGCCTCTGCCCTTCTGTGACCATTCACTCCATCAGTAACAACTTTTACTCTGAGTGCAGATTATGGAATATGCTCAATTTTCATGCTTAATTCTTTTTGACGTGCATGAGTATTTCACAGGAGACGAAAGAAAGTTTTTTAAAGACTTGTGCCTTTGCAGATAACAATTGAGCCATGCTGTTATTAGGGCTACTTTAAAATTGGTTTGACCTTTTTTTTTTTTTCACTTTTATGAAACAAAAAACATTTTGAATATTTTCTGAATTATCTTACTTGTGAATCTGTAATAAAAACTTCAGATCTTATATGTACCTATACTTCGTCCTTGTTATGATTACAGATGCCATAATTTAAACATGCAAATATATTTTTCCTGTAGTTTGAATAATCAATCATGTATTTTTGTACAGCATAACAGATAGTACAACTTGTATTTATTAAGTAACACTCCTGGTCATAAATTGTTCACAACATGCTTATCAAGACGTTATGCTTGTGAAAGAAAAGAGAAATGGCTCTTTTTTAAAATTAATTTTAAATTTATGTAGCAAAATGTATGTCCTTTTTCTCTTGTGCCATCAATGAAAAAATACTGATCCATTTTACTAGTTCCCAAAAGAAACAAGAGAAATACCTGTTCCTTTTACTGCTACAGTATTTGGGAAAATGTTAAAACTCTGTATCATTATTATGACAGAAAATAGCATGGATTTTTTTTTTAATGTAAACATTTAAAGATTCAGGGAATTTTTGTGTGTGTACCTAATTCTGTTTTTTTCAACATAGTGCATAGAAGACGGTTAAAGCATAATAACAGAAACTGCATATAACCACTGTATTTTAATACTTATTTTTCAATAGGAATTACTGCTTCAAAATTATTCTATTTCAGAAACTCACAGTCATGTTTCTGCTTTTATGCAGAAACATCTGTGCTTGAAAATTGATATTGACCTTTATGTCCTTTTGCATATTGTCTTCTTTTTATATACTTTCCAGACAGCATTTGAAGAATATTTTACATTATGTGAGTTGAGTTTTCCAATCACAGTCAGAAAAGATGCCCTAAGAGCAACGATCATATTTACTACATAGAGACTATCTGCCCCTAGGCTGGCCTAGCTTGGGGCAGCTTTGCTAATGAATTGCAGTGCGAGCAGCGTGATCCCTTCTCCAAAACGCGTGTGCCACGCGGGCAAAAGTGTTTGTGCTATTGCATAAACGCCAAACTGGAGCTGCAGCTAACCTCACTTTTGACCCTGAAACGTGAAAAATGTTCCTAAATCACCCTTCCCTATGGAAATTATTATCATCTGCTCAGTTGCTGAGTATAAATGGGAACTTCTGCCATGTATGAGCACAAAAAGAAAGCTAGGAAGGAATGGATACCAGCTGTGGCTAAGTGATGCACCTTGTTCCTATGGCATATTGAGGATCTAGCCTTGAGCAAGGTCTGCTTTATTATAGTTCTGGATCACAAGGCAAATGCCACTACTCCTTTTCTTGATTGAGGCAGTCAGTTTAAAACCCTGTGGGCATGTTTCTGTCTCTAACGTGGGGAACACTGTTTGAAGCATTACAGCTGTAACGTTGCCTTTTGTCCTGGGTGTGCATTTCTCTAGAGTACTGTGAGTACCCTAGGCTACTGCTTTGGAGCAAAGTAACATCTTAATTACTCTAGATATTCTTTCACTCAGGCATTTTACACCTTCATTAGCAAATATGCTAGCGTTTTTAATTATTCTAAATATGCATTGCTTCTAAATCTTCACTGGATAATAAATAAATTATCCAGAGGCCTCAGGGTGCAGCAGCTCCTGGCTTAATCAATGCATCCACGTGCAGTTCTCTCCTGAGAGCTGCTTTCCCCCAGGTGGACAGGTCACCCACAACACACCAGGGAGACAAGCTAAACCCTGGTCCTCTTCTAGCCTCGGTCACACCTTTGGGGCACCAGGACCAATGTCTTTGGCTTGAAAGCACTGTGCTGGCTATGCAGCACGATATCCCTCACTTTGGAGCTCTCTGTTAATCACTCACGAGCTGTAACAACAGTGCATTGCCATGAGAACATACATTATTTCCTAGCCTCCCATAATTCTCATTGCTTTTCCGGAAGATTTGTGCTGAATTTGTGTTCAGGATAGGTTTTCACACACACAATTGAGAAAGAACTGCAGAATTATACATGTCTCTTACGTTATAAGCACCAGAGAATGCTCCTTCACCCAATAGTGCTTCACATGTAGGGCACAGACTTCCTGATGTCTCATCCAAGTTACTGCTACAGTTTAGATGTGTTCTTCTTAAAGTGAAATTGTTTTTTTAGGTAACCTGGAGAAAAGCTGTTTCCATCTTCATACTTACGTCTTGGCAGCTGAATGCCTCTTTTAGCATTTCTCATCAATAGGAAATATGCACATAATGCTATGTGGTAATTTCTGTTCAAGGAAATGTATCAAGATCAAATTCATAACCGTCTTAGTCCTCTTTGTCTTTTCATATTAACACCTTTTTCTCTGTGTATTTCCACGGTTTTTCATCCTGCTTTTTCTGTTTTTGGCTCAGTTTTTGCCTTTCCCATTGAAGGACATATTTCTAACACTTCTTTGCTACTGCAGATGTTTATAAATGCTGCAGAAGACACTGAAGGATTTTCTGGGAGTTTTCCAAAACCCCTGAAAATGCGCATGGCGAACACGGCATAGCTGCAATGTGCCTGCTGCTGTACCGCCATCCCTGAGATTGCTGGAGTGCTGCTGTGATTTACTAAAGTCAACGAAATGCTAACAGGGCACATCCACCCCTGCAAAGGACACAAATCCACTTTGTCATTCAAAATGCCATCTAGGACCGGAGGCCCTCTTTGGCATTCTTGCCTTCAGAAATCTGCAGGAACCAAAGGGCAGTTCCTGAATTCACATTCTGTCAGATCTGGATTTCATTTAGGCTAAAGATGCATTCACTGACGCGTAGAACTGATTTGTTATTGCTTTGCAGGTCATTACTGTGATTAAAAGGGATTTACAATCTCATGAAAGCACTGATTTGATACCAAAGTTTATAATGAGATTTTTCATAGAAATGTTTGGTCTATCTTTGCAATGGGCTCTGAAAGACTTCACAGGTCTGGACCTGCCATAACCCTATTAACATGGAATTTTACTCTCTCTTAACTACTAATTGGTACTTCAACTTCTTTTGTTTGTTTGAAAATTTATTTCCCTTTTGTCTCTGAAAACTCTACTCTAGGCATTTTTATTGACTTGGATCAAGAAACCCAAGATACCTTTCAGTTTCCTTGCTGAACTGGTGCAAGTATGCGAAACACTTCCTTTGCATAACGAGAAAATAAAGGAATAAAAAAGCAAAGTACTTCATATCTCAATGATGTATATGTAAAGCAAATACATTTAAAAGGCACTGTTTTTGGTCTGTGACATATATCAGTTATGTCACATATAAAGCAAAATACATGTGGTTAATTTATGTCATTTCATATCAGTCATCTTTTGGGTCATCAAAAAATATTTGAAATTTAACATCCTCATTCCTGACATTCTTGGGACCAGCCTTACTTGCTTAACTAACACTTAGTCGGTTGAAACTTCATGGCATTCATCAATATAGTGACTTGGAAATACTGCTTTGCTTCTTTCAGGCAGCAAGAAACCTAGGGCTTTATAGAAAGACAAGAAAAATTAGTGGTAGAAACAACTCTGTCAAACTGAAACAAATTATCATCATTTTGCTTTCAAGCAATTGGCAAAGAGAGATACTTTGGGGCAAATAGCTATTCATGTTATATTGACATAGATAAATATGTTTTCTTTTTAATCTTTGTGAAAGAAAGAAGTCTTGACTGAGAGGATTTGCAAGGAACCGGCACCAATCATAGATATTATCCAGTCTTTTTCTTGATTTATTACATGGTCAAATATGTGTAGCTTTTCTTTTTTTTCCATCATGAAAAATAAGTAGTTAGGTACTACACAAAGTTCATTTTTACAGAAGAAACAATGATGTGTGCCCGAATTGCCGTCAAACTCAAACTCAAAAAAAAGGTCATGTACTACAAACATAAATAGCATCAGAAAAGTTAATTATCCCAAAATAAGAGTCTTAAGCTGGTGTCTCTTGAAGACTGCATGTTTTGTTTGCTCATTACAGTGCCTATGACTTTCTATAGTGGTGTGTGTTTGAAATAAACAACTTTTTTGGGGAAAAAAACTAAATAAAAAATCTCTAACAGTGCTAAATGATTCTGGAAAAATTAACTCTTGAGGTATTCTTATATAGCTGCTGAAATGGAGAATATTATTGTTGAAGTATTACATGGCTGACTATATCCAAAAGTATCTTGTGACAACGGCAGATCAAACAAAATTCCAATGAAACCTTTCTTTTGCTCCTCAGAAAACGTTAATTTTTCAAAAGCGGGATGTCTTTATTAATAGTTTTGGCTGCATAGAATCCCCATGAAAGCCCAAATGCGCCATTGTGCCAGCAATGCATTTTCCAGGATCTACATTTTGAACATTTCCATTTTATACTTGGCTCAGAGACAGGACCCAAAGATTTTCTGTGGTTCCTCCCTTGTGTCAAGACTACCTGACCCATGAAAAACAAGGGCCATAATTTCATTCACTGGGAAGGCTGGATCTGGAAGGGGAACGTTTAGATTTCCATTCTGTAGGTGATGCCTTTGTAGTTCTTCACAGATAAACTCGCTCCTAGTTCCTGCAGTTTGTGGCCACAAAGAATACAGCACGTCTGGAAACAGTTTAGATAAATTCATGATCTCTGAGGAGATGTTCGAGGCATTATGTTTCCTCCAAACTAGAAGGAGAGCTTCTCCAAAGGAAAAGGCATGAAGATGAGGGTCCTGTAGAGGAAAAATTCTGGAAATGTGTGAAATTCTGTGCAAATGAGGATTTAGGTCCATAGAGGGAATCATACTCAGAAGGCCAATGTACATTTGTGTGTTATTTTAGAAACAGGGAAAGAAGTTTATGTTCAGCACAGCCTTTCCTTCATAGAGCTAAAATATATAAATGCCTGAGCACTGGTAGTCCCTAAATATCCTGCAGCACTCTTTTGGGGTATTTGATTATTGAAAGCAGCTGTTTAATTTCAATAAATGTAGCATAAAGGATTTATTATCGTGTACACTTGTTTTGCATCAAATCTCCTTCATACATTTGTAAAGCCACAGGGTCCTGCCATCGTCTAATTAACAGCCTGCATAACACATGGCATAGGATTTCCCCAAATGAATTTCCTGGAGTGGGTTGTATTAAAAAATCTATATATTTGAAGACTTTTAAAAGGGTTAGTAGCACAGCAATAAAATGGAGGAATTCAAATACCTTTTTGAGTGGAACATAATAATCTCTTCAGTGCTTATTGGAAAAGGAATCCACATTTAAATATGCCCTTTTATATCCGATTTTGACAGTATCTAAGATGACAGTACTGACATTAGGGGAATATTAATAGAATTTAATAAAGAGTGGGCTGTATTGTCAATATCAATATTACAATATTACGCATTTTATGTTAATAATAGTCGACCATGACCAAAAGTTTATTAATAGCTTGTTATTTTTTGAAAGATTTCTAAACTTTAGATTAAAGCACTTGCCCCATGCAATAAATTGATGGTTTCAGTGAAATTTTGCTTATTTCTCGCAACTGATATTTAATAGGAAGCATTTTGAATGCAATAACCTTAGGAGCACTTTAGCAGTTTTGAAAGTATTTCTCATTTAAAAAATTGGCAAATGGAAAGGGGTCATTCACTCGGTATGAATGACATGGAAACTCAGTGGGAATGTAAAAAGCTGTGGAATCAATGATCGGCAAGGATAAAGTTTTTCAGTTTTCAGAGACTTTTTCATTTTCGGGCCCTCCTGCTACGAGCTGCGGGTAGATGCAGATATGACAGAGGCCCTAGACAGGCGCGCTCCAAAAGGGGGAATATTCCTCAAAGGGGAAGTTGCAGCCTTCTCCTTGCACTGAGACCCAGCTCTTTGCTTCCCAGGCTTCTCCTTTGACTGAGACCCAGCTCTTTGCTTCCCAGCCTTCTCCTTGCACTGAGACCTTGCTCTTTGCTCTCTGGGGACAGGAATCCTGCTGACCTCCTTTGGCTGCTCCCTGGCTCTTGTTGCTGAATGCTGCTTTCCCCTCGGAATACATCATTGCCGTGTTTCAAACCTTTCTACCACTTTCTGGTTCCTCTTCCAGGCTCAAAATTTGGCTGGTGGCTAAGAATAGCACCTTATCAGAAAAGGAACTTATTTCTCTCTGTTTTACTGTCCTACTTTGTGTTCATTGACCTCCAAAGTTATTTTTAGGATCAACAATGTATCTCAAGCTGTGATTATTTTATCCATGTTGTGTTATCCTCTGCTGCAGTCTCCTGTGGTGTCCTTCACAATGTGCTTTTATGTGTGGATACCCCAAGCTCACCCATCACGTTTAGGGATTCAGTCCTCCTGGGTACCATCCTGCTCCTCTGATTTTTATCTTTATTCTCTCTGTTCTTTGAAAGGATCAAAACTAGACTGGGGTTACATAGTTAGAAACAGTTTTTAAATCACGCTCAGAAGTAGATAAATTGAATTTATTAGCTACCCGTGCTTTGTTTAATAATGAATTTGTACTGTCATTGCTATATATGACATAAAATAATTTTCTTATCACGCTTTTGGATGCTACTTTTTAAAAATTTACTAATACATTTTTGTTTCTGGAAAAGCTGTATTTTTGCATGAGATTCTTTACTCTTGGCAAAAATAGTTGGCCAGCTTTTTAATTGCTGCAGTGAATTTGCTTGGAAATGTTCCGTGTTTGAATCCTCATCCTATTTTTTGTTATTGAAAAATTACCAAAATCTCACTTACGAATCTCTCCCTTTATTTAACAACAGCACATTGCGTTTCACTGAGACATTTCAATAATTCCTTTTTATGAGAAAACAAAATATATAAAAGTGCTATTCGTAAAAGTTAGTCTCTTCAGAGAACACAATTCAGATGGAGCAGAGAGATACCCAGAGTATGTTTGGCTGTGGTTTGTTCTTGGAAGCAGTTTGCATGCTTGAGTTTTGAGCTAACCCGTGCCTTGGGAATCCCCAGTGGATTTTTGGAGGCTTCCCTCGCTCTGTGAAGCTCTCACAAGTTTGGTCCTCGATGGTGGGAGGCCCCATGGCCAAGTTTGGTCCCATAGAGCATCTGTGTGAAGTGTTATGCTAAGTGTTTTGTTAGTGGACTGGCAGCATGTTCCTCCCTCGTCAGCAGAAATCTGCTGAGGAGAGATCTTTGTCTTTGGGACCTATAGAGTGAAGACATAGTTTTAGGAGAAGGTTTACATGGGAGATAAATAAAAGACTATGAGCTTGGAGGCAAGTCTGGGAGGAATGGAAAAAGATGTTGGGAAAGGATTAGGCAGGATTTGAGCATGCAGCCATGTAGGTGCATCATTATGGGGTAAGCACAGTTAATTTACTGAGTACCAGAGATTTTGAGTGGCCTTGTATGCAGTAAAAAAATAATCCCAGAAGGAAGATAATACTACAGATGTACCAGATGTGCTAGATTTATTGAAGAATGCTATGAGGTTTCCTAGGCAATAGTTAGGCCTTTCCCTGTGCTTACTGTGCTGTTTGAAATATGTAAAATATTTTCATTTTAAGGGCAGCCAAACAGCATTAAATCCCGACGTTCAATATTCATCACAGGCTACGTGATGGGTTTGCTCAGCCAACATTCTGGCACAGCTTTAAGCTCCTAGTCCCACTGGTGCACAGAGACTAAGTTCTGTTGAAATTTCAGTTTATAAAATTCAGTTTAGAAAATCCTGTTTTCCCCATCCTTATATATTTCACCTCTTATCACTTACAAATTAAATGAAAAATGTTTTTTTTTTTTTTTCACTGGTGGGATGAAATTTTGCAACTTCTGTTCAGTGAACGTGCATCCCTTAGAAACTAATTCCTGCAAAACTTTCTAAGCAGTTGTCTAAAAGTTTTATTCTCTGCCTGACTTCCTTGGAAATGCAGAAACAGATATTCAGCTTTGACTCAGTATTTGCCCAAATGCATCTTCCTAGACCTTGTCTCTTAAAAGAGCAAGATCAGGCCAGATAATGCAGATACACTTAGTGTTAAATTGAATACACTGGTTCAGGGTTGACAGACAAAGAAAATTAAAAAAAAAAAAAMAAAAAAAAAAAAAAGGAGGATTTTCATTCATGAGATATTCCAGCATTCCAATGCTTGAAGCTCTTCTCTTCCTAATGAAAGCGATAAATCAAAATACCAAGGGCAACATAAAGTTGTGTCTTTGGACAGAACTCTTAAAAGTCCATTAGAAGTATACAACTAAGTCTCTCAGGATTTTACAGAAAACATATTCTCCAATTAAAAAAAAAAAAAAACCCAATAATCTCTCAAATAATCCTTAAATTCAACAACTAAGTGACTCCTATATATTCCCTGCTAACACAATCCCCTTTGCAGGAATGCTGTCACTCCCATCTAATTCTCATTTGCTAGTAGAAATGAGAGCCAAGAAAGCCCAAAATGCCCATGTCCAGGTGGCTGCTGATGCCACCACAACAGCTGCTCCCTGCATATGAGCAGGGCTGGGTCAGCAAGCAGCATCTGCAAAGAGCTTGGGGCTGGGAGGCCAAAGCCAGCTGCATGCACTTAAGAGCAAAGCAAATCTCTGTCTTTCCTACAACCCTGACTTGTCCATAGAATTTAGGTTTCATTGGTGTAAGTGAGAACACCTGTTTTCTGAGCCCCTTTGATGGGGGAGAAGGAAGGGTTCAGCTTCTCTTGGGCTGCCTGTGGATGTGGATAAAGGTTATACAGCTCTGAAACAGCAGCAGTTCTTTGTCCATGAAGCTGGTGTTGTTTGTGAGCAGTGCAAGGAGGAGTGCTTGGCTTGTGATTTGTAGGTAGGTTAAAGGAAATTTATTTAACCTGCTATTTGTCTGCGAGCAAAGGTGCACTGTTTGTAAACTGCTAATGACTGTAGCTGGTGCAGGATTTATCACTAAGTGTTTTAATTTGTTTGCTTGGGCAGGATAAACAAGATAGTGTCTATGGTATGTCCTAAATTTAATCACAATAAATGATCTGAGAGTAAATGATGGGCAGTGTTTCTGCCCTTCTAGGGAGCTGTAGGAAATTGTAAAATGTTAATTTCTAAAGCCCCTGTTGTTATGTCCAGGCCCCTAAAGCACTGATGCTTTAGGACTAACAAAGTCAGGCTGGGCTTCTCGATCTATTTTTGTCTCATTTCGTGCTGCACTAGCAGCTGCACCAGTGCAGCTTCAGGCTAGGAGTAAGCCTGAAGTCTGCGTCCCTGTCTCTGCCTTTCCATAGGACTAGCAGGAGCATTTGTGATGCTTTCCGCATACACAGCAGCATGGCTTTGACAAGTCACTGCTTTTTGATAATAAATATTTTGGAAGAAAACTAACCAAATGCGTGTTTTTTGTTTTCTGAGTTTCCACTCTTATTTACCATTATGGATGAGTTCAGCTGCATTCCTACATTCATGAATACAGTGTGCAAGGGTTATGCTGTGAGGGTATAAATACCTTGTCTGGGGGATAACAGAAGTCCTAGCCAGTGTGTCGCTTACTGTAGAAGTATCTTTGGAAGTCAATGTCATATTCCTAGATCTAGTGGCTGGCATGGACTGTTAAAGGTAAGGTGACAGGCTGAATGAAGCAGATACCCTGGAATCAGCAAGTGTTTTTATATAATTCATGCTTCATGAATACTTAATTTGAAGCTAAAGGGATGCCTCATAACATTTCTGTTTAAAATTCTTGCATTTTGCATTGCTGGAAGTAATACTTAAAATTTTCATCAGTGAAAAATGAATAGTAGTATTCTTTTTCTTTTTTTCCTCTTTTTTGAGAGATTCTGAAATTGAAGAAAACCATTCTTAGAGTACTTTAAATGTTGGGGTATACAAACATCTGTCACTCTGCATAAAACTTCCTGTTTGTAGATTTTGAGTGTTGTTCTTTTGTTTTGTTTTTCCCATCACTGCCCTGAAGAAAGGCATGCTGCTTTTGGTTTAGTTTCTTGACCTATGTGGCCATAAACGCACAGCAGTCAGGAGAAGGTCAAATGAGCATGGTGCACATGCTACCTGCAGAGAGAGTTAAAGAGAAATTCAGTGGAGTTATGGACGTTCTTATTTCTGAGTAAATGTGGTTTGGGGTTCTGTATTTCCTGGAATTTACTAAATGCTGGAGTCTTCTAAATGCTCCTCACTTTATATATTCAGTAGCAAGCAAGCAAGAGATAAATCCCTGATCCTTTTTTTTCCCCTTACACAGGGGGAGTATAGAATTCAGAGAATTGGGAAATACTGTTCTTTTGACAGTATATTATCATAAAACGGGGTTTTAAAAAGATCAGTCTATTAAAAAATTCAAGTTGGCAATTTTCCTTTAAATTATTGTGTGTGAGCAAATTTCATACGACTTTCCAAGGCAATAAAAATCTAAAACCCATAAGTATATATCTTGTAAATGATACGGAATTTGATTTGTCAGTTTTTATAATGTACTGAAATAAATGCCTCGCAGATCCATGCTGGAGTTCTGGGCTATGTATAATAGTTATGCTTAGTGCTGAAGAAAAGCTAGTATGCTGGGAGGCATGCTGGAAGCAGCAAGATAAAACTGATGGTGTTTTAGCCCGTGGTTTAGGGAGAAAATTAGAAATTTAGGAAGAAATTAGCATTTCCTTCAGACAGCTGATAGCCAAACCCAAAAGGTGATTGAAGAGAGAGGGTTTTATAGTTTCAAACATTATTGTTAATGGAGCTTCAGTGAATTATTTTTAAGTATTTTTTTTCTTGTGTTGTGATGAATTCAATAGATAATAATTGGATTCATAAACATCCCCTGCTTCCCCTCCTGATCAAAAGTAATGCCTTGCAAATGTGTAAATTTAACTTTTCCATTGAACAAGCTGAACAGTGGTTCCCTTTGAAAAGTCTTAGCAGACAGAAAGCAGAGTGGTCGTGATGGAGTCAGTAGGGAGAGTCAGGAGAATTTAGTATTCCATTATGTTTCCCTCACATTTATTTGAATTACTACAGACCGAGGCAAAATTCCTGGAGGCAGGTCGGAGTGCAGAACAAGAGGCACCTGCGTTTCTTCCGTGCTGGGCAGTGCCATCCTGTCCTTGACTTTCTTGGTGACAAATGATATATTAAATAATTAATCCCGAAGAGTTCATCAGACACTGACACTGTGCCTGCCACCTGCAACAAACCATATGCCTATAACCAGTCATAAGTGCAGGGTGTATTACAGAAGACAAAACTATATTGTGTTGCAGGAAGACAAAACACTGCTTTATTCAAGCAGCTAATTTTTTTCCAGGATGAAACATAAAGGCTCACAGCTCAAATGTTGTTGCTTCTTCTCCCACAAGGTTTCTTCAGAGATGCTGTAGATTTTAAGCAGTAGCTTAGAGTTGAAAGATGCATTATTAATAATAGCTACTTTCATGAAAGGTTAGTTCTTTAATGTAAATATACAGTTCTAAATATGCCCAGGTGCGACACTGAAAGCCAAATAAAAGAATGATTGCATTTCTAGCATCGTATCTCTTTAAATAAATGCGTATGTATTACTGCAATGCTGTTAGCAGGACTGCAGTACTGTTAGCAAGAGAGATCTTTTGCTGTTGCCTGAGGAGGCTTGACAATAGCCAGATTCTCAGCTTAACCTTCTTTCTCTCCTCTTCCCTTCTCTGTTATTATCCAGTTGAATTGGTTGAGAAAAAATGGAGTTAAAAAAGAAATAAAAAAAGAGAGGAAAGAAAGAGGGATGTTAACAAGCCTTTTAGTCTGTCATAGAGCTGAAGATTACATGAAATAACTTAGCAATGATTAGTGTTATATATGTTCCTTTGAGGCACAGGTTGAGGAAAGGAGATATATAGATAATATATATAGTTTTATGCATTGTTAGCAGCTTGCTTCAGGGATTCTTGGAAGACTACACTATGCTTAGCAAAGAAAAAATATTAATATATTCTTCCAGTAGAAATGCACATTCTGAACAGAGGAATCTAATTGCATGTCTGTCTTGCTGAAGTAATCCAGTCTTACTGCGTAGATCAGAAATTGTCATCCATCTGCTTAGTGAGCATAAAGGTCTCAAAGTAAGTACATTGGTACAAACTTCCTTGTTGTGCTGTGTATTTGGGCTTTTTCCTCTTATTTAAAGACAGTGGGTTTTTTGTTTGTTTGTTTTTTTTGTGAGACATGCTGTATGAATAAAGGATGGGGGACTATGTGCCTTTCCAAACTTTGCCTCTGAGGCAAATAACAGACTCTTCAGCAGCCAGAAACTTCCCCCTTAGAATTGGATGTAAATACTTTAAATATGTAAATGCCTTCTTAAAAAACTAAGACTAAGTAATAATCCATATCAGTATATAAAAAAAGATGTCACAATTTTTTTTTTTTTCCTTACCCTACTGTGCCGAGCATTGGTGCATTTTAACATCTGTACAAGGCTTGTTCTCCTTATTTAAAGCTGGGGTGATGGAACTTGACTTTTTTATCTCAAAGAACAGCAAAGGCCTTAGAGTGAAGATTTCAGCATACTGTGTAAAAGTGAGGTGTTATGGTATGGTTGAAGAATTCAGCTCTATAGAAGGCTGTCATCCAAATCATGTGTTTAATGCCTGTGCTGATCTAGTAAGAGACTATGCAGATGGATAAAACAGCTCAGCTAAACACTGGACTGGATTTCTGCTCTTCCTAATTCCAGGCTCCTCATGTGCATCATGGCTTATCAGCTTGGTCACTGCTTTTATTTCCCCCTGATGCTTATTCCAGCTTGCTTGTCTAGATGTTTAATTTCTGTGGAGTTAATTTGTGTGTCTATTCAACACCTCATCTATATTGTCTGTCCTAGAAATTTGTCTATGATTTGTGTAGCCTGCTCCCATGCTTAGTTCCACCATAATGACCTATGCTGTTTCTTTTTGCTCAGCTGGTTTCAGCCTCTTTATCCTTATGTCCTTGGGATCTCCTTGCTTCTTCCAATATTACGAGATGCCGTCTATAATAAAGAATAAACCTATGCCTGTTTTTTTGCTCTTATCAGACGTGGTTTGAAAAAAATGCCTGCAAGTTGCCAAAACGTTCAGATTGCTAGAATTGGAAGCTAATGAAAAGTATTGTAAGCGACTGATTATTGCAAGTGGAAAAAATTGGGTGACTTTAATCTTAAGTAATGCCTTAAAGGTCTTGCATGCTTTAACTTCCACCTTATTTTGTATGGGAAATGTTTGTAACATAAATTGCAGTATCTTCAACTGTAGGACTGTTCTCCACAACTGTTCACCACCTCTTCTGGCCTCACCACGGCTAGGAAGTGTGGGATTAAATTAGGAAGAAGGAAGCTATCTGGCCAGGAAAGTGAGGACAAAGAAAAGAATGAGCCTGGAAAGAAAAAGTGACTAAAATGTGTGAGGTTAAGTGCGAGGCTAATAGGGGAAGACATCAGGGAAGAGGGTTGTTGGAAGAAGCCCATCCATGCAACGGAAGCAGCAGAAACAAAAGTCTCAGTGTAGCTGCTGCTAAGTCCCTGCATCAGTTTTTCAGAGGGAGCAAAAATGGCTGTGGGACAATCTTGCACTCTCCGAAACCTGGACTTTCTTTTTGTAGAAGTTTATTTCTCATAAAACTTTGGCTGTGTTAGAACTTTGCCTCAGGGCACCTCTAAGCCAGCTCTTAATGGCCTCGGAGCCTCAGGACTGCGTTACAAAGGAAGGCCGGAATGTGACCTCTGCTGCAGCTTCACCCATCTCTTACTGTAGCCTGGGGAACACACACATCTGTAGCAGATGTGTGTGTGTATAAGGGAGTGAACACCTGGATGTCCTTGTGTGGCTGGTGCCTCTCCAGCAGTCCTGTGGATGCCTCTCGGAGTTGGTCCTTGGGGCTGAGCTGTCTCAGTGCAGTCAAAATTTGGGCCCGTGTTGGAAGCGCCAAACAAGGCTAAAAGCCCCACTAGAAGAATAACCTAGTTCCATTTCCAAAACTGTTGAACTGATTTCCAGATACTGAATGTAGTTATAACCATTCTGGTATTGTATATAATCTCAGTATTTCTCAGTGGAATGTAGGAGTTATTACTTTTGAGACATTTTGCAAACAAAATTCTTCAATATCTGAGTAAAAGGAAGTTTCTGTTGCTTACTTTAACGAGGCAATTTATTTCTTAAACTAAACAGATTTCCCTCAATACCTGTAAAAAACACATATCAAAAGAACAGATACAAGGTTACTTATTTATCTGTGTAAATGTAGATACCTGATTGCCCTGGAAAACAGTGCACTGAGATAATGGCATTGAAATAGATTTAAAATGAGCTATGTTAGAAATGCTACAAGGGTATTTTTCTTCTTTCCAAAGTCTTCTCAAAACTCACGTCTAAGCAAGAACTAACAGGCAGTTTTAACAACTAGTTCAAGCTATGGGCTATTGTATTTATACCAGCACATAATATATTTACAAAAAGTTTCCATCAAGGCAAGACTAGAGAGAGGAAAGTATGTGTAGTTTACTCCTTTTCTTCTAATAAGTGCTAATATGGTTTAGGAAAAGGAGTTGTTGGAAATGTAGAGCGATAGTACACAAGGGGGAGGAAATTACACTTGTTTTTTCAATGGTGGATGTTGCAAGCTGTTAATTACTGAGGCTATGGGAAGTAGGAAACTTTCAAGGGATGATATTGTACTTTTCTAAAGTGAACCTTAAGTAATATTTGCCTAGAACAGGAATCTGAAGTTCTTTTTTTTTTTTAAATATAAGCTTAGTTTCTATGATTCATGGCTAGTGTCCTGGCATGAGATAAATATTTTGAAATAGGGAGATAAAGCCAGTGCAATAACCTACTTGTTCCTCAGCTGCACATATCATCCCTGAAGAGGCAACTTGGATAAAGAAAAAGGATTTCAATCTCTATTCCAATTTCAAGAGAAATAATAAAGAAAAAAATCTGCTAGGAGAGGTTGGAGGTTTGTTTATTATGCAAGTTATGCAATTTGAATCTCAAACTGGGAGAGATTAATAGAAATATTTCAAAAATACCTTTTGAATAAAATTTGGGATGAGAGCTTCAGTGTTTATCTGAAAATATTTTGCAAGTTTGGGAAGTGGGAGAAGGGGGGGGAGGAGGGAAATGAACTGAGCAACCTTGTCAGTGAAGACTCTAATTTCTGTAACATCAGCAAGACTATTTTCCCATTATTCTTTTTAATTCTTGCTGATAATATTTTGCTGCTTTGCAATTTGTTGGAATGCCAGCCTTTTAAATTCTATTTTTAGTACTTTCCTTTTCCATTCAGAAAGACCAAAGCATCTCTATAGATAGCTGAGTGAAAGAAAATAATGAGAACGGCTGCTAAAAGGGATCATCTTAATTAAATTTATAATGCTACCCGCTAATGGCAGTCAGATTAGAACATTGGTGAAGTGTTTGTGCATTAACTTTCTGGGTGGCTCATTTGCTGTACAGGAGTTTGCTGACTCTCTGTAACAGTGGTACCAGCCAGCTGGTATCTGTCAGCTTCCTGCAGGAACTAAACCCAGTAATGGTGAAGGTTATTAAAGCCTACATAATAATATTATGTTCCAGCACTCTGTCTACATTTTCCTCTTCCAACCCTAATGCTTTCCAAGAAAACACATACACACAACAACAAATGTTTAGTGCAGTAAGGCAAGAAATGGCTAAAGTTTGGAAAGGAAATTGGACTTGCTGTTTATCCACATGGCTAAGGCATAAATCCAGAGATTCACTGACCGCTCTACCCTGGGGTGACTTGTCTTCCCTGCTGGAAGTGAGACCAGAGAGCTGCTGGGCTTGGACAGGCCAGGGTGCCTGCGTGACCCCACAACACAAGTAGTAGCAGCTCACAAAGCTAATGGCAGCACTGACACCCACCTTGCCTTTATCTGCACGTTGTATTGGCACCTAGTATCTCTGAGTTGGTGGTAATGGACCAGCTAATCATAACTTTCATGGAAGAAGCCTGAAGAATGAAAGGTGTATGTTTGAGGCTAACTTGTGCGTACATTTGCAACGATGTAGTGTTTTCCCTTAGCATGCCATATAAATGATATAAATATGAGAATTCATAGATATATTTTTATGAATCTTGGTGGGACTGTGAATTCTTGTATGAATGCTGAAACTGCATTCACTACTGATTTGTTTGCAAGAGATAAAAGTATGGCCTTGTTAATGCTGCGTTTTCATTTCTGTAGGTGCTCCTTCAAGATACACTGAGGTTTTTTTTCTTCTTTTTAAACCAATCTCATGGCATTTTGTTCTGTTTTCTGCTTACACTTAGAAAGGGACAGCAATGAAAGATTTTTAGCTATCCTGGAATGGAAATAAACCCTGGTATTCTTGAGTAAGGTGAAAATGAAATTCCAGAGTCTTTTGTCTTGATTGAATTTAATTGAAGTAATAGAAAAATCGTAGTGAATTGTCCTGATATTACCAGTCATTGAAGTATTACACTTTTTTGTAGTTTTCCTCAGGCAGCAAAGATGTTCCTGTGAAAAGGAAATGTGAAAATATATGCTAGTCATAACACTTAAAGATTTTTTTCGTTTTGTTTTCCTCTCCGGTGCTTAGTGGCTTTAGAATAACATCTGTCCTGCTCTTCAATATGAATATAGTGACCCCAAAGGATGTGAAAAGGCTGACTGCACAGGAAGGTAAGCAAGCTGAAAGCAAGATTTAACCATTCAAAATTTGTCTTGAAAGAAAAAACATTGACTAATGCTGTATTGTATTTAAAAAAAAAAAAGTACTAATTAACAGCTTAAGTATGGCATTTATTGGAGATGAAGTTTAGAAAGGCTGGTAGGTGATGGCACAAGCAATAGTAGTAAGATGGATAGAGCATGTGAACCCAAAAGAGTTATTGGTTGAAACCTGTAGCTCTGTAGTGTGCCTTTGAGAAGTTGAAGGTCCACATTGTGTTCCAGCTGATGAAAAGTGTATAGACGGCCAAAGAAAAGAATGTAGAAAGTATAGCACTATCTAGAAAGATTTATGTTGGGGCATAAGTGAATAGAGTAGGACTTAGAACTCTTCCTCTCATATCTTTGAGTGTAAGTGTTTATGGTGAGTGGGCTGTGAAATCACCATACCTTGGTGCAAAGTCAGGTATTGATCTTCCTCTGTTATCTGAAGAAGCTTTGTCAAGTGCTTCCTGAGCCTCAGGGCCCGTTGCAGCAGAAGTCAGGAAGCCTGCCAGTAGCCTGTGTGGGCTGTCGCGTGGTTAATGGAAGTGTTGTGCTGAATACTTACTGTGTGGGCACTGGGACATCACTGCAGAAGAAAATAACAAAGACAAGGCTTCTGTTGAATGCAACGTGGGCATCCCAGTGACAGCTGACCGTGACAGGCCACAAGCATTAAACTGCTGTGCTCCACAGGACAAATGGGAGATGTTACTGTGCCACAGGGGCACCATGTGTTGGGTACTCTGTGATACGGCCATTGTCTTCAAATAGCATGTAGAACAGCAGTTTTGTATTGAACTTCTGTAGCTTTCCCACTTCTTTGGCCATGTATGTTTTCCTGTCTGGTGTTTAGAGAAATGAGGGTACAGACATGAAATTCTTTGTGTTTTTGCAGTCGAACTGCTGTTTTGCAGTTTTCTTTAGCCTCAGGCCCATGTCAGCATTTTAATATCTCTGCAGCTTATGAATACTGAACTTATACTACTTTGTGGTCAAAGACCTGGGAAGGAATGAGGAATGTAGTGGTAGATGAAAGGCTTACCTTCTTTCTGAAGGTAAAAGAACTGGCCTGCAACACGGTGCAGCCCTGTGTCCCATCACTGAGCCAGAAGGCTTGTCCCAATGATGGACAAGGGACAAGGATGGGATAAAGCACAGCCCAGTGCCCATGGCATTGCTGTGATATCCACTGACGACTTCACACCTTTCACACCACACTAGCTGCAGTTCAGTGGTTTGATTTTTTTTTCTGGAGAGATCAGTCTAGGTGGGAGGGAGAGTGTGACTAAAAATATGTCCTAACGGGCTTTTAAAACCCAAGGACCCAAAAATATTTGGAAATTATTTAGCCTAGAATAGGCAAAAAATATTTGACATAAGGCTGTTTGTTGGGGGAGTTGGAGAGGGTTTTTGTATTATTCTTCCAGCTTGTTAGCAACATCTAAATGGCAGCACCCCACCTGATTACTGGAGCTTTTATACAGAGCTATCAGAGCACAAATTCTGCTGCCTAGAATTAAGTTAAGATCTTTTGCTAATGCACCAGTCTCCCGGAGAATAGTCTGAGATGGATTGAAATGGAGCTATAATAGTTTTGAAGTTAATGCTTGCTGGAAAATTGTTTTATCTCAGTTGGCTGACCCAGGTTACATGCAGCACTTGAGCATTTTACATCTGCAGCTGCTTTGCAAGAAGAAATATTAAACTTGCTGAAGCGACTTTCAGACGATTCTTTCAGGTGTTGTTTTTGTAAAGTCAGCTGTAAAGTTTAGCAGATCATTTTTGTTGCCATAACAAGCACAGTCGTTTTCAGTGAAGCCTTCCAATCTACTGTGAAATTTGCAGTAGGGCATCTGAGTCCTGCTGATAAACTAGATAACGAAGACCAAATTGTAAGAGGTCCAGCCTTTATAAAGATTTTTGTGATGATGGATGCCTATAGCTTGGAACCAAGTTTAGCGCCTTGATAAAATTAGCAGACTGAAAGATTTTGTTTCTTACTCTAAGTAAAACTACTCAGTGGTAAAAAAGCTGTGGCTTTGTAGGGAAGTGGACAGCAGGTGAATGGTAAGATGATGCAGGGGGGAAAGTTCTTTCTGCTGTCTTTGGGGATGACCATCCATTTAAAAAAAAAAAAGATACAAAACCCCTTTCTTTATCTTTACATTATTACATTGAGTTTGGCTTTGAAAGGCCAACCCCGAACTTAGGGGAAATGAAATTAGTTTTCTAGGTGTTGTCTGTGCTAATCCTATCTCACATTCTCAACCGACCTTTTTTCCCCTATATTTGCAATTTTAGAAATACATACTGAAGCTTTTATGTCCAGTGAAAATATTTTCTGTATACAATTTTTATTTTAATATCATATGGCTGTTAGAGAACTTAGTGTGAAAAGGATGATGTGATTTTTTTTTTTTTTTTTTTTTGATATTATAGTGCTTAATATAATGGTGAACTTTGGCATAATTTGCCCTTAGTAAAAGGAAAGTTATCTCAACCGACCTTTTTTCCCCTATATTTGCAATTTTA